>NW_028123903.1:0-600000 GCF_965194805.1 Balaenoptera borealis | reverse complement strand
GAAACAGATTTCAGGAGGTAGATTCGAATCGCCTTTAAAGCACATGAAAAGCGGCAAAACGTTGACAATGATGCCCTTGGCCAAAAAGGGCGTATGCGTTTTTTCCTGAATATATTCAGGAAAAAACCCATACGCCCTTTTTGGCCAACCAAGCAACCTGGAAAGGCAAATCAGGGCTACAAAGAAGACTCGCTACCCATCGGTCAAAAGGGCCATGCTGAAAAAAGTCTCAAAACCAGAAATGCAGGACAGGCCATGGAGAAATGGGAGCCTTGCTACACTGATGGGCGCGATGTAAATTGCCAACAGCCACTCTGGAGAAGTGTACGGTGTGTCTTGAAACATCTAAAAAACACAGCTTAGAGAGCATAGGGCACTTCCACTCATGGGGGTATAAATTGGGAAAATGAAAAATCAGCAAGACACAAGCACCCCAAAGTTTAGGGCTGCTCTGTTGACAAGGACCTATACTTCATTCCACCTTCAATATCCCAGGAAAGAGAAAAATGGATAAAGAAGTTGTGGTCCTTATGTACAATGGAATATCACTCAGCCATGAAATCAATGTCATAAGGCTAGTAGCAGCATGATGAGTGGATTTAGGTACGACGATTCTAAGTGAAATAAGTCACACAGAAAAGGACACTTCTCATAAGGTATCACTTATAGAGGGAATGTAAAAACCGTTACACTTGAACTGAATTACAAAACAGAACAGAGTCACACATGCAGAAAACACACTATGGCTGCTTAAAGGGAAAGGTGAGGTGGGGTGATACATAAAACAAGGGTTTCAAATTAGCTCAGATACCGTTCCATAAACCCAATATGTAATAGACAAGACCTACTCCTTGCTCAGAGAACTGGACTCAACACGCCCTATTCACCACACAAGAATATATCTGACTAGTAATAATCTTAAAACCTATGTATTGATATCTCTCTGTTAGTGTGTCAAGTGGGTGTAAAGCGGCATAAACACAGCAGTGAAAAGCAGCTAAACCCCATTATAAAAATAAATTACTTCGAAAAACCCATGAAACAAAGACAGTGAAAGAGAGAGAAATTCTTACACAATGCGTTCAGGGGCTGTGATGCAACCTGGATTGACCATATCTAGACCCACAGCTGGATGAGACATAAGGGTGGACACTCTTGGGGCTGAGAGGTTTGGTGAGGTTGGGTGAGCAAACGCAGACCCTTTAAAGTAATACTGCGTGGTACCCATCCCATGGGTCCCAAATCTCCAGGTTCAAGGGCATCTTCCTACATCGAAAACATGCACGAGAAACCCAGAAGATGGTACACCGTGTGATGGGGAAAAATATCTAAAACGCACCTCATTTCTCATCTCCTTGTGCCCGGGTTCTCCATTCCAGCCGCTTTACTAGCAATCTCCTTATTTGGAGCATCAGCACCTTTAACCTCCTGTTCCGTGCAGGTTGCAATTTGTCCTGAGGATGAACGGGAAGACGGGGAACCAGTGAGAGACTAGCTCTTGGTGTTGGGACAGGCACAGGTCACTCTATTTTCCCATCAGGAAGAAGAATTAACCACAGGCTCATCATCCCCCCCGGAACCAGAACAGGGCCTGAAGCCATCCAGCGCTTTTGCGGCCAGCTCCCAAAAAAGCGAGTTGTAAAATGGAGCTTCAGGGCACTGCAATTCCCAAACCTGCAGAGTTATAAATGATAACTCTCGTCCACAAATATATTGAGGGAAGGCAAAGAAGAGGATTTGAAATCAAGGCAGAATTGCAGGAAACAGATTTCAGGAGGTAGATTCGAATCGCCTTTAAAGCACATGAAAAGCGGCAAAACGTTGACAATGATGCCCTTGGCTAAAAATGGCGTATGCGTTTTTTCCTGAATATATTCAGGAAAAAACGCATACGCCCTTTTTGGCCAACCAAGCAACCTGGAAAGGCAAATCAGCGCTACAAAGAAGACTCGCTACCCATCGGTCAAAAGGGCCATGCTGAAAAAAGTCTCAAAACCAGAAATGCGGTACAGGCCATGGAGAAATGGGAGCCTTGCTACACTGATGGGCGGGATGTAAATTGCCAACAGCCACTCTGGAGAAGTGTACGGTGTGTCTTGAAACATCTAAAAAACACAGCTTAGAGAGCATAGGGCACTTCCACTCATGGGGGTATAAATTGGGAAAATGAAAAATCAGCAAGACACAAGCACCCCAAAGTTTAGGGCTGCTCTGTTGACAAGGATCTCCACTTCATTCCACCTTCAATATCCCAGGAAAGAGAAAAATGGATAAAGAAGTTGTGGTCCTTATGTACAATGGAATATCACTCAGCCATGAAATCGATGTCATAAGGCTAGTAGCAGCATGATGAGTGGATTTAGGTACGACGATTCTAAGTGAAATAAGTCACACAGAAAAGGACACTTCTCATAAGGTATCACTTATAGAGGGAATGTCAAAACCGTTACACTTGAACTGAATTACAAAACAGAACAGAGTCACACATGCAGAAAACACACTATGGCTGCTTAACGGGAAAGGTGAGGTGGGGTGATACATAAAACAAGGGTTTCAAATTAGCTCAGATACCGTTCCATAAACCCAATATGTAATAGACAAGACCTACTCCTTGCTCAGAGAACTGGACTCAACACGCCCTATTCACCGCACAAGAATATATCTGACTAATAATAATCTTGAAACCTATGTATTGATATCTCTCTGTTAGTGTGTCAAGTGGGTGTAAAGCGGCATAATCACAGCAGTGAAAAGGAGCTAAACCCCATTATAAAAATAAATTACTTTGAAACACCCATGAAAGAAAGACAGTGAAAGAGAGAGAAATTCTTACACAATGCGTTCAGGGGCTGTGATGCAACCTGGATTGACCATATCTAGACCCACAGCTGGATGAGACATAAGGGTGGACACTCTTGGGGCTGAGAGGTTTGGTGAGGTTGGGTGAGCAAACGCCGACCCTTTAAAGTAATACTGCGTGGTACCCATCGCATGGGTCCCAAATCTCCAGGTTCAAGGGCATCTTCCTACATCGAAAACATGCATGAGAAAACAAAAGGATGGTACACCATGTGATGGGGAAAGGTTTCTAAAACGCACCTCATTTCTCTTCTCCTTGTGCCCGGATTCGCCATTCCAGCCGCTTTACTAACAATCTCCCTACTTGGAGCATCAGCACCTTTAACCTCCTGTTCCGTACAGGTTGCAATTTGTCCTGAGGATGAACGGGTACACGGGGAACCAGTGAGAGACTAGCTCTTGGTGTTGGGACAGGCACAGGTCACTCTATTTTCCCATCAGGAAGAAGAATTAACCACAGGCTCATCCTCCCCCCTCGGAACCAGAACAGGGCCTGAAGCCATCCTGCGCTTTTGTGGCCAGCTCCCAAAAATGCGAGTTGTAAAATGGAGATTCAGGGCACTGCAATTCACAAACCTGCAGAGTTATAAATGATAACTCTCGTCCACAAATATATTGAGGGAAGGCAAAGAAGAGGATTTGAAATTAAGGCAGAATTGCAGGAAACAGATTTCAGGAGGTAGATTCGAATCGCCTTTAAAGCACATGAAAAGCGGCAAATCGTTGACAATGATGCCCTTGGCCAAAAAGGGCGTATGCGTTTTTTCCTGAATATATTCAGGAAAAAACGCATACGCCCTTTTTGGCCAACCAAGCAACCTGGAAAGGCAAATTAGCGCTACAAAGAAGACTCGCTACCCATTGGTCAAAAGGGCCATGCTGAAAAAAGTCTCAAAACCAGCAATGCAGGACAGGCCATGGAGAAATGGGAGCCTTGCTACACTGATGGGCGGGATGTAAATTGCCAACAGCCACTCTGGAGAATTGTACGGTGTGTCCTGAAACATCTAAAAAACACAGCTTAGAGAGCATAGGGCACTTCCACTCATGGGGGTATAAATTGGGAAAATGAAAAATCAGCAAGACACAAGCACCCCAAAGTTTAGGGCTGCTCTGTTGACAAGGACCTCCACTTCATTCCACCTTCAATATCCCAGGAAAGAGAAAAATGGATAAAGAAGTTGTGGTCCTTATGTACAATGGAATATCACTCAGCCATGAAATCAATGTCATAAGGCTAGTAGCAGCATGATGAGTGGATTTAGGTACGACGATTCTAAGTGAAATAAGTCACACAGAAAAGGACACTTCTCATAAGGTATCACTTATAGAGGGAATGTCAAAACCGTTACACTTGAACTGAATTACAAAACAGAACAGAGTCACACATGCAGAAAACACACTATGGCTGCTTAACGGGAAAGGTGAGGTGGGGTGATACATAAAACAAGGGTTTCAAATTAGCTCAGATACCGTTCCATAAACCCAATATGTAATAGACAAGACCTACTCCTTGCTCAGAGAACTGGACTCAACACGCCCTATTCACCGCACAAGAATATATCTGACTAGTAATAATCTTAAAACCTATGTATTGATATCTCTCTGTTAGTGTGTCAAGTGGGTGTAAAGCGGCATAAACACAGCAGTGAAAAGCAGCTAAACCGCATTATAAAAATAAATTACTTCGAAAAACCCATGAAACAAAGACAGTGAAAGAGAGAGAAATTCTTACACAATGCGTTCAGGGGCTGTGATGCAACCTGGATTGACCATATCTAGACCCACAGCTGGAGGAGACATAAGGGTGGACACTCTTGGGGCTGAGAGGTTTGGTGAGGTTGGGTGAGCAAACGCCGACCCTTTAAAGTAATACTGCGTGGTACCCATCGCATGGGTCCCAAATCTCCAGGTTCAAGGGCATCTTCCTACATCGAAAACATGCATGAGAAAACAAAAGGATGGTACACCATGTGATGGGGAAAGGTTTCTAAAACGCACCTCATTTCTCTTCTCCTTGTGCCCGGGTTGGCCATTCCAGCCGCTTTACTAACAATCTCCCTACTTGGAGCATCAGCACCTTTAACCTCCTGTTCCGTACAGGTTGCAATTTGTCCTGAGGATGAACGGGTAGACGGGGAACCAGTGAGAGACTAGCTCTTGGTGTTGGGACAGGCACAGGTCACTCTATCTTCCCATCAGGAAGAAGAATTAACCACAGGCTCATCCACCCCCCGGGAACCAGAACAGGGCCTGAAGCCATCCTGCGCTTTTGCGGCCAGCTCCCAAAAAAGCGAGTTGTAAAATGGAGCTTCAGGGCACTGCAATTCACAAACCTGCAGAGTTATAAATCATAACTCTCGTCCACAAATATATTGAGGGAAGGCAAAGAAGAGGATTTGAAATCAAGGCAGATTTGCAGGAAACAGATTCCAGGAGGTAGATTCAAATCGCCTTTAAAGCACATGAAAAGCGGCAAAACGTTGACAATGATGCCCTTGGCCAAAAAGGGCGTATGCGGTTTTTCCTGAATATATTCAGGAAAAAACGCATACGCCCTTTTTGGCCAACCAAGCAACCTGGAAAGGCAAATCAGCGCTACAAAGAAGACTCGCTACCCATCGGTCAAAAGGGCCATGCTGAAAAAAGTCTCAAAACCAGAAATGCAGGACAGGCCATGGAGAAATGGGAGCCTTGCTACACTGATGGGCGGGATGTAAATTGCCAACAGCCAACCTGGAGAAGTGTACGGTGTGTCCTGAAACATCTAAAAAACACAGCTTAGAGAGCATAGGGCACTTCAACTCATGGGGGTATAAATTGGGAAAATGAAAAATCAGCAAGACACAAGCACCCCAAAGTTTAGGGCTGCTCTGTTGACAAGGACCTCCACTTCATTCCACCTTCAATATCCCAGGAAAGAGAAAAATGGATAAAGAAGTTGTGGTCCTTATGTACAATGGAATATCACTCAGCCATGAAATCAATGTCATAAGGCTAGTAGCAGCATGATGAGTGGATTTAGGTTCGACAATTCTAAGTGAAATAAGTCACACAGAAAAGGACACTTCTCATAAGGTATCACTTATAGAGGGAATGTAAAAACCGTTACACTTGAACTGAATTACAAAACAGAACAGAGTCACACATGCAGAAAACACACTATGGCTGCTTATCGGGAAAGGTGAGGTGGGGTGATACATAAAACAAGGGTTTCAAATTAGCTCAGATACCGTTCCATAAACCCAATATGTAATAGACAAGACCTACTCCTTGCTCAGAGAACTGGACTCAACACGCCCTATTCACCGCACAAGAATATATCTGACTAGTAATAATCTTAAAACCTATGTATTGATATCTCTCTGTTAGTGTGTCAAGTGGGTGTAAAGCGGCATAAACACAGCAGTGAAAAGCAGCTAAACCCCACTGTAAAAATAAATTACTTTGAAAAACCAATGAAACAAAGACAGTGAAAGAGAGAGAAATACTTACACAATGCGTTCAGGGGCTGTGATGCAACCTGGATTGACCATATCTAGACCCACAGCTGGATGAGACATAAGGGTGGACACTCTTGGGGCTGAGAGGTTTGTTGAGGTTGGGTGAGCAAACGCAGACCCTTTAAAGTAATACTGCGTGGTACCCATCGCATGGGTCCCAAATCTCCAGGTTCAAGGACATCTTCCTACATCGAAAACATGCATGAGAAAACAAAAAGATGGTACACCATGTGATGGGGAAAGGTTTCTAAAACGCACCTCATTTCTCTTCTCCTTGTGCCCGGGTTGGCCATTCCAGCCGCTTTACTAACAGTCTCCCTACTTGGAGCATCAGCACCTTTAACCTCCTGTTCCGTACAGGTTGCAATTTGTCCTGAGGATGAACGGGTAGACGGGGAACCAGTGAGAGACTAGCTCTTGGTGTTGGGACAGGCACAGGTCACTCTATCTTCCCATCAGGAAGAAGAATTAACCACAGGCTCATCCACCCCCCGGGAACCAGAACAGGGCCTGAAGCCATCCTGCGCTTTTGCGGCCAGCTCCCAAAAAAGCGAGTTGTAAAATGGAGCTTCAGGGCACTGCAATTCACAAACCTGCAGAGTTATAAATCATAACTCTCGTCCACAAATATATTGAGGGAAGGCAAAGAAGAGGATTTGAAATCAAGGCAGATTTGCAGGAAACAGATTCCAGGAGGTAGATTCAAATCGCCTTTAAAGCACATGAAAAGCGGCAAAACGTTGACAATGATGCCCTTGGCCAAAAAGGGCGTATGCGTTTTTTCCTGAATATATTCAGGAAAAAACGCATACGCCCTTTTTGGCCAACCAAGCAACCTGGAAAGGCAAATCAGCGCTACAAAGAAGACTCGCTACCCATCGGTCAAAAGGGCCATGCTGAAAAAAGTCTCAAAACCAGAAATGCAGGACAGGCCATGGAGAAATGGGAGCCTTGCTACACTGATGGGCGGGATGTAAATTGCCAACAGCCACTCTGGAGAAGTGTATGGTGTGTCCTGAAACATCTAAAAAACACAGCTTAGAGAGCATAGGGCACTTCCACTCATGGGGGTATAAATTGGGAAAATGAAAAATCAGCAAGACACAAGCACCCCAAAGTTTAGGGCTGCTCTGTTGACAAGGACCTCCACTTCATTCCACCTTCAATATCCCAGGAAAGAGAAAAATGGATAAAGAAGTTGTGGTCCTTATATACAATGGAATATCACTCAGCCATGAAATCAATGTCATAAGGCTAGTAGCAGCATGATGAGTGGATTTAGGTTCGACGATTCTAAGTGAAATAAGTCACACAGAAAAGGACACTTCTCATAAGGTATCACTTATAGAGGGAATGTAAAAAGCATTACACTTGAACTGAATTACAAAACAGAACAGAGTCACACATGCAGAAAACACACTATGGCTGCTTAACGGGAAAGGGGAGGTGGGGTGATACATAAAACAAGGGTTTCAAATTAGCTCAGATACCGTTCCATAAACCCAATATGTAATAGACAAGACCTACTCCTTGCTCAGAGAACTGGACTCAACAGGCCCTATTCCCTGCACAAGAATATATCTGACTAGTAATAATCTTAAAACCTATGTATTGATATCTCTCTGTTAGTGTGTCAAGTGGGTGTAAAGCGGCATAAACACAGCAGGGAAAAGCAGCTAAACCCCAGTATAAAAATAAATTACTTCGAAAAACCCATGAAACAAAGACAGTGAAAGAGAGTGAAATTCTTACACAATGCGTTCAGGGGCTGTGATGCAACCTAGATTGACCATATCTAGACCCACAGCTGGATGAGACATAAGGGTGGACACTCTTGGGGCTGAGAGGTTTGGTGAGGTTGGGTGAGCAAACGCAGACCCTTTAAAGTAATACTGCGTGGTACCCATCGCATGGGTCCCAAATCTCCAGGTTCAAGGACATCTTCCTACATCGAAAACATGCATGAGAAAACAAAAAGATGGTACACCATGTGATGGGGAAAGGTTTCTAAAACGCACCTCATTTCTCTTCTCCTTGTGCCCGGGGTCGCCATTCCAGCCGCTTTACTAACAATCTCCCTACTTGGAGCATCAGCACCTTTAACCTCCTGTTCCGTACAGGTTGCAATTTGTCCTGAGGATGAACGGGTAGACGGGGAACCAGTGAGAGACTAGCTCTTGTTGTTGGCACAGGCACAGGTCACTCTATTTTCCCATCAGGAAGAAGAATTAACCACAGGCTCATCATCCCCCCCGGAACCAGAACAGGGCCTGAAGCCATCCTGCGCTTTTGCGGCCAGCTCCCAAAAAAGCGAGTTGTAAAATGGAGCTTCAGGGCACTGCAATTCACAAACCTGCAGAGTTATAAATGATAACACTCGTCCACAAATATATTGAGGGAAGGCAAAGAAGAGGATTTGAAATCAAGGCAGAATTGCAGGAAACAGATTTCAGGAGGTAGATTCGAATCGCCTTTAAAGCACATGAAAAGCGGCAAAACGTTGACAATGATGCCCTTGGCCAAAAAGCGCGTATGCGTTTTTTCCTGAATATATTCAGGAAAAAACCCATACGCCCTTTTTGGCCAACCAAGCAACCTGGAAAGGCAAATCAGCGCTACAAAGAAGACTCGCTACCCATCTGTCAAAAGGGCCATGCTGAAAAAAGTCTCAAAACCAGAAATGCAGGACAGGCCATGGAGAAATGGGAGCCTTGCTACACTGATGGGCGGGATGTAAATTGCCAACAGCCACTCTGGAGAAGTGTACGGTGTGTCCTGAAACATCTAAAAAACACAGCTTAGAGAGCATAGGGCACTTCCACTCATGGGGGTATAAATTGGGAAAATGAAAAATCAGCAAGACACAAGCACCCCAAAGTTTAGGGCTGCTCTGTTGACAAGGACCTCCACTTCATTCCACCATCAATATCCCAGGAAAGAGAAAATTGGATAAAGAAGTTGTGGTCCTTATGTACAATGGAATATCACTCAGCCATGAAATCGATGTCATAAGGCTAGTAGCAGCATGAGAGTGGATTTAGGTACGACGATTCTAAGTGAAATAAGTCACACAGAAAAGGACACTTCTCATAAGGTATCACTTATAGAGGGAATGTAAAAACTGTTACACTTGAACTGAATTACAAAACAGAACAGAGTCACACATACAGAAAACGCACTATGGCTGCTTAACGGGAAAGGGGAGGTGGGGTGATACATAAAACAAGCGTTTCAAATTAGCTCAGATACCGTTCCATAAACCCAATATGTAATAGAGAAGACCTACTCCTTGCTCAGAGAACTGGACTCAACACGCCCTATTCACCGCACAAGAATATATCTGACTAGTAATAATCTTAAAACCTATGTATTGATATCTCTCTGTTAGTGTGTCAAGTGGGTGTAAAGCGGCATAAACACAGCAGTGAAAAGCAGCTAAACCCCAGTATAAAAATAAATTACTTCGAAAAACCCATGAAACAAAGACAGTGAAAGAGAGAGAAATACTTACACAATGCGTTCAGGGGCTCTGATGCAACCTGGATTGACCATATCTAGACCCACAGCTGGACGAGACATAAGGGTGGACACTCTTGGGGCTGAGAGGTTTGGTGAGGTTGGGTGAGCAAACGCAGACCCTTTAAAGTAATACTGCGTGGTACCCATCGCATGGGTCCCAAATCTCCAGGTTCAAGGACATCTTCCTACATCGAAAACATGCATGAGAAAACAAAAAGAGGGTACACCATGTGATGGGGAAAGGTTTCTAAAACGCACCTCATTTCTCTTCTCCTTGTGCCCGGGGTCGCCATTCCAGCCGCTTTACTAACAATCTCCCTACTTGGAGCATCAGCACCTTTAACCTCCTGTTCCGTACAGGTTGCAATTTGTCCTGAGGATGAACGGGTAGACGGGGAACCAGTGAGAGACTAGCTCTTGTTGTTGGCACAGGCATAGGTCACTCTATTTTCCCATCAGGAAGAAGAATTAACCACAGGCTCATCATCCCCCCCGGAACCAGAACAGGGCCTGAAGCCATCCTGCGCTTTTGCGGCCAGCTCCCAAAAAAGCGAGTTGTAAAATGCAGCTTCAGGGCACTGCAATTCACAAACCTGCAGAGTTATAAATCATAACTCTCGTCCACAAATATATTGAGGGAAGGCAAAGAAGAGGATTTGAAATCAAGGCAGAATTGCAGGAAACAGATTTCAGGAGGTAGATTCGAATTGCCTTTAAAGCACATGAAAAGCGGCAAAACGTTGACAATGATGCCCTTGGCCAAAAAGGGTGTATGCGTTTTTTCCTGAATATATTCAGGAAAAAACCCATACGCCCTTTTTGGCCAACCAAGCAACCTGGAAAGGCAAATCAGGGCTACAAAGAAGACTCGCTACCCATCGGTCAAAAGGGCCATGCTGAAAAAAGTCTCAAAACCAGAAATGCAGGACAGGCCATGGAGAAATGGGAGCCTTGCTACACTGATGGGCGCAATGTAAATTGCCAACAGCCACTCTGGAGAAGTGTACGGTGTGTCTTGAAACATCTAAAAAACACAGCTTAGAGAGCATAGGGCACTTCCACTCATGGGGGTATAAATTGGGAAAATGAAAAATCAGCAAGACACAAGCACCCCAAAGTTTAGGGCTGCTCTGTTGACAAGGACCTCCACTTCATTCCACCTTCAATATCCCAGGAAAGAGAAAAATGGATAAAGAAGTTGTGGTCCTTATGTACAATGGAATATCACTCAGCCATGAAATCAATGTCATAAGGCTAGTAGCAGCATGATGAGTGGATTTAGGTACGACGATTCTAAGTGAAATAAGTCACACAGAAAAGGACACTTCTCATAAGGTATCACTTATAGAGGGAATGTAAAAACCGTTACACTTGAACTGAATTACAAAACAGAACAGAGTCACACATGCAGAAAACACACTATGGCTGCTTAAAGGGAAAGGTGAGGTGGGGTGATACATAAAACAAGGGTTTCAAATTAGCTCAGATACCGTTCCATAAACCCAATATGTAATAGACAAGACCTACTCCTTGCTCAGAGAACTGGACTCAACACGCCCTATTCACCACACAAGAATATATCTGACTAGTAATAATCTTAAAACCTATGTATTGATATCTCTCTGTTAGTGTGTCAAGTGGGTGTAAAGCAGCATAAACACAGCAGTGAAAAGCAGCTAAACCCCATTATAAAAATAAATTACTTTTACAAACCCATGAAACAAAGACAGTGAAAGAGAGAGAAATTCTTACACAATGCGTTCAGGGGCTGTGATGCAACCTGGATTGACCATATCTAGACCCACAGCTGGATGAGACATAAGGGTGGACACTCTTGGGGCTGAGAGGTTTGGTGAGGTTGGGTGAGCAAACGCAGACCCTTTAAAGTAATACTGCGTGGTACCCATCGCATGGGTCCCAAATCTCCAGGTTCAAGGACATCTTCCTACATCGAAAACATGCATGAGAAAACAAAATGATGGTACACCATGTGATGGGGAAAGGTTTCTAAAACGCACCTCATTTCTCTTCTCCTTGTGCCCGGGTTGGCCATTCCAGCCGCTTTACTAACAATCTCCCTACTTGGAGCATCAGCACCTTTAACCTCCTGTTCCGTACAGGTTGCAATTTGTCCTGAGGATGAACGGGTAGACGGGGAACCAGTGAGAGACTAGCTCTTGGTGTTGGGACAGGCACAGGTCACTCTATCTTCCCATCAGGAAGAAGAATTAACCACAGGCTCATCCACCCCCCGGGAACCAGAACAGGGCCTGAAGCCATCCTGCGCTTTTGCGGCCAGCTCCCAAAAAAGCGAGTTGTAAAATGGAGCTTCAGGGCACTGCAATTCACAAACCTGCAGAGTTATAAATCATAACTCTCGTCCACAAATATATTGAGGGAAGGCAAAGAAGAGGATTTGAAATCAAGGCAGATTTGCAGGAAACAGATTCCAGGAGGTAGATTCAAATCGCCTTTAAAGCACATGAAAAGCGGCAAAACGTTGACAATGATGCCCTTGGCCAAAAAGGGCGTATGCGTTTTTTCCTGAATATATTCAGGAAAAAACGCATACGCCCTTTTTGGCCAACCAAGCAACCTGGAAAGGCAAATCAGCGCTACAAAGAAGACTCGCTACCCATCGGTCAAAAGGGCCATGCTGAAAAAAGTCTCAAAACCAGAAATGCAGGACAGGCCATGGAGAAATGGGAGCCTTGCTACACTGATGGGCGGGATGTAAATTGCCAACAGCCACTCTGGAGAAGTGTACGGTGTGTCCTGAAACATCTAAAAAACACAGCTTAGAGAGCATAGGGCACTTCAACTCATGGGGGTATAAATTGGGAAAATGAAAAATCAGCAAGACACAAGCACCCCAAAGTTTAGGGCTGCTCTGTTGACAAGGACCTCCACTTCATTCCACCTTCAATATCCCAGGAAAGAGAAAAATGGATAAAGAAGTTGTGGTCCTTATGTACAATGGAATATCACTCAGCCATGAAATCAATGTCATAAGGCTAGTAGCAGCATGATGAGTGGATTTAGGTTCGACAATTCTAAGTGAAATAAGTCACACAGAAAAGGACACTTCTCATAAGGTATCACTTATAGAGGGAATGTAAAAACCGTTACACTTGAACTGAATTACAAAACAGAACAGAGTCACACATGCAGAAAACACACTATGGCTGCTTATCGGGAAAGGTGAGGTGGGGTGATACATAAAACAAGGGTTTCAAATTAGCTCAGATACCGTTCCATAAACCCAATATGTAATAGACAAGACCTACTCCTTGCTCAGAGAACTGGACTCAACACGCCCTATTCACCGCACAAGAATATATCTGACTAGTAATAATCTTAAAACCTATGTATTGATATCTCTCTGTTAGTGTGTCAAGTGGGTGTAAAGCGGCATAAACACAGCAGTGAAAAGCAGCTAAACCCCATTGTAAAAATAAATTACTTTGAAAAACCAATGAAACAAAGACAGTGAAAGAGAGAGAAATACTTACACAATGCGTTCAGGGGCTGTGATGCAACCTGGATTGACCATATCTAGACCCACAGCTGGATGAGACATAAGGGTGGACACTCTTGGGGCTGAGAGGTTTGTTGAGGTTGGGTGAGCAAACGCAGACCCTTTAAAGTAATACTGCGTGGTACCCATCGCATGGGTCCCAAATCTCCAGGTTCAAGGACATCTTCCTACATCGAAAACATGCATGAGAAAACAAAAAGATGGTACACCATGTGATGGGGAAAGGTTTCTAAAACGCACCTCATTTCTCTTCTCCTTGTGCCCGGGTTGGCCATTCCAGCCGCTTTACTAACAGTCTCCCTACTTGGAGCATCAGCACCTTTAACCTCCTGTTCCGTACAGGTTGCAATTTGTCCTGAGGATGAACGGGTAGACGGGGAACCAGTGAGAGACTAGCTCTTGGTGTTGGGACAGGCACAGGTCACTCTATCTTCCCATCAGGAAGAAGAATTAACCACAGGCTCATCCACCCCCCGGGAACCAGAACAGGGCCTGAAGCCATCCTGCGCTTTTGCGGCCAGCTCCCAAAAAAGCGAGTTGTAAAATGGAGCTTCAGGGCACTGCAATTCACAAACCTGCAGAGTTATAAATCATAACTCTCGTCCACAAATATATTGAGGGAAGGCAAAGAAGAGGATTTGAAATCAAGGCAGATTTGCAGGAAACAGATTCCAGGAGGTAGATTCAAATCGCCTTTAAAGCACATGAAAAGCGGCAAAACGTTGACAATGATGCCCTTGGCCAAAAAGGGCGTATGCGTTTTTTCCTGAATATATTCAGGAAAAAACGCATACGCCCTTTTTGGCCAACCAAGCAACCTGGAAAGGCAAATCAGCGCTACAAAGAAGACTCGCTACCCATCGGTCAAAAGGGCCATGCTGAAAAAAGTCTCAAAACCAGAAATGCAGGACAGGCCATGGAGAAATGGGAGCCTTGCTACACTGATGGGCGGGATGTAAATTGCCAACAGCCACTCTGGAGAAGTGTATGGTGTGTCCTGAAACATCTAAAAAACACAGCTTAGAGAGCATAGGGCACTTCCACTCATGGGGGTATAAATTGGGAAAATGAAAAATCAGCAAGACACAAGCACCCCAAAGTTTAGGGCTGCTCTGTTGACAAGGACCTCCACTTCATTCCACCTTCAATATCCCAGGAAAGAGAAAAATGGATAAAGAAGTTGTGGTCCTTATATACAATGGAATATCACTCAGCCATGAAATCAATGTCATAAGGCTAGTAGCAGCATGATGAGTGGATTTAGGTTCGACGATTCTAAGTGAAATAAGTCACACAGAAAAGGACACTTCTCATAAGGTATCACTTATAGAGGGAATGTAAAAACCGTTACACTTGAACTGAATTACAAAACAGAACAGAGTCACACATGCAGAAAACACACTATGGCTGCTTAACGGGAAAGGTGAGGTGGGGTGATACATAAAACAAGCGTTTCAAATTAGCTCAGATACCGTTCCATAAACCCAATATGTAATAGACAAGACCTACTCCTTGCTCAGAGAACTGGACTCAACACGCCCTATTCACCGCACAAGAATATATCTGACTAGTAATAATCTTAAAACCTATGTATTGATATCTCTCTGTTAGTGTGTCAAGTGGGTGTAAAGCGGCATAAACACAGCAGTGAAAAGCAGCTAAACCCCATTATAAAAATAAATTACTTTTACAAACCCATGAAACAAAGACAGTGAAAGAGAGAGAAATTCTTACACAATGCGTTCAGGGGCTGTGATGCAACCTGGATTGACCATATCTAGACCCACAGCTGGATGAGACATAAGGGTGGACACTCTTGGGGCTGAGAGGTTTGGTGAGGTTGGGTGAGCAAACGCAGACCCTTTAAAGTAATACTGCGTGGTACCCATCGCATGGGTCCCAAATCTCCAGGTTCAAGGACATCTTCCTACATCGAAAACATGCATGAGAAAACAAAAAGATGGTACACCATGTGATGGGGAAAGGTTTCTAAAACGCACCTCATTTCTCTTCTCCTTGTGCCCGGGTTCGCCATTCCAGCCGCTTTACTAACAATCTCCCTACTTGGAGCATCAGCACCTTTAACCTCCTGTTCCGTACAGGTTGCAATTTGTCCTGAGGCTGAACGGGAAGATGGGGAACCAGTGAGATACTACCTCTTGTTGTTGGGACAGGCACAGGTCACTCTATTTTCCCATCAGGAAGAAGAATTTACCACAGGCTCATCCTCCCCCCCTCCGGAACCAGAACAGGGCCTGAAGCCATCCTGCGCTTTTGCGGCCAGCTCCCAAAAAAGCGAGTTGTAAAATGGAGCTTCAGGGCACTGCAATTCACAAACCTGCAGAGATATAAATGATAACTCTCGTCCACAAATATATTGAGGGAAGGCAAAGAAGAGGATTTGAAATCAAGGCAGAATTGCAGGAAACAGATTTCAGGAGGTAGATTCGAATCGCCTTTAAAGCACATGAAAAGCGGCAAAACGTTGACAATGATGCCCTTGGCCAAAAAGGGCGTATGCGTTTTTTCCTGAATATATTCAGGAAAAAATGCATACGCCCTTTTTGGCCAACCAAGCAACCTGGTAAGGCAAATCAGGGCAACAAAGAAGACTCGCTACCCATCGGTCAAAAGGGCCATGCTGAAAAAGTGTCAAAACCAGAAATGCAGGACAGGCCATGGAGAAATGGGAGCCTTGCTACACTGATGGGCGGGATGTAAATTGCCAACAGCCACTCTGGAGAAGTGTACGGTGTGTCCTGAAACATCTAAAAAACACAGCTTAGAGAGCATAGGGCACTTCCACTCATGGGGGTATAAATTGGGAAAATGAAAAATCAGCAAGAAACAAACACCCCAAAGTTTAGGGCTGCTCTGTTGACAAGGACTTCCACTTCATTCCACCTTCAATATCCCAGGAAAGAGAAAAATGGATAAAGAAGTTGTGGTCCTTATGTACAATGGAATATCACTCAGCCATGAAATCAATGTCATAAGGCTAGTAGCAGCATGATGAGTGGATTTAGGTACGACGATTCTAAGTGAAATAAGTCACACAGAAAAGGACACTTCTCATAAGGTATCACTTATAGAGGGAATGTAAAAAGCGTTACACTTGAACTGAATTACAAAACAGAACAGAGTCACACATGCAGAAAACACACTATGGCTGCTTAACGGGAAAAGTGAGGTGGGGTGATACATAAAACAAGGGTTTCAAATTAGCTCAGATACCGTTCCATAAACCCAATATGTAATAAACAAGACCTACTCCTTGCTCAGAGAACTGGACTCAACACGCCCTATTCACCGCACAAGAATATATCTGACTAGTAATAATCTTAAAACCTATGTATTGATATCTCTCTGTTAGTGTGTCAAGTGGGTGTAAAGCGGCATAAACACAGCAGTGAAAAGCAGCTAAACCCCAGTATAAAAATAAATTACTTTTACAAACCCATGAAACAAAGACAGTGAAAGAGAGAGAAATTCTTACACAATGCGTTCAGGGGCTGTGATGCAACCTGGATTGACCATATCTAGACCCACAGCTGGATGAGACATAAGGGTGGACACTCTTGGGGCTGAGAGGTTTGGTGAGGTTGGGTGAGCAAACGCAGACCCTTTAAAGTAATACTGCGTGGTACCCATCGCATGGGTCCCAAATCTCCAGGTTCAAGGACATCTTCCTACATCGAAAACATGCATGAGAAAACAAAATGATGGTACACCATGTGATGGGGAAAGGTTTCTAAAACGCACCTCATTTCTCTTCTCCTTGTGCCCGGGGTCGCCATTCCAGCCGCTTTACTAACAATCTCCCTACTTGGAGCATCAGCACCTTTAACCTCCTGTTCCGTACAGGTTGCAATTTGTCCTGAGGATGAACGGGTAGACGGGGAACCAGTGAGAGACTAGCTCTTGTTGTTGGCACAGGCACAGGTCACTCTATTTTCCCATCAGGAAGAAGAATTAACCACAGGCTCATCATCCCCCCCGGAACCAGAACAGGGCCTGAAGCCATCCTGCGCTTTTGCGGCCAGCTCCCAAAAAAGCGAGTTGTAAAATGGAGCTTCAGGGCACTGCAATTCACAAACCTGCAGAGTTATAAATGATAACACTCGTCCACAAATATATTGAGGGAAGGCAAAGAAGAGGATTTGAAATCAAGGCAAAATTGCAGGAAACAGATTTCAGGAGGTAGATTCGAATCGCCTTTAAAGCACATGAAAAGCGGCAAAACGTTGACAATGATGCCCTTGGCCAAAAAGCGCGTATGCGTTTTTTCCTGAATATATTCAGGAAAAAACCCATACGCCCTTTTTGGCCAACCAAGCAACCTGGAAAGGCAAATCAGCGCTACAAAGAAGACTCGCTACCCATCTGTCAAAAGGGCCATGCTGAAAAAAGTCTCAAAACCAGAAATGCAGGACAGGCCATGGAGAAATGGGAGCCTTGCTACACTGATGGGCGGGATGTAAATTGCCAACAGCCACTCTGGAGAAGTGTACGGTGTGTCCTGAAACATCTAAAAAACACAGCTTAGAGAGCATAGGGCACTTCCACTCATGGGGGTATAAATTGGGAAAATGAAAAATCAGCAAGACACAAGCACCCCAAAGTTTAGGGCTGCTCTGTTGACAAGGACCTCCACTTCATTCCACCATCAATATCCCAGGAAAGAGAAAAATGGATAAAGAAGTTGTGGTCCTTATGTACAATGGAATATCACTCAGCCATGAAATCGATGTCATAAGGCTAGTAGCAGCATGAGAGTGGATTTAGGTACGACGATTCTAAGTGAAATAAGTCACACAGAAAAGGACACTTCTCATAAGGTATCACTTATAGAGGGAATGTAAAAACTGTTACACTTGAACTGAATTACAAAACAGAACAGAGTCACACATACAGAAAACGCACTATGGCTGCTTAACGGGAAAGGGGAGGTGGGGTGATACATAAAACAAGCGTTTCAAATTAGCTCAGATACCGTTCCATAAACCCAATATGTAATAGAGAAGACCTACTCCTTGCTCAGAGAACTGGACTCAACACGCCCTATTCACCGCACAAGAATATATCTGACTAGTAATAATCTTAAAACCTATGTATTGATATCTCTCTGTTAGTGTGTCAAGTGGGTGTAAAGCGGCATAAACACAGCAGTGAAAAGCAGCTAAACCCCAGTATAAAAATAAATTACTTCGAAAAACCCATGAAACAAAGACAGTGAAAGAGAGAGAAATACTTACACAATGCGTTCAGGGGCTCTGATGCAACCTGGATTGACCATATCTAGACCCACAGCTGGACGAGACATAAGGGTGGACACTCTTGGGGCTGAGAGGTTTGGTGAGGTTGGGTGAGCAAACGCAGACCCTTTAAAGTAATACTGCGTGGTACCCATCGCATGGGTCCCAAATCTCCAGGTTCAAGGACATCTTCCTACATCGAAAACATGCATGAGAAAACAAAAAGAGGGTACACCATGTGATGGGGAAAGGTTTCTAAAACGCACCTCATTTCTCTTCTCCTTGTGCCCGGGGTCGCCATTCCAGCCGCTTTACTAACAATCTCCCTACTTGGAGCATCAGCACCTTTAACCTCCTGTTCCGTACAGGTTGCAATTTGTCCTGAGGATGAACGGGTAGACGGGGAACCAGTGAGAGACTAGCTCTTGTTGTTGGCACAGGCATAGGTCACTCTATTTTCCCATCAGGAAGAAGAATTAACCACAGGCTCATCATCCCCCCCGGAACCAGAACAGGGCCTGAAGCCATCCTGCGCTTTTGCGGCCAGCTCCCAAAAAAGCGAGTTGTAAAATGCAGCTTCAGGGCACTGCAATTCACAAACCTGCAGAGTTATAAATCATAACTCTCGTCCACAAATATATTGAGGGAAGGCAAAGAAGAGGATTTGAAATCAAGGCAGAATTGCAGGAAACAGATTTCAGGAGGTAGATTCGAATCGCCTTTAAAGCACATGAAAAGCGGCAAAACGTTGACAATGATGCCCTTGGCCAAAAAGGGTGTATGCGTTTTTTCCTGAATATATTCAGGAAAAAACCCATACGCCCTTTTTGGCCAACCAAGCAACCTGGAAAGGCAAATCAGGGCTACAAAGAAGACTCGCTACCCATCGGTCAAAAGGGCCATGCTGAAAAAAGTCTCAAAACCAGAAATGCAGGACAGGCCATGGAGAAATGGGAGCCTTGCTACACTGATGGGCGCAATGTAAATTGCCAACAGCCACTCTGGAGAAGTGTACGGTGTGTCTTGAAACATCTAAAAAACACAGCTTAGAGAGCATAGGGCACTTCCACTCATGGGGGTATAAATTGGGAAAATGAAAAATCAGCAAGACACAAGCACCCCAAAGTTTAGGGCTGCTCTGTTGACAAGGACCTCCACTTCATTCCACCTTCAATATCCCAGGAAAGAGAAAAATGGATAAAGAAGTTGTGGTCCTTATGTACAATGGAATATCACTCAGCCATGAAATCAATGTCATAAGGCTAGTAGCAGCATGATGAGTGGATTTAGGTACGACGATTCTAAGTGAAATAAGTCACACAGAAAAGGACACTTCTCATAAGGTATCACTTATAGAGGGAATGTAAAAACCGTTACACTTGAACTGAATTACAAAACAGAACAGAGTCACACATGCAGAAAACACACTATGGCTGCTTAAAGGGAAAGGTGAGGTGGGGTGATACATAAAACAAGGGTTTCAAATTAGCTCAGATACCGTTCCATAAACCCAATATGTAATAGACAAGACCTACTCCTTGCTCAGAGAACTGGACTCAACACGCCCTATTCACCACACAAGAATATATCTGACTAGTAATAATCTTAAAACCTATGTATTGATATCTCTCTGTTAGTGTGTCAAGTGGGTGTAAAGCAGCATAAACACAGCAGTGAAAAGCAGCTAAACCCCATTATAAAAATAAATTACTTTTACAAACCCATGAAACAAAGACAGTGAAAGAGAGAGAAATTCTTACACAATGCGTTCAGGGGCTGTGATGCAACCTGGATTGACCATATCTAGACCCACAGCTGGATGAGACATAAGGGTGGACACTCTTGGGGCTGAGAGGTTTGGTGAGGTTGGGTGAGCAAACGCAGACCCTTTAAAGTAATACTGCGTGGTACCCATCGCATGGGTCCCAAATCTCCAGGTTCAAGGACATCTTCCTACATCGAAAACATGCATGAGAAAACAAAATGATGGTACACCATGTGATGGGGAAAGGTTTCTAAAACGCACCTCATTTCTCTTCTCCTTGTGCCCGGGTTGGCCATTCCAGCCGCTTTACTAACAATCTCCCTACTTGGAGCATCAGCACCTTTAACCTCCTGTTCCGTACAGGTTGCAATTTGTCCTGAGGATGAACGGGTAGACGGGGAACCAGTGAGAGACTAGCTCTTGGTGTTGGGACAGGCACAGGTCTCTCTATCTTCCCATCAGGAAGAAGAATTAACCACAGGCTCATCCACCCCCCGGGAACCAGAACAGGGCCTGAAGCCATCCTGCGCTTTTGCGGCCAGCTCCCAAAAAAGCGAGTTGTAAAATGGAGCTTCAGGGCACTGCAATTCACAAACCTGCAGAGTTATAAATCATAACTCTCGTCCACAAATATATTGAGGGAAGGCAAAGAAGAGGATTTGAAATCAAGGCAGATTTGCAGGAAACAGATTCCAGGAGGTAGATTCAAATCGCCTTTAAAGCACATGAAAAGCGGCAAAACGTTGACAATGATGCCCTTGGCCAAAAAGGGCGTATGCGTTTTTTCCTGAATATATTCAGGAAAAAACGCATACGCCCTTTTTGGCCAACCAAGCAACCTGGAAAGGCAAATCAGCGCTACAAAGAAGACTCGCTACCCATCGGTCAAAAGGGCCATGCTGAAAAAAGTCTCAAAACCAGAAATGCAGGACAGGCCATGGAGAAATGGGAGCCTTGCTACACTGATGGGCGGGATGTAAATTGCCAACAGCCACTCTGGAGAAGTGTACGGTGTGTCCTGAAACATCTAAAAAACACAGCTTAGAGAGCATAGGGCACTTCAACTCATGGGGGTATAAATTGGGAAAATGAAAAATCAGCAAGACACAAGCACCCCAAAGTTTAGGGCTGCTCTGTTGACAAGGACCTCCACTTCATTCCACCTTCAATATCCCAGGAAAGAGAAAAATGGATAAAGAAGTTGTGGTCCTTATGTACAATGGAATATCACTCAGCCATGAAATCAATGTCATAAGGCTAGTAGCAGCATGATGAGTGGATTTAGGTTCGACAATTCTAAGTGAAATAAGTCACACAGAAAAGGACACTTCTCATAAGGTATCACTTATAGAGGGAATGTAAAAACCGTTACACTTGAACTGAATTACAAAACAGAACAGAGTCACACATGCAGAAAACACACTATGGCTGCTTATCGGGAAAGGTGAGGTGGGGTGATACATAAAACAAGGGTTTCAAATTAGCTCAGATACCGTTCCATAAACCCAATATGTAATAGACAAGACCTACTCCTTGCTCAGAGAACTGGACTCAACACGCCCTATTCACCGCACAAGAATATATCTGACTAGTAATAATCTTAAAACCTATGTATTGATATCTCTCTGTTAGTGTGTCAAGTGGGTGTAAAGCGGCATAAACACAGCAGTGAAAAGCAGCTAAACCCCATTGTAAAAATAAATTACTTTGAAAAACCAATGAAACAAAGACAGTGAAAGAGAGAGAAATACTTACACAATGCGTTCAGGGGCTGTGATGCAACCTGGATTGACCATATCTAGACCCACAGCTGGATGAGACATAAGGGTGGACACTCTTGGGGCTGAGAGGTTTGTTGAGGTTGGGTGAGCAAACGCAGACCCTTTAAAGTAATACTGCGTGGTACCCATCGCATGGGTCCCAAATCTCCAGGTTCAAGGACATCTTCCTACATCGAAAACATGCATGAGAAAACAAAAAGATGGTACACCATGTGATGGGGAAAGGTTTCTAAAACGCACCTCATTTCTCTTCTCCTTGTGCCCGGGTTGGCCATTCCAGCCGCTTTACTAACAGTCTCCCTACTTGGAGCATCAGCACCTTTAACCTCCTGTTCCGTACAGGTTGCAATTTGTCCTGAGGATGAACGGGTAGACGGGGAACCAGTGAGAGACTAGCTCTTGGTGTTGGGACAGGCACAGGTCACTCTATCTTCCCATCAGGAAGAAGAATTAACCACAGGCTCATCCACCCCCCGGGAACCAGAACAGGGCCTGAAGCCATCCTGCGCTTTTGCGGCCAGCTCCCAAAAAAGCGAGTTGTAAAATGGAGCTTCAGGGCACTGCAATTCACAAACCTGCAGAGTTATAAATCATAACTCTCGTCCACAAATATATTGAGGGAAGGCAAAGAAGAGGATTTGAAATCAAGGCAGATTTGCAGGAAACAGATTCCAGGAGGTAGATTCAAATCGCCTTTAAAGCACATGAAAAGCGGCAAAACGTTGACAATGATGCCCTTGGCCAAAAAGGGCGTATGCGTTTTTTCCTGAATATATTCAGGAAAAAACGCATACGCCCTTTTTGGCCAACCAAGCAACCTGGAAAGGCAAATCAGCGCTACAAAGAAGACTCGCTACCCATCGGTCAAAAGGGCCATGCTGAAAAAAGTCTCAAAACCAGAAATGCAGGACAGGCCATGGAGAAATGGGAGCCTTGCTACACTGATGGGCGGGATGTAAATTGCCAACAGCCACTCTGGAGAAGTGTATGGTGTGTCCTGAAACATCTAAAAAACACAGCTTAGAGAGCATAGGGCACTTCCACTCATGGGGGTATAAATTGGGAAAATGAAAAATCAGCAAGACACAAGCACCCCAAAGTTTAGGGCTGCTCTGTTGACAAGGACCTCCACTTCATTCCACCTTCAATATCCCAGGAAAGAGAAAAATGGATAAAGAAGTTGTGGTCCTTATATACAATGGAATATCACTCAGCCATGAAATCAATGTCATAAGGCTAGTAGCAGCATGATGAGTGGATTTAGGTTCGACGATTCTAAGTGAAATAAGTCACACAGAAAAGGACACTTCTCATAAGGTATCACTTATAGAGGGAATGTAAAAACCGTTACACTTGAACTGAATTACAAAACAGAACAGAGTCACACATGCAGAAAACACACTATGGCTGCTTAACGGGAAAGGTGAGGTGGGGTGATACATAAAACAAGCGTTTCAAATTAGCTCAGATACCGTTCCATAAACCCAATATGTAATAGACAAGACCTACTCCTTGCTCAGAGAACTGGACTCAACACGCCCTATTCACCGCACAAGAATATATCTGACTAGTAATAATCTTAAAACCTATGTATTGATATCTCTCTGTTAGTGTGTCAAGTGGGTGTAAAGCGGCATAAACACAGCAGTGAAAAGCAGCTAAACCCCATTATAAAAATAAATTACTTTTACAAACCCATGAAACAAAGACAGTGAAAGAGAGAGAAATTCTTACACAATGCGTTCAGGGGCTGTGATGCAACCTGGATTGACCATATCTAGACCCACAGCTGGATGAGACATAAGGGTGGACACTCTTGGGGCTGAGAGGTTTGGTGAGGTTGGGTGAGCAAACGCAGACCCTTTAAAGTAATACTGCGTGGTACCCATCGCATGGGTCCCAAATCTCCAGGTTCAAGGACATCTTCCTACATCGAAAACATGCATGAGAAAACAAAAAGATGGTACACCATGTGATGGGGAAAGGTTTCTAAAACGCACCTCATTTCTCTTCTCCTTGTGCCCGGGTTCGCCATTCCAGCCGCTTTACTAACAATCTCCCTACTTGGAGCATCAGCACCTTTAACCTCCTGTTCCGTACAGGTTGCAATTTGTCCTGAGGCTGAACGGGAAGATGGGGAACCAGTGAGATACTACCTCTTGTTGTTGGGACAGGCACAGGTCACTCTATTTTCCCATCAGGAAGAAGAATTTACCACAGGCTCATCCTCCCCCCCTCCGGAACCAGAACAGGGCCTGAAGCCATCCTGCGCTTTTGCGGCCAGCTCCCAAAAAAGCGAGTTGTAAAATGGAGCTTCAGGGCACTGCAATTCACAAACCTGCAGAGATATAAATGATAACTCTCGTCCACAAATATATTGAGGGAAGGCAAAGAAGAGGATTTGAAATCAAGGCAGAATTGCAGGAAACAGATTTCAGGAGGTAGATTCGAATCGCCTTTAAAGCACATGAAAAGCGGCAAAACGTTGACAATGATGCCCTTGGCCAAAAAGGGCGTATGCGTTTTTTCCTGAATATATTCAGGAAAAAATGCATACGCCCTTTTTGGCCAACCAAGCAACCTGGTAAGGCAAATCAGGGCAACAAAGAAGACTCGCTACCCATCGGTCAAAAGGGCCATGCTGAAAAAGTGTCAAAACCAGAAATGCAGGACAGGCCATGGAGAAATGGGAGCCTTGCTACACTGATGGGCGGGATGTAAATTGCCAACAGCCACTCTGGAGAAGTGTACGGTGTGTCCTGAAACATCTAAAAAACACAGCTTAGAGAGCATAGGGCACTTCCACTCATGGGGGTATAAATTGGGAAAATGAAAAATCAGCAAGAAACAAACACCCCAAAGTTTAGGGCTGCTCTGTTGACAAGGACTTCCACTTCATTCCACCTTCAATATCCCAGGAAAGAGAAAAATGGATAAAGAAGTTGTGGTCCTTATGTACAATGGAATATCACTCAGCCATGAAATCAATGTCATAAGGCTAGTAGCAGCATGATGAGTGGATTTAGGTACGACGATTCTAAGTGAAATAAGTCACACAGAAAAGGACACTTCTCATAAGGTATCACTTATAGAGGGAATGTAAAAAGCGTTACACTTGAACTGAATTACAAAACAGAACAGAGTCACACATGCAGAAAACACACTATGGCTGCTTAACGGGAAAAGTGAGGTGGGGTGATACATAAAACAAGGGTTTCAAATTAGCTCAGATACCGTTCCATAAACCCAATATGTAATAAACAAGACCTACTCCTTGCTCAGAGAACTGGACTCAACACGCCCTATTCACCGCACAAGAATATATCTGACTAGTAATAATCTTAAAACCTATGTATTGATATCTCTCTGTTAGTGTGTCAAGTGGGTGTAAAGCGGCATAAACACAGCAGTGAAAAGCAGCTAAACCCCAGTATAAAAATAAATTACTTCGAAAAACCCATGAAACAAAGACAGTGAAAGAGAGTGAAATTCTTACACAATGCGTTCAGGGGCTGTGATGCAACCTATATTGACCATATCTAGACCCACAGCTGGATGAGACATAAGGGTGGACACTCTTGGGGCTGAGAGGTTTGGTGAGGTTGGGTGAGCAAACGCAGACCCTTTAAAGTAATACTGCGTGGTACCCATCGCATGGGTCCCAAATCTCCAGGTTCAAGGACATCTTCCTACATCGAAAACATGCATGAGAAAACAAAAAGATGGTACACCATGTGATGGGGAAAGGTTTCTAAAACGCACCTCATTTCTCTTCTCCTTGTGCCCGGGGTCACCATTCCAGCCGCTTTACTAACAATCTCCCTACTTGGAGCATCAGCACCTTTAACCTCCTGTTCCGTACAGGTTGCAATTTGTCCTGAGGATGAACGGGTAGACGGGGAACCAGTGAGAGACTAGCTCTTGTTGTTGGCACAGGCACAGGTCACTCTATTTTCCCATCAGGAAGAAGAATTAACCACAGGCTCATCATCCCCCCCGGAACCAGAACAGGGCCTGAAGCCATCCTGCGCTTTTGCGGCCAGCTCCCAAAAAAGCGAGTTGTAAAATGGAGCTTCAGGGCACTGCAATTCACAAACCTGCAGAGTTATAAATGATAACTCTCGTCCACAAATATATTGAGGGAAGGCAAAGAAGAGGATTTGAAATCAAGGCAGAATTGCAGGAAACAGATTTCAGGAGGTAGATTCGAATCGCCTTTAAAGCACATGAAAAGCGGCAAAACGTTGACAATGATGCCCTTGGCCAAAAAGGGCGTATGCGTTTTTTCCTGAATATATTCAGGAAAAAACCCATACGCCCTTTTTGGCCAACCAAGCAACCTGGAAAGGCAAATCAGGGCTACAAAGAAGACTCGCTACCCATCGGTCAAAAGGGCCATGCTGAAAAAAGTCTCAAAACCAGAAATGCAGGACAGGCCATGGAGAAATGGGAGCCTTGCTACACTGATGGGCGCGATGTAAATTGCCAACAGCCACTCTGGAGAAGTGTACGGTGTGTCTTGAAACATCTAAAAAACACAGCTTAGAGAGCATAGGGCACTTCCACTCATGGGGGTATAAATTGGGAAAATGAAAAATCAGCAAGACACAAGCACCCCAAAGTTTAGGGCTGCTCTGTTGACAAGGACCTATACTTCATTCCACCTTCAATATCCCAGGAAAGAGAAAAATGGATAAAGAAGTTGTGGTCCTTATGTACAATGGAATATCACTCAGCCATGAAATCAATGTCATAAGGCTAGTAGCAGCATGATGAGTGGATTTAGGTACGACGATTCTAAGTGAAATAAGTCACACAGAAAAGGACACTTCTCATAAGGTATCACTTATAGAGGGAATGTAAAAACCGTTACACTTGAACTGAATTACAAAACAGAACAGAGTCACACATGCAGAAAACACACTATGGCTGCTTAAAGGGAAAGGTGAGGTGGGGTGATACATAAAACAAGGGTTTCAAATTAGCTCAGATACCGTTCCATAAACCCAATATGTAATAGACAAGACCTACTCCTTGCTCAGAGAACTGGACTCAACACGCCCTATTCACCACACAAGAATATATCTGACTAGTAATAATCTTAAAACCTATGTATTGATATCTCTCTGTTAGTGTGTCAAGTGGGTGTAAAGCGGCATAAACACAGCAGTGAAAAGCAGCTAAACCCCATTATAAAAATAAATTACTTCGAAAAACCCATGAAACAAAGACAGTGAAAGAGAGAGAAATTCTTACACAATGCGTTCAGGGGCTGTGATGCAACCTGGATTGACCATATCTAGACCCACAGCTGGATGAGACATAAGGGTGGACACTCTTGGGGCTGAGAGGTTTGGTGAGGTTGGGTGAGCAAACGCAGACCCTTTAAAGTAATACTGCGTGGTACCCATCCCATGGGTCCCAAATCTCCAGGTTCAAGGGCATCTTCCTACATCGAAAACATGCACGAGAAACCCAGAAGATGGTACACCGTGTGATGGGGAAAAATATCTAAAACGCACCTCATTTCTCATCTCCTTGTGCCCGGGTTCTCCATTCCAGCCGCTTTACTAGCAATCTCCTTATTTGGAGCATCAGCACCTTTAACCTCCTGTTCCGTGCAGGTTGCAATTTGTCCTGAGGATGAACGGGAAGACGGGGAACCAGTGAGAGACTAGCTCTTGGTGTTGGGACAGGCACAGGTCACTCTATTTTCCCATCAGGAAGAAGAATTAACCACAGGCTCATCATCCCCCCCGGAACCAGAACAGGGCCTGAAGCCATCCAGCGCTTTTGCGGCCAGCTCCCAAAAAAGCGAGTTGTAAAATGGAGCTTCAGGGCACTGCAATTCCCAAACCTGCAGAGTTATAAATGATAACTCTCGTCCACAAATATATTGAGGGAAGGCAAAGAAGAGGATTTGAAATCAAGGCAGAATTGCAGGAAACAGATTTCAGGAGGTAGATTCGAATCGCCTTTAAAGCACATGAAAAGCGGCAAAACGTTGACAATGATGCCCTTGGCTAAAAATGGCGTATGCGTTTTTTCCTGAATATATTCAGGAAAAAACGCATACGCCCTTTTTGGCCAACCAAGCAACCTGGAAAGGCAAATCAGCGCTACAAAGAAGACTCGCTACCCATCGGTCAAAAGGGCCATGCTGAAAAAAGTCTCAAAACCAGAAATGCGGTACAGGCCATGGAGAAATGGGAGCCTTGCTACACTGATGGGCGGGATGTAAATTGCCAACAGCCACTCTGGAGAAGTGTACGGTGTGTCTTGAAACATCTAAAAAACACAGCTTAGAGAGCATAGGGCACTTCCACTCATGGGGGTATAAATTGGGAAAATGAAAAATCAGCAAGACACAAGCACCCCAAAGTTTAGGGCTGCTCTGTTGACAAGGATCTCCACTTCATTCCACCTTCAATATCCCAGGAAAGAGAAAAATGGATAAAGAAGTTGTGGTCCTTATGTACAATGGAATATCACTCAGCCATGAAATCGATGTCATAAGGCTAGTAGCAGCATGATGAGTGGATTTAGGTACGACGATTCTAAGTGAAATAAGTCACACAGAAAAGGACACTTCTCATAAGGTATCACTTATAGAGGGAATGTCAAAACCGTTACACTTGAACTGAATTACAAAACAGAACAGAGTCACACATGCAGAAAACACACTATGGCTGCTTAACGGGAAAGGTGAGGTGGGGTGATACATAAAACAAGGGTTTCAAATTAGCTCAGATACCGTTCCATAAACCCAATATGTAATAGACAAGACCTACTCCTTGCTCAGAGAACTGGACTCAACACGCCCTATTCACCGCACAAGAATATATCTGACTAATAATAATCTTGAAACCTATGTATTGATATCTCTCTGTTAGTGTGTCAAGTGGGTGTAAAGCGGCATAATCACAGCAGTGAAAAGGAGCTAAACCCCATTATAAAAATAAATTACTTTGAAACACCCATGAAAGAAAGACAGTGAAAGAGAGAGAAATTCTTACACAATGCGTTCAGGGGCTGTGATGCAACCTGGATTGACCATATCTAGACCCACAGCTGGATGAGACATAAGGGTGGACACTCTTGGGGCTGAGAGGTTTGGTGAGGTTGGGTGAGCAAACGCCGACCCTTTAAAGTAATACTGCGTGGTACCCATCGCATGGGTCCCAAATCTCCAGGTTCAAGGGCATCTTCCTACATCGAAAACATGCATGAGAAAACAAAAGGATGGTACACCATGTGATGGGGAAAGGTTTCTAAAACGCACCTCATTTCTCTTCTCCTTGTGCCCGGATTCGCCATTCCAGCCGCTTTACTAACAATCTCCCTACTTGGAGCATCAGCACCTTTAACCTCCTGTTCCGTACAGGTTGCAATTTGTCCTGAGGATGAACGGGTACACGGGGAACCAGTGAGAGACTAGCTCTTGGTGTTGGGACAGGCACAGGTCACTCTATTTTCCCATCAGGAAGAAGAATTAACCACAGGCTCATCCTCCCCCCTCGGAACCAGAACAGGGCCTGAAGCCATCCTGCGCTTTTGTGGCCAGCTCCCAAAAATGCGAGTTGTAAAATGGAGATTCAGGGCACTGCAATTCACAAACCTGCAGAGTTATAAATGATAACTCTCGTCCACAAATATATTGAGGGAAGGCAAAGAAGAGGATTTGAAATTAAGGCAGAATTGCAGGAAACAGATTTCAGGAGGTAGATTCGAATCGCCTTTAAAGCACATGAAAAGCGGCAAATCGTTGACAATGATGCCCTTGGCCAAAAAGGGCGTATGCGTTTTTTCCTGAATATATTCAGGAAAAAACGCATACGCCCTTTTTGGCCAACCAAGCAACCTGGAAAGGCAAATTAGCGCTACAAAGAAGACTCGCTACCCATTGGTCAAAAGGGCCATGCTGAAAAAAGTCTCAAAACCAGCAATGCAGGACAGGCCATGGAGAAATGGGAGCCTTGCTACACTGATGGGCGGGATGTAAATTGCCAACAGCCACTCTGGAGAATTGTACGGTGTGTCCTGAAACATCTAAAAAACACAGCTTAGAGAGCATAGGGCACTTCCACTCATGGGGGTATAAATTGGGAAAATGAAAAATCAGCAAGACACAAGCACCCCAAAGTTTAGGGCTGCTCTGTTGACAAGGACCTCCACTTCATTCCACCTTCAATATCCCAGGAAAGAGAAAAATGGATAAAGAAGTTGTGGTCCTTATGTACAATGGAATATCACTCAGCCATGAAATCAATGTCATAAGGCTAGTAGCAGCATGATGAGTGGATTTAGGTACGACGATTCTAAGTGAAATAAGTCACACAGAAAAGGACACTTCTCATAAGGTATCACTTATAGAGGGAATGTCAAAACCGTTACACTTGAACTGAATTACAAAACAGAACAGAGTCACACATGCAGAAAACACACTATGGCTGCTTAACGGGAAAGGTGAGGTGGGGTGATACATAAAACAAGGGTTTCAAATTAGCTCAGATACCGTTCCATAAACCCAATATGTAATAGACAAGACCTACTCCTTGCTCAGAGAACTGGACTCAACACGCCCTATTCACCGCACAAGAATATATCTGACTAGTAATAATCTTAAAACCTATGTATTGATATCTCTCTGTTAGTGTGTCAAGTGGGTGTAAAGCGGCATAAACACAGCAGTGAAAAGCAGCTAAACCGCATTATAAAAATAAATTACTTCGAAAAACCCATGAAACAAAGACAGTGAAAGAGAGAGAAATTCTTACACAATGCGTTCAGGGGCTGTGATGCAACCTGGATTGACCATATCTAGACCCACAGCTGGAGGAGACATAAGGGTGGACACTCTTGGGGCTGAGAGGTTTGGTGAGGTTGGGTGAGCAAACGCCGACCCTTTAAAGTAATACTGCGTGGTACCCATCGCATGGGTCCCAAATCTCCAGGTTCAAGGGCATCTTCCTACATCGAAAACATGCATGAGAAAACAAAAGGATGGTACACCATGTGATGGGGAAAGGTTTCTAAAACGCACCTCATTTCTCTTCTCCTTGTGCCCGGGTTGGCCATTCCAGCCGCTTTACTAACAATCTCCCTACTTGGAGCATCAGCACCTTTAACCTCCTGTTCCGTACAGGTTGCAATTTGTCCTGAGGATGAACGGGTAGACGGGGAACCAGTGAGAGACTAGCTCTTGGTGTTGGGACAGGCACAGGTCACTCTATCTTCCCATCAGGAAGAAGAATTAACCACAGGCTCATCCACCCCCCGGGAACCAGAACAGGGCCTGAAGCCATCCTGCGCTTTTGCGGCCAGCTCCCAAAAAAGCGAGTTGTAAAATGGAGCTTCAGGGCACTGCAATTCACAAACCTGCAGAGTTATAAATCATAACTCTCGTCCACAAATATATTGAGGGAAGGCAAAGAAGAGGATTTGAAATCAAGGCAGATTTGCAGGAAACAGATTCCAGGAGGTAGATTCAAATCGCCTTTAAAGCACATGAAAAGCGGCAAAACGTTGACAATGATGCCCTTGGCCAAAAAGGGCGTATGCGGTTTTTCCTGAATATATTCAGGAAAAAACGCATACGCCCTTTTTGGCCAACCAAGCAACCTGGAAAGGCAAATCAGCGCTACAAAGAAGACTCGCTACCCATCGGTCAAAAGGGCCATGCTGAAAAAAGTCTCAAAACCAGAAATGCAGGACAGGCCATGGAGAAATGGGAGCCTTGCTACACTGATGGGCGGGATGTAAATTGCCAACAGCCAACCTGGAGAAGTGTACGGTGTGTCCTGAAACATCTAAAAAACACAGCTTAGAGAGCATAGGGCACTTCAACTCATGGGGGTATAAATTGGGAAAATGAAAAATCAGCAAGACACAAGCACCCCAAAGTTTAGGGCTGCTCTGTTGACAAGGACCTCCACTTCATTCCACCTTCAATATCCCAGGAAAGAGAAAAATGGATAAAGAAGTTGTGGTCCTTATGTACAATGGAATATCACTCAGCCATGAAATCAATGTCATAAGGCTAGTAGCAGCATGATGAGTGGATTTAGGTTCGACAATTCTAAGTGAAATAAGTCACACAGAAAAGGACACTTCTCATAAGGTATCACTTATAGAGGGAATGTAAAAACCGTTACACTTGAACTGAATTACAAAACAGAACAGAGTCACACATGCAGAAAACACACTATGGCTGCTTATCGGGAAAGGTGAGGTGGGGTGATACATAAAACAAGGGTTTCAAATTAGCTCAGATACCGTTCCATAAACCCAATATGTAATAGACAAGACCTACTCCTTGCTCAGAGAACTGGACTCAACACGCCCTATTCACCGCACAAGAATATATCTGACTAGTAATAATCTTAAAACCTATGTATTGATATCTCTCTGTTAGTGTGTCAAGTGGGTGTAAAGCGGCATAAACACAGCAGTGAAAAGCAGCTAAACCCCACTGTAAAAATAAATTACTTTGAAAAACCAATGAAACAAAGACAGTGAAAGAGAGAGAAATACTTACACAATGCGTTCAGGGGCTGTGATGCAACCTGGATTGACCATATCTAGACCCACAGCTGGATGAGACATAAGGGTGGACACTCTTGGGGCTGAGAGGTTTGTTGAGGTTGGGTGAGCAAACGCAGACCCTTTAAAGTAATACTGCGTGGTACCCATCGCATGGGTCCCAAATCTCCAGGTTCAAGGACATCTTCCTACATCGAAAACATGCATGAGAAAACAAAAAGATGGTACACCATGTGATGGGGAAAGGTTTCTAAAACGCACCTCATTTCTCTTCTCCTTGTGCCCGGGTTGGCCATTCCAGCCGCTTTACTAACAGTCTCCCTACTTGGAGCATCAGCACCTTTAACCTCCTGTTCCGTACAGGTTGCAATTTGTCCTGAGGATGAACGGGTAGACGGGGAACCAGTGAGAGACTAGCTCTTGGTGTTGGGACAGGCACAGGTCACTCTATCTTCCCATCAGGAAGAAGAATTAACCACAGGCTCATCCACCCCCCGGGAACCAGAACAGGGCCTGAAGCCATCCTGCGCTTTTGCGGCCAGCTCCCAAAAAAGCGAGTTGTAAAATGGAGCTTCAGGGCACTGCAATTCACAAACCTGCAGAGTTATAAATCATAACTCTCGTCCACAAATATATTGAGGGAAGGCAAAGAAGAGGATTTGAAATCAAGGCAGATTTGCAGGAAACAGATTCCAGGAGGTAGATTCAAATCGCCTTTAAAGCACATGAAAAGCGGCAAAACGTTGACAATGATGCCCTTGGCCAAAAAGGGCGTATGCGTTTTTTCCTGAATATATTCAGGAAAAAACGCATACGCCCTTTTTGGCCAACCAAGCAACCTGGAAAGGCAAATCAGCGCTACAAAGAAGACTCGCTACCCATCGGTCAAAAGGGCCATGCTGAAAAAAGTCTCAAAACCAGAAATGCAGGACAGGCCATGGAGAAATGGGAGCCTTGCTACACTGATGGGCGGGATGTAAATTGCCAACAGCCACTCTGGAGAAGTGTATGGTGTGTCCTGAAACATCTAAAAAACACAGCTTAGAGAGCATAGGGCACTTCCACTCATGGGGGTATAAATTGGGAAAATGAAAAATCAGCAAGACACAAGCACCCCAAAGTTTAGGGCTGCTCTGTTGACAAGGACCTCCACTTCATTCCACCTTCAATATCCCAGGAAAGAGAAAAATGGATAAAGAAGTTGTGGTCCTTATATACAATGGAATATCACTCAGCCATGAAATCAATGTCATAAGGCTAGTAGCAGCATGATGAGTGGATTTAGGTTCGACGATTCTAAGTGAAATAAGTCACACAGAAAAGGACACTTCTCATAAGGTATCACTTATAGAGGGAATGTAAAAAGCATTACACTTGAACTGAATTACAAAACAGAACAGAGTCACACATGCAGAAAACACACTATGGCTGCTTAACGGGAAAGGGGAGGTGGGGTGATACATAAAACAAGGGTTTCAAATTAGCTCAGATACCGTTCCATAAACCCAATATGTAATAGACAAGACCTACTCCTTGCTCAGAGAACTGGACTCAACAGGCCCTATTCCCTGCACAAGAATATATCTGACTAGTAATAATCTTAAAACCTATGTATTGATATCTCTCTGTTAGTGTGTCAAGTGGGTGTAAAGCGGCATAAACACAGCAGGGAAAAGCAGCTAAACCCCAGTATAAAAATAAATTACTTCGAAAAACCCATGAAACAAAGACAGTGAAAGAGAGTGAAATTCTTACACAATGCGTTCAGGGGCTGTGATGCAACCTAGATTGACCATATCTAGACCCACAGCTGGATGAGACATAAGGGTGGACACTCTTGGGGCTGAGAGGTTTGGTGAGGTTGGGTGAGCAAACGCAGACCCTTTAAAGTAATACTGCGTGGTACCCATCGCATGGGTCCCAAATCTCCAGGTTCAAGGACATCTTCCTACATCGAAAACATGCATGAGAAAACAAAAAGATGGTACACCATGTGATGGGGAAAGGTTTCTAAAACGCACCTCATTTCTCTTCTCCTTGTGCCCGGGGTCGCCATTCCAGCCGCTTTACTAACAATCTCCCTACTTGGAGCATCAGCACCTTTAACCTCCTGTTCCGTACAGGTTGCAATTTGTCCTGAGGATGAACGGGTAGACGGGGAACCAGTGAGAGACTAGCTCTTGTTGTTGGCACAGGCACAGGTCACTCTATTTTCCCATCAGGAAGAAGAATTAACCACAGGCTCATCATCCCCCCCGGAACCAGAACAGGGCCTGAAGCCATCCTGCGCTTTTGCGGCCAGCTCCCAAAAAAGCGAGTTGTAAAATGGAGCTTCAGGGCACTGCAATTCACAAACCTGCAGAGTTATAAATGATAACACTCGTCCACAAATATATTGAGGGAAGGCAAAGAAGAGGATTTGAAATCAAGGCAGAATTGCAGGAAACAGATTTCAGGAGGTAGATTCGAATCGCCTTTAAAGCACATGAAAAGCGGCAAAACGTTGACAATGATGCCCTTGGCCAAAAAGCGCGTATGCGTTTTTTCCTGAATATATTCAGGAAAAAACCCATACGCCCTTTTTGGCCAACCAAGCAACCTGGAAAGGCAAATCAGCGCTACAAAGAAGACTCGCTACCCATCTGTCAAAAGGGCCATGCTGAAAAAAGTCTCAAAACCAGAAATGCAGGACAGGCCATGGAGAAATGGGAGCCTTGCTACACTGATGGGCGGGATGTAAATTGCCAACAGCCACTCTGGAGAAGTGTACGGTGTGTCCTGAAACATCTAAAAAACACAGCTTAGAGAGCATAGGGCACTTCCACTCATGGGGGTATAAATTGGGAAAATGAAAAATCAGCAAGACACAAGCACCCCAAAGTTTAGGGCTGCTCTGTTGACAAGGACCTCCACTTCATTCCACCATCAATATCCCAGGAAAGAGAAAATTGGATAAAGAAGTTGTGGTCCTTATGTACAATGGAATATCACTCAGCCATGAAATCGATGTCATAAGGCTAGTAGCAGCATGAGAGTGGATTTAGGTACGACGATTCTAAGTGAAATAAGTCACACAGAAAAGGACACTTCTCATAAGGTATCACTTATAGAGGGAATGTAAAAACTGTTACACTTGAACTGAATTACAAAACAGAACAGAGTCACACATACAGAAAACGCACTATGGCTGCTTAACGGGAAAGGGGAGGTGGGGTGATACATAAAACAAGCGTTTCAAATTAGCTCAGATACCGTTCCATAAACCCAATATGTAATAGAGAAGACCTACTCCTTGCTCAGAGAACTGGACTCAACACGCCCTATTCACCGCACAAGAATATATCTGACTAGTAATAATCTTAAAACCTATGTATTGATATCTCTCTGTTAGTGTGTCAAGTGGGTGTAAAGCGGCATAAACACAGCAGTGAAAAGCAGCTAAACCCCAGTATAAAAATAAATTACTTCGAAAAACCCATGAAACAAAGACAGTGAAAGAGAGAGAAATACTTACACAATGCGTTCAGGGGCTCTGATGCAACCTGGATTGACCATATCTAGACCCACAGCTGGACGAGACATAAGGGTGGACACTCTTGGGGCTGAGAGGTTTGGTGAGGTTGGGTGAGCAAACGCAGACCCTTTAAAGTAATACTGCGTGGTACCCATCGCATGGGTCCCAAATCTCCAGGTTCAAGGACATCTTCCTACATCGAAAACATGCATGAGAAAACAAAAAGAGGGTACACCATGTGATGGGGAAAGGTTTCTAAAACGCACCTCATTTCTCTTCTCCTTGTGCCCGGGGTCGCCATTCCAGCCGCTTTACTAACAATCTCCCTACTTGGAGCATCAGCACCTTTAACCTCCTGTTCCGTACAGGTTGCAATTTGTCCTGAGGATGAACGGGTAGACGGGGAACCAGTGAGAGACTAGCTCTTGTTGTTGGCACAGGCATAGGTCACTCTATTTTCCCATCAGGAAGAAGAATTAACCACAGGCTCATCATCCCCCCCGGAACCAGAACAGGGCCTGAAGCCATCCTGCGCTTTTGCGGCCAGCTCCCAAAAAAGCGAGTTGTAAAATGCAGCTTCAGGGCACTGCAATTCACAAACCTGCAGAGTTATAAATCATAACTCTCGTCCACAAATATATTGAGGGAAGGCAAAGAAGAGGATTTGAAATCAAGGCAGAATTGCAGGAAACAGATTTCAGGAGGTAGATTCGAATTGCCTTTAAAGCACATGAAAAGCGGCAAAACGTTGACAATGATGCCCTTGGCCAAAAAGGGTGTATGCGTTTTTTCCTGAATATATTCAGGAAAAAACCCATACGCCCTTTTTGGCCAACCAAGCAACCTGGAAAGGCAAATCAGGGCTACAAAGAAGACTCGCTACCCATCGGTCAAAAGGGCCATGCTGAAAAAAGTCTCAAAACCAGAAATGCAGGACAGGCCATGGAGAAATGGGAGCCTTGCTACACTGATGGGCGCAATGTAAATTGCCAACAGCCACTCTGGAGAAGTGTACGGTGTGTCTTGAAACATCTAAAAAACACAGCTTAGAGAGCATAGGGCACTTCCACTCATGGGGGTATAAATTGGGAAAATGAAAAATCAGCAAGACACAAGCACCCCAAAGTTTAGGGCTGCTCTGTTGACAAGGACCTCCACTTCATTCCACCTTCAATATCCCAGGAAAGAGAAAAATGGATAAAGAAGTTGTGGTCCTTATGTACAATGGAATATCACTCAGCCATGAAATCAATGTCATAAGGCTAGTAGCAGCATGATGAGTGGATTTAGGTACGACGATTCTAAGTGAAATAAGTCACACAGAAAAGGACACTTCTCATAAGGTATCACTTATAGAGGGAATGTAAAAACCGTTACACTTGAACTGAATTACAAAACAGAACAGAGTCACACATGCAGAAAACACACTATGGCTGCTTAAAGGGAAAGGTGAGGTGGGGTGATACATAAAACAAGGGTTTCAAATTAGCTCAGATACCGTTCCATAAACCCAATATGTAATAGACAAGACCTACTCCTTGCTCAGAGAACTGGACTCAACACGCCCTATTCACCACACAAGAATATATCTGACTAGTAATAATCTTAAAACCTATGTATTGATATCTCTCTGTTAGTGTGTCAAGTGGGTGTAAAGCAGCATAAACACAGCAGTGAAAAGCAGCTAAACCCCATTATAAAAATAAATTACTTTTACAAACCCATGAAACAAAGACAGTGAAAGAGAGAGAAATTCTTACACAATGCGTTCAGGGGCTGTGATGCAACCTGGATTGACCATATCTAGACCCACAGCTGGATGAGACATAAGGGTGGACACTCTTGGGGCTGAGAGGTTTGGTGAGGTTGGGTGAGCAAACGCAGACCCTTTAAAGTAATACTGCGTGGTACCCATCGCATGGGTCCCAAATCTCCAGGTTCAAGGACATCTTCCTACATCGAAAACATGCATGAGAAAACAAAATGATGGTACACCATGTGATGGGGAAAGGTTTCTAAAACGCACCTCATTTCTCTTCTCCTTGTGCCCGGGTTGGCCATTCCAGCCGCTTTACTAACAATCTCCCTACTTGGAGCATCAGCACCTTTAACCTCCTGTTCCGTACAGGTTGCAATTTGTCCTGAGGATGAACGGGTAGACGGGGAACCAGTGAGAGACTAGCTCTTGGTGTTGGGACAGGCACAGGTCACTCTATCTTCCCATCAGGAAGAAGAATTAACCACAGGCTCATCCACCCCCCGGGAACCAGAACAGGGCCTGAAGCCATCCTGCGCTTTTGCGGCCAGCTCCCAAAAAAGCGAGTTGTAAAATGGAGCTTCAGGGCACTGCAATTCACAAACCTGCAGAGTTATAAATCATAACTCTCGTCCACAAATATATTGAGGGAAGGCAAAGAAGAGGATTTGAAATCAAGGCAGATTTGCAGGAAACAGATTCCAGGAGGTAGATTCAAATCGCCTTTAAAGCACATGAAAAGCGGCAAAACGTTGACAATGATGCCCTTGGCCAAAAAGGGCGTATGCGTTTTTTCCTGAATATATTCAGGAAAAAACGCATACGCCCTTTTTGGCCAACCAAGCAACCTGGAAAGGCAAATCAGCGCTACAAAGAAGACTCGCTACCCATCGGTCAAAAGGGCCATGCTGAAAAAAGTCTCAAAACCAGAAATGCAGGACAGGCCATGGAGAAATGGGAGCCTTGCTACACTGATGGGCGGGATGTAAATTGCCAACAGCCACTCTGGAGAAGTGTACGGTGTGTCCTGAAACATCTAAAAAACACAGCTTAGAGAGCATAGGGCACTTCAACTCATGGGGGTATAAATTGGGAAAATGAAAAATCAGCAAGACACAAGCACCCCAAAGTTTAGGGCTGCTCTGTTGACAAGGACCTCCACTTCATTCCACCTTCAATATCCCAGGAAAGAGAAAAATGGATAAAGAAGTTGTGGTCCTTATGTACAATGGAATATCACTCAGCCATGAAATCAATGTCATAAGGCTAGTAGCAGCATGATGAGTGGATTTAGGTTCGACAATTCTAAGTGAAATAAGTCACACAGAAAAGGACACTTCTCATAAGGTATCACTTATAGAGGGAATGTAAAAACCGTTACACTTGAACTGAATTACAAAACAGAACAGAGTCACACATGCAGAAAACACACTATGGCTGCTTATCGGGAAAGGTGAGGTGGGGTGATACATAAAACAAGGGTTTCAAATTAGCTCAGATACCGTTCCATAAACCCAATATGTAATAGACAAGACCTACTCCTTGCTCAGAGAACTGGACTCAACACGCCCTATTCACCGCACAAGAATATATCTGACTAGTAATAATCTTAAAACCTATGTATTGATATCTCTCTGTTAGTGTGTCAAGTGGGTGTAAAGCGGCATAAACACAGCAGTGAAAAGCAGCTAAACCCCATTGTAAAAATAAATTACTTTGAAAAACCAATGAAACAAAGACAGTGAAAGAGAGAGAAATACTTACACAATGCGTTCAGGGGCTGTGATGCAACCTGGATTGACCATATCTAGACCCACAGCTGGATGAGACATAAGGGTGGACACTCTTGGGGCTGAGAGGTTTGTTGAGGTTGGGTGAGCAAACGCAGACCCTTTAAAGTAATACTGCGTGGTACCCATCGCATGGGTCCCAAATCTCCAGGTTCAAGGACATCTTCCTACATCGAAAACATGCATGAGAAAACAAAAAGATGGTACACCATGTGATGGGGAAAGGTTTCTAAAACGCACCTCATTTCTCTTCTCCTTGTGCCCGGGTTGGCCATTCCAGCCGCTTTACTAACAGTCTCCCTACTTGGAGCATCAGCACCTTTAACCTCCTGTTCCGTACAGGTTGCAATTTGTCCTGAGGATGAACGGGTAGACGGGGAACCAGTGAGAGACTAGCTCTTGGTGTTGGGACAGGCACAGGTCACTCTATCTTCCCATCAGGAAGAAGAATTAACCACAGGCTCATCCACCCCCCGGGAACCAGAACAGGGCCTGAAGCCATCCTGCGCTTTTGCGGCCAGCTCCCAAAAAAGCGAGTTGTAAAATGGAGCTTCAGGGCACTGCAATTCACAAACCTGCAGAGTTATAAATCATAACTCTCGTCCACAAATATATTGAGGGAAGGCAAAGAAGAGGATTTGAAATCAAGGCAGATTTGCAGGAAACAGATTCCAGGAGGTAGATTCAAATCGCCTTTAAAGCACATGAAAAGCGGCAAAACGTTGACAATGATGCCCTTGGCCAAAAAGGGCGTATGCGTTTTTTCCTGAATATATTCAGGAAAAAACGCATACGCCCTTTTTGGCCAACCAAGCAACCTGGAAAGGCAAATCAGCGCTACAAAGAAGACTCGCTACCCATCGGTCAAAAGGGCCATGCTGAAAAAAGTCTCAAAACCAGAAATGCAGGACAGGCCATGGAGAAATGGGAGCCTTGCTACACTGATGGGCGGGATGTAAATTGCCAACAGCCACTCTGGAGAAGTGTATGGTGTGTCCTGAAACATCTAAAAAACACAGCTTAGAGAGCATAGGGCACTTCCACTCATGGGGGTATAAATTGGGAAAATGAAAAATCAGCAAGACACAAGCACCCCAAAGTTTAGGGCTGCTCTGTTGACAAGGACCTCCACTTCATTCCACCTTCAATATCCCAGGAAAGAGAAAAATGGATAAAGAAGTTGTGGTCCTTATATACAATGGAATATCACTCAGCCATGAAATCAATGTCATAAGGCTAGTAGCAGCATGATGAGTGGATTTAGGTTCGACGATTCTAAGTGAAATAAGTCACACAGAAAAGGACACTTCTCATAAGGTATCACTTATAGAGGGAATGTAAAAACCGTTACACTTGAACTGAATTACAAAACAGAACAGAGTCACACATGCAGAAAACACACTATGGCTGCTTAACGGGAAAGGTGAGGTGGGGTGATACATAAAACAAGCGTTTCAAATTAGCTCAGATACCGTTCCATAAACCCAATATGTAATAGACAAGACCTACTCCTTGCTCAGAGAACTGGACTCAACACGCCCTATTCACCGCACAAGAATATATCTGACTAGTAATAATCTTAAAACCTATGTATTGATATCTCTCTGTTAGTGTGTCAAGTGGGTGTAAAGCGGCATAAACACAGCAGTGAAAAGCAGCTAAACCCCATTATAAAAATAAATTACTTTTACAAACCCATGAAACAAAGACAGTGAAAGAGAGAGAAATTCTTACACAATGCGTTCAGGGGCTGTGATGCAACCTGGATTGACCATATCTAGACCCACAGCTGGATGAGACATAAGGGTGGACACTCTTGGGGCTGAGAGGTTTGGTGAGGTTGGGTGAGCAAACGCAGACCCTTTAAAGTAATACTGCGTGGTACCCATCGCATGGGTCCCAAATCTCCAGGTTCAAGGACATCTTCCTACATCGAAAACATGCATGAGAAAACAAAAAGATGGTACACCATGTGATGGGGAAAGGTTTCTAAAACGCACCTCATTTCTCTTCTCCTTGTGCCCGGGTTCGCCATTCCAGCCGCTTTACTAACAATCTCCCTACTTGGAGCATCAGCACCTTTAACCTCCTGTTCCGTACAGGTTGCAATTTGTCCTGAGGCTGAACGGGAAGATGGGGAACCAGTGAGATACTACCTCTTGTTGTTGGGACAGGCACAGGTCACTCTATTTTCCCATCAGGAAGAAGAATTTACCACAGGCTCATCCTCCCCCCCTCCGGAACCAGAACAGGGCCTGAAGCCATCCTGCGCTTTTGCGGCCAGCTCCCAAAAAAGCGAGTTGTAAAATGGAGCTTCAGGGCACTGCAATTCACAAACCTGCAGAGATATAAATGATAACTCTCGTCCACAAATATATTGAGGGAAGGCAAAGAAGAGGATTTGAAATCAAGGCAGAATTGCAGGAAACAGATTTCAGGAGGTAGATTCGAATCGCCTTTAAAGCACATGAAAAGCGGCAAAACGTTGACAATGATGCCCTTGGCCAAAAAGGGCGTATGCGTTTTTTCCTGAATATATTCAGGAAAAAATGCATACGCCCTTTTTGGCCAACCAAGCAACCTGGTAAGGCAAATCAGGGCAACAAAGAAGACTCGCTACCCATCGGTCAAAAGGGCCATGCTGAAAAAGTGTCAAAACCAGAAATGCAGGACAGGCCATGGAGAAATGGGAGCCTTGCTACACTGATGGGCGGGATGTAAATTGCCAACAGCCACTCTGGAGAAGTGTACGGTGTGTCCTGAAACATCTAAAAAACACAGCTTAGAGAGCATAGGGCACTTCCACTCATGGGGGTATAAATTGGGAAAATGAAAAATCAGCAAGAAACAAACACCCCAAAGTTTAGGGCTGCTCTGTTGACAAGGACTTCCACTTCATTCCACCTTCAATATCCCAGGAAAGAGAAAAATGGATAAAGAAGTTGTGGTCCTTATGTACAATGGAATATCACTCAGCCATGAAATCAATGTCATAAGGCTAGTAGCAGCATGATGAGTGGATTTAGGTACGACGATTCTAAGTGAAATAAGTCACACAGAAAAGGACACTTCTCATAAGGTATCACTTATAGAGGGAATGTAAAAAGCGTTACACTTGAACTGAATTACAAAACAGAACAGAGTCACACATGCAGAAAACACACTATGGCTGCTTAACGGGAAAAGTGAGGTGGGGTGATACATAAAACAAGGGTTTCAAATTAGCTCAGATACCGTTCCATAAACCCAATATGTAATAAACAAGACCTACTCCTTGCTCAGAGAACTGGACTCAACACGCCCTATTCACCGCACAAGAATATATCTGACTAGTAATAATCTTAAAACCTATGTATTGATATCTCTCTGTTAGTGTGTCAAGTGGGTGTAAAGCGGCATAAACACAGCAGTGAAAAGCAGCTAAACCCCAGTATAAAAATAAATTACTTCGAAAAACCCATGAAACAAAGACAGTGAAAGAGAGTGAAATTCTTACACAATGCGTTCAGGGGCTGTGATGCAACCTATATTGACCATATCTAGACCCACAGCTGGATGAGACATAAGGGTGGACACTCTTGGGGCTGAGAGGTTTGGTGAGGTTGGGTGAGCAAACGCAGACCCTTTAAAGTAATACTGCGTGGTACCCATCGCATGGGTCCCAAATCTCCAGGTTCAAGGACATCTTCCTACATCGAAAACATGCATGAGAAAACAAAAAGATGGTACACCATGTGATGGGGAAAGGTTTCTAAAACGCACCTCATTTCTCTTCTCCTTGTGCCCGGGGTCACCATTCCAGCCGCTTTACTAACAATCTCCCTACTTGGAGCATCAGCACCTTTAACCTCCTGTTCCGTACAGGTTGCAATTTGTCCTGAGGATGAACGGGTAGACGGGGAACCAGTGAGAGACTAGCTCTTGTTGTTGGCACAGGCACAGGTCACTCTATTTTCCCATCAGGAAGAAGAATTAACCACAGGCTCATCATCCCCCCCGGAACCAGAACAGGGCCTGAAGCCATCCTGCGCTTTTGCGGCCAGCTCCCAAAAAAGCGAGTTGTAAAATGGAGCTTCAGGGCACTGCAATTCACAAACCTGCAGAGTTATAAATGATAACTCTCGTCCACAAATATATTGAGGGAAGGCAAAGAAGAGGATTTGAAATCAAGGCAGAATTGCAGGAAACAGATTTCAGGAGGTAGATTCGAATCGCCTTTAAAGCACATGAAAAGCGGCAAAACGTTGACAATGATGCCCTTGGCCAAAAAGGGCGTATGCGTTTTTTCCTGAATATATTCAGGAAAAAACCCATACGCCCTTTTTGGCCAACCAAGCAACCTGGAAAGGCAAATCAGGGCTACAAAGAAGACTCGCTACCCATCGGTCAAAAGGGCCATGCTGAAAAAAGTCTCAAAACCAGAAATGCAGGACAGGCCATGGAGAAATGGGAGCCTTGCTACACTGATGGGCGCGATGTAAATTGCCAACAGCCACTCTGGAGAAGTGTACGGTGTGTCTTGAAACATCTAAAAAACACAGCTTAGAGAGCATAGGGCACTTCCACTCATGGGGGTATAAATTGGGAAAATGAAAAATCAGCAAGACACAAGCACCCCAAAGTTTAGGGCTGCTCTGTTGACAAGGACCTATACTTCATTCCACCTTCAATATCCCAGGAAAGAGAAAAATGGATAAAGAAGTTGTGGTCCTTATGTACAATGGAATATCACTCAGCCATGAAATCAATGTCATAAGGCTAGTAGCAGCATGATGAGTGGATTTAGGTACGACGATTCTAAGTGAAATAAGTCACACAGAAAAGGACACTTCTCATAAGGTATCACTTATAGAGGGAATGTAAAAACCGTTACACTTGAACTGAATTACAAAACAGAACAGAGTCACACATGCAGAAAACACACTATGGCTGCTTAAAGGGAAAGGTGAGGTGGGGTGATACATAAAACAAGGGTTTCAAATTAGCTCAGATACCGTTCCATAAACCCAATATGTAATAGACAAGACCTACTCCTTGCTCAGAGAACTGGACTCAACACGCCCTATTCACCACACAAGAATATATCTGACTAGTAATAATCTTAAAACCTATGTATTGATATCTCTCTGTTAGTGTGTCAAGTGGGTGTAAAGCGGCATAAACACAGCAGTGAAAAGCAGCTAAACCCCATTATAAAAATAAATTACTTCGAAAAACCCATGAAACAAAGACAGTGAAAGAGAGAGAAATTCTTACACAATGCGTTCAGGGGCTGTGATGCAACCTGGATTGACCATATCTAGACCCACAGCTGGATGAGACATAAGGGTGGACACTCTTGGGGCTGAGAGGTTTGGTGAGGTTGGGTGAGCAAACGCAGACCCTTTAAAGTAATACTGCGTGGTACCCATCCCATGGGTCCCAAATCTCCAGGTTCAAGGGCATCTTCCTACATCGAAAACATGCACGAGAAACCCAGAAGATGGTACACCGTGTGATGGGGAAAAATATCTAAAACGCACCTCATTTCTCATCTCCTTGTGCCCGGGTTCTCCATTCCAGCCGCTTTACTAGCAATCTCCTTATTTGGAGCATCAGCACCTTTAACCTCCTGTTCCGTGCAGGTTGCAATTTGTCCTGAGGATGAACGGGAAGACGGGGAACCAGTGAGAGACTAGCTCTTGGTGTTGGGACAGGCACAGGTCACTCTATTTTCCCATCAGGAAGAAGAATTAACCACAGGCTCATCATCCCCCCCGGAACCAGAACAGGGCCTGAAGCCATCCAGCGCTTTTGCGGCCAGCTCCCAAAAAAGCGAGTTGTAAAATGGAGCTTCAGGGCACTGCAATTCCCAAACCTGCAGAGTTATAAATGATAACTCTCGTCCACAAATATATTGAGGGAAGGCAAAGAAGAGGATTTGAAATCAAGGCAGAATTGCAGGAAACAGATTTCAGGAGGTAGATTCGAATCGCCTTTAAAGCACATGAAAAGCGGCAAAACGTTGACAATGATGCCCTTGGCTAAAAATGGCGTATGCGTTTTTTCCTGAATATATTCAGGAAAAAACGCATACGCCCTTTTTGGCCAACCAAGCAACCTGGAAAGGCAAATCAGCGCTATAAAGAAGACTCGCTACCCATCGGTCAAAAGGGCCATGCTGAAAAAAGTCTCAAAACCAGAAATGCGGTACAGGCCATGGAGAAATGGGAGCCTTGCTACACTGATGGGCGGGATGTAAATTGCCAACAGCCACTCTGGAGAAGTGTACGGTGTGTCTTGAAACATCTAAAAAACACAGCTTAGAGAGCATAGGGCACTTCCACTCATGGGGGTATAAATTGGGAAAATGAAAAATCAGCAAGACACAAGCACCCCAAAGTTTAGGGCTGCTCTGTTGACAAGGATCTCCACTTCATTCCACCTTCAATATCCCAGGAAAGAGAAAAATGGATAAAGAAGTTGTGGTCCTTATGTACAATGGAATATCACTCAGCCATGAAATCGATGTCATAAGGCTAGTAGCAGCATGATGAGTGGATTTAGGTACGACGATTCTAAGTGAAATAAGTCACACAGAAAAGGACACTTCTCATAAGGTATCACTTATAGAGGGAATGTCAAAACCGTTACACTTGAACTGAATTACAAAACAGAACAGAGTCACACATGCAGAAAACACACTATGGCTGCTTAACGGGAAAGGTGAGGTGGGGTGATACATAAAACAAGGGTTTCAAATTAGCTCAGATACCGTTCCATAAACCCAATATGTAATAGACAAGACCTACTCCTTGCTCAGAGAACTGGACTCAACACGCCCTATTCACCGCACAAGAATATATCTGACTAATAATAATCTTGAAACCTATGTATTGATATCTCTCTGTTAGTGTGTCAAGTGGGTGTAAAGCGGCATAATCACAGCAGTGAAAAGGAGCTAAACCCCATTATAAAAATAAATTACTTTGAAACACCCATGAAAGAAAGACAGTGAAAGAGAGAGAAATTCTTACACAATGCGTTCAGGGGCTGTGATGCAACCTGGATTGACCATATCTAGACCCACAGCTGGATGAGACATAAGGGTGGACACTCTTGGGGCTGAGAGGTTTGGTGAGGTTGGGTGAGCAAACGCCGACCCTTTAAAGTAATACTGCGTGGTACCCATCGCATGGGTCCCAAATCTCCAGGTTCAAGGGCATCTTCCTACATCGAAAACATGCATGAGAAAACAAAAGGATGGTACACCATGTGATGGGGAAAGGTTTCTAAAACGCACCTCATTTCTCTTCTCCTTGTGCCCGGATTCGCCATTCCAGCCGCTTTACTAACAATCTCCCTACTTGGAGCATCAGCACCTTTAACCTCCTGTTCCGTACAGGTTGCAATTTGTCCTGAGGATGAACGGGTACACGGGGAACCAGTGAGAGACTAGCTCTTGGTGTTGGGACAGGCACAGGTCACTCTATTTTCCCATCAGGAAGAAGAATTAACCACAGGCTCATCCTCCCCCCTCGGAACCAGAACAGGGCCTGAAGCCATCCTGCGCTTTTGTGGCCAGCTCCCAAAAATGCGAGTTGTAAAATGGAGATTCAGGGCACTGCAATTCACAAACCTGCAGAGTTATAAATGATAACTCTCGTCCACAAATATATTGAGGGAAGGCAAAGAAGAGGATTTGAAATTAAGGCAGAATTGCAGGAAACAGATTTCAGGAGGTAGATTCGAATCGCCTTTAAAGCACATGAAAAGCGGCAAATCGTTGACAATGATGCCCTTGGCCAAAAAGGGCGTATGCGTTTTTTCCTGAATATATTCAGGAAAAAACGCATACGCCCTTTTTGGCCAACCAAGCAACCTGGAAAGGCAAATTAGCGCTACAAAGAAGACTCGCTACCCATTGGTCAAAAGGGCCATGCTGAAAAAAGTCTCAAAACCAGCAATGCAGGACAGGCCATGGAGAAATGGGAGCCTTGCTACACTGATGGGCGGGATGTAAATTGCCAACAGCCACTCTGGAGAATTGTACGGTGTGTCCTGAAACATCTAAAAAACACAGCTTAGAGAGCATAGGGCACTTCCACTCATGGGGGTATAAATTGGGAAAATGAAAAATCAGCAAGACACAAGCACCCCAAAGTTTAGGGCTGCTCTGTTGACAAGGACCTCCACTTCATTCCACCTTCAATATCCCAGGAAAGAGAAAAATGGATAAAGAAGTTGTGGTCCTTATGTACAATGGAATATCACTCAGCCATGAAATCAATGTCATAAGGCTAGTAGCAGCATGATGAGTGGATTTAGGTACGACGATTCTAAGTGAAATAAGTCACACAGAAAAGGACACTTCTCATAAGGTATCACTTATAGAGGGAATGTCAAAACCGTTACACTTGAACTGAATTACAAAACAGAACAGAGTCACACATGCAGAAAACACACTATGGCTGCTTAACGGGAAAGGTGAGGTGGGGTGATACATAAAACAAGGGTTTCAAATTAGCTCAGATACCGTTCCATAAACCCAATATGTAATAGACAAGACCTACTCCTTGCTCAGAGAACTGGACTCAACACGCCCTATTCACCGCACAAGAATATATCTGACTAGTAATAATCTTAAAACCTATGTATTGATATCTCTCTGTTAGTGTGTCAAGTGGGTGTAAAGCGGCATAAACACAGCAGTGAAAAGCAGCTAAACCGCATTATAAAAATAAATTACTTCGAAAAACCCATGAAACAAAGACAGTGAAAGAGAGAGAAATTCTTACACAATGCGTTCAGGGGCTGTGATGCAACCTGGATTGACCATATCTAGACCCACAGCTGGAGGAGACATAAGGGTGGACACTCTTGGGGCTGAGAGGTTTGGTGAGGTTGGGTGAGCAAACGCCGACCCTTTAAAGTAATACTGCGTGGTACCCATCGCATGGGTCCCAAATCTCCAGGTTCAAGGGCATCTTCCTACATCGAAAACATGCATGAGAAAACAAAAGGATGGTACACCATGTGATGGGGAAAGGTTTCTAAAACGCACCTCATTTCTCTTCTCCTTGTGCCCGGGTTGGCCATTCCAGCCGCTTTACTAACAATCTCCCTACTTGGAGCATCAGCACCTTTAACCTCCTGTTCCGTACAGGTTGCAATTTGTCCTGAGGATGAACGGGTAGACGGGGAACCAGTGAGAGACTAGCTCTTGGTGTTGGGACAGGCACAGGTCACTCTATCTTCCCATCAGGAAGAAGAATTAACCACAGGCTCATCCACCCCCCGGGAACCAGAACAGGGCCTGAAGCCATCCTGCGCTTTTGCGGCCAGCTCCCAAAAAAGCGAGTTGTAAAATGGAGCTTCAGGGCACTGCAATTCACAAACCTGCAGAGTTATAAATCATAACTCTCGTCCACAAATATATTGAGGGAAGGCAAAGAAGAGGATTTGAAATCAAGGCAGATTTGCAGGAAACAGATTCCAGGAGGTAGATTCAAATCGCCTTTAAAGCACATGAAAAGCGGCAAAACGTTGACAATGATGCCCTTGGCCAAAAAGGGCGTATGCGGTTTTTCCTGAATATATTCAGGAAAAAACGCATACGCCCTTTTTGGCCAACCAAGCAACCTGGAAAGGCAAATCAGCGCTACAAAGAAGACTCGCTACCCATCGGTCAAAAGGGCCATGCTGAAAAAAGTCTCAAAACCAGAAATGCAGGACAGGCCATGGAGAAATGGGAGCCTTGCTACACTGATGGGCGGGATGTAAATTGCCAACAGCCAACCTGGAGAAGTGTACGGTGTGTCCTGAAACATCTAAAAAACACAGCTTAGAGAGCATAGGGCACTTCAACTCATGGGGGTATAAATTGGGAAAATGAAAAATCAGCAAGACACAAGCACCCCAAAGTTTAGGGCTGCTCTGTTGACAAGGACCTCCACTTCATTCCACCTTCAATATCCCAGGAAAGAGAAAAATGGATAAAGAAGTTGTGGTCCTTATGTACAATGGAATATCACTCAGCCATGAAATCAATGTCATAAGGCTAGTAGCAGCATGATGAGTGGATTTAGGTTCGACAATTCTAAGTGAAATAAGTCACACAGAAAAGGACACTTCTCATAAGGTATCACTTATAGAGGGAATGTCAAAACCGTTACACTTGAACTGAATTACAAAACAGAACAGAGTCACACATGCAGAAAACACACTATGGCTGCTTAACGGGAAAGGTGAGGTGGGGTGATACATAAAACAAGGGTTTCAAATTAGCTCAGATACCGTTCCATAAACCCAATATGTAATAGACAAGACCTACTCCTTGCTCAGAGAACTGGACTCAACACGCCCTATTCACCGCACAAGAATATATCTGACTAGTAATAATCTTAAAACCTATGTATTGATATCTCTCTGTTAGTGTGTCAAGTGGGTGTAAAGCGGCATAAACACAGCAGTGAAAAGCAGCTAAACCCCACTGTAAAAATAAATTACTTTGAAAAACCAATGAAACAAAGACAGTGAAAGAGAGAGAAATACTTACACAATGCGTTCAGGGGCTGTGATGCAACCTGGATTGACCATATCTAGACCCACAGCTGGATGAGACATAAGGGTGGACACTCTTGGGGCTGAGAGGTTTGTTGAGGTTGGGTGAGCAAACGCAGACCCTTTAAAGTAATACTGCGTGGTACCCATCGCATGGGTCCCAAATCTCCAGGTTCAAGGACATCTTCCTACATCGAAAACATGCATGAGAAAACAAAAAGATGGTACACCATGTGATGGGGAAAGGTTTCTAAAACGCACCTCATTTCTCTTCTCCTTGTGCCCGGGTTGGCCATTCCAGCCGCTTTACTAACAGTCTCCCTACTTGGAGCATCAGCACCTTTAACCTCCTGTTCCGTACAGGTTGCAATTTGTCCTGAGGATGAACGGGTAGACGGGGAACCAGTGAGAGACTAGCTCTTGGTGTTGGGACAGGCACAGGTCACTCTATCTTCCCATCAGGAAGAAGAATTAACCACAGGCTCATCCACCCCCCGGGAACCAGAACAGGGCCTGAAGCCATCCTGCGCTTTTGCGGCCAGCTCCCAAAAAAGCGAGTTGTAAAATGGAGCTTCAGGGCACTGCAATTCACAAACCTGCAGAGTTATAAATCATAACTCTCGTCCACAAATATATTGAGGGAAGGCAAAGAAGAGGATTTGAAATCAAGGCAGATTTGCAGGAAACAGATTCCAGGAGGTAGATTCAAATCGCCTTTAAAGCACATGAAAAGCGGCAAAACGTTGACAATGATGCCCTTGGCCAAAAAGGGCGTATGCGTTTTTTCCTGAATATATTCAGGAAAAAACGCATACGCCCTTTTTGGCCAACCAAGCAACCTGGAAAGGCAAATCAGCGCTACAAAGAAGACTCGCTACCCATCGGTCAAAAGGGCCATGCTGAAAAAAGTCTCAAAACCAGAAATGCAGGACAGGCCATGGAGAAATGGGAGCCTTGCTACACTGATGGGCGGGATGTAAATTGCCAACAGCCACTCTGGAGAAGTGTATGGTGTGTCCTGAAACATCTAAAAAACACAGCTTAGAGAGCATAGGGCACTTCCACTCATGGGGGTATAAATTGGGAAAATGAAAAATCAGCAAGACACAAGCACCCCAAAGTTTAGGGCTGCTCTGTTGACAAGGACCTCCACTTCATTCCACCTTCAATATCCCAGGAAAGAGAAAAATGGATAAAGAAGTTGTGGTCCTTATATACAATGGAATATCACTCAGCCATGAAATCAATGTCATAAGGCTAGTAGCAGCATGATGAGTGGATTTAGGTTCGACGATTCTAAGTGAAATAAGTCACACAGAAAAGGACACTTCTCATAAGGTATCACTTATAGAGGGAATGTAAAAACCGTTACACTTGAACTGAATTACAAAACAGAACAGAGTCACACATGCAGAAAACACACTATGGCTGCTTAACGGGAAAGGTGAGGTGGGGTGATACATAAAACAAGCGTTTCAAATTAGCTCAGATACCGTTCCATAAACCCAATATGTAATAGACAAGACCTACTCCTTGCTCAGAGAACTGGACTCAACACGCCCTATTCACCGCACAAGAATATATCTGACTAGTAATAATCTTCAAACCTATGTATTGATATCTCTCTGTTAGTGTGTCAAGTGGGTGTAAAGCGGCATAAACACAGCAGTGAAAAGCAGCTAAACCCCAGTATAAAAATAAATTACTTCGTAAAACCCATGAAACAAAGACAGTGAAAGAGAGAGAAATTCTTACACAATGCGTTCAGGGGCTGTGATGCAACCTGGATTGACCATATCTAGACCCACAGCTGGATGAGACATAAGGGTGGACACTCTTGGGGCTGAGAGGTTTGGTGAGGTTGGGTGAGCAAACGCAGACCCTTTAAAGTAATACTGCGTGGTACCCATCGCATGGGTCCCAAATCTCCAGGTTCAAGGACATCTTCCTACATCGAAAACATGCATGAGAAAACAAAAAGATGGTACACCATGTGATGGGGAAAGGTTTCTAAAACGCACCTCATTTCTCTTCTCCTTGTGCCCGGGGTCGCCATTCCAGCCGCTTTACTAACAATCTCCCTACTTGGAGCATCAGCACCTTTAACCTCCTGTTCCGTACAGGTTGCAATTTGTCCTGAGGCTGAACGGGAAGATGGGGAACCAGTGAGAGACTACCTCTTGTTGTTGGGACAGGCACAGGTCACTCTATTTTCCCATCAGGAAGAAGAATTTACCACAGGCTCATCCTCCCCCCCTCCGGAACCAGAACAGGGCCTGAAGCCATCCTGCGCTTTTGCGGCCAGCTCCCAAAAAAGCGAGTTGTAAAATGGAGCTTCAGGGCACTGCAATTCACAAACCTGCAGAGATATAAATGATAACTCTCGTCCACAAATATATTGAGGGAAGGCAAAGAAGAGGATTTGAAATCAAGGCAGAATTGCAGGAAACAGATTTCAGGAGGTAGATTCGAATCGCCTTTAAAGCACATGAAAAGCGGCAAAACGTTGACAATGATGCCCTTGGCCAAAAAGGGCGTATGCGTTTTTTCCTGTATATATTCAGGAAAAAATGCATACGCCCTTTTTGGCCAACCAAGCAACCTGGTAAGGCAAATCAGGGCAACAAAGAAGACTCGCTACCCATCGGTCAAAAGGGCCATGCTGAAAAAGTGTCAAAACCAGAAATGCAGGACAGGCCATGGAGAAATGGGAGCCTTGCTACACTGATGGGCGGGATGTAAATTGCCAACAGCCACTCTGGAGAAGTGTACGGTGTGTCCTGAAACATCTAAAAAACACAGCTTAGAGAGCATAGGGCACTTCCACTCATGGGGGTATAAATTGGGAAAATGAAAAATCAGCAAGAAACAAACATCCCAAAGTTTAGGGCTGCTCTGTTGACAAGGACTTCCACTTCATTCCACCTTCAATATCCCAGGAAAGAGAAAAATGGATAAAGAAGTTGTGGTCCTTATGTACAATGGAATATCACTCAGCCATGAAATCAATGTCATAAGGCTAGTAGCAGCATGATGAGTGGATTTAGGTACGACGATTCTAAGTGAAATAAGTCACACAGAAAAGGACACTTCTCATAAGGTATCACTTATAGAGGGAATGTAAAAAGCGTTACACTTGAACTGAATTACAAAACAGAACAGAGTCACACATGCAGAAAACACACTATGGCTGCTTAACGGGAAAAGTGAGGTGGGGTGATACATAAAACAAGGGTTTCAAATTAGCTCAGATACCGTTCCATAAACCCAATATGTAATAAACAAGACCTACTCCTTGCTCAGAGAACTGGACTCAACACGCCCTATTCACCGCACAAGAATATATCTGACTAGTAATAATCTTAAAACCTATGTATTGATATCTCTCTGTTAGTGTGTCAAGTGGGTGTAAAGCGGCATAAACACAGCAGTGAAAAGCAGCTAAACCCCAGTATAAAAATAAATTACTTCGAAAAACCCATGAAACAAAGACAGTGAAAGAGAGTGAAATTCTTACACAATGCGTTCAGGGGCTGTGATGCAACCTATATTGACCATATCTAGACCCACAGCTGGATGAGACATAAGGGTGGACACTCTTGGGGCTGAGAGGTTTGGTGAGGTTGGGTGAGCAAACGCAGACCCTTTAAAGTAATACTGCGTGGTACCCATCGCATGGGTCCCAAATCTCCAGGTTCAAGGACATCTTCCTACATCGAAAACATGCATGAGAAAACAAAAAGATGGTACACCATGTGATGGGGAAAGGTTTCTAAAACGCACCTCATTTCTCTTCTCCTTGTGCCCGGGGTCACCATTCCAGCCGCTTTACTAACAATCTCCCTACTTGGAGCATCAGCACCTTTAACCTCCTGTTCCGTACAGGTTGCAATTTGTCCTGAGGATGAACGGGTAGACGGGGAACCAGTGAGAGACTAGCTCTTGTTGTTGGCACAGGCACAGGTCACTCTATTTTCCCATCAGGAAGAAGAATTAACCACAGGCTCATCATCCCCCCCGGAACCAGAACAGGGCCTGAAGCCATCCTGCGCTTTTGCGGCCAGCTCCCAAAAAAGCGAGTTGTAAAATGGAGCTTCAGGGCACTGCAATTCACAAACCTGCAGAGTTATAAATGATAACTCTCGTCCACAAATATATTGAGGGAAGGCAAAGAAGAGGATTTGAAATCAAGGCAGAATTGCAGGAAACAGATTTCAGGAGGTAGATTCGAATCGCCTTTAAAGCACATGAAAAGCGGCAAAACGTTGACAATGATGCCCTTGGCCAAAAAGGGCGTATGCGTTTTTTCCTGAATATATTCAGGAAAAAACCCATACGCCCTTTTTGGCCAACCAAGCAACCTGGAAAGGCAAATCAGGGCTACAAAGAAGACTCGCTACCCATCGGTCAAAAGGGCCATGCTGAAAAAAGTCTCAAAACCAGAAATGCAGGACAGGCCATGGAGAAATGGGAGCCTTGCTACACTGATGGGCGCGATGTAAATTGCCAACAGCCACTCTGGAGAAGTGTACGGTGTGTCTTGAAACATCTAAAAAACACAGCTTAGAGAGCATAGGGCACTTCCACTCATGGGGGTATAAATTGGGAAAATGAAAAATCAGCAAGACACAAGCACCCCAAAGTTTAGGGCTGCTCTGTTGACAAGGACCTATACTTCATTCCACCTTCAATATCCCAGGAAAGAGAAAAATGGATAAAGAAGTTGTGGTCCTTATGTACAATGGAATATCACTCAGCCATGAAATCAATGTCATAAGGCTAGTAGCAGCATGATGAGTGGATTTAGGTACGACGATTCTAAGTGAAATAAGTCACACAGAAAAGGACACTTCTCATAAGGTATCACTTATAGAGGGAATGTAAAAACCGTTACACTTGAACTGAATTACAAAACAGAACAGAGTCACACATGCAGAAAACACACTATGGCTGCTTAAAGGGAAAGGTGAGGTGGGGTGATACATAAAACAAGGGTTTCAAATTAGCTCAGATACCGTTCCATAAACCCAATATGTAATAGACAAGACCTACTCCTTGCTCAGAGAACTGGACTCAACACGCCCTATTCACCACACAAGAATATATCTGACTAGTAATAATCTTAAAACCTATGTATTGATATCTCTCTGTTAGTGTGTCAAGTGGGTGTAAAGCGGCATAAACACAGCAGTGAAAAGCAGCTAAACCCCATTATAAAAATAAATTACTTCGAAAAACCCATGAAACAAAGACAGTGAAAGAGAGAGAAATTCTTACACAATGCGTTCAGGGGCTGTGATGCAACCTGGATTGACCATATCTAGACCCACAGCTGGATGAGACATAAGGGTGGACACTCTTGGGGCTGAGAGGTTTGGTGAGGTTGGGTGAGCAAACGCAGACCCTTTAAAGTAATACTGCGTGGTACCCATCCCATGGGTCCCAAATCTCCAGGTTCAAGGGCATCTTCCTACATCGAAAACATGCACGAGAAACCCAGAAGATGGTACACCGTGTGATGGGGAAAAATATCTAAAACGCACCTCATTTCTCATCTCCTTGTGCCCGGGTTCTCCATTCCAGCCGCTTTACTAGCAATCTCCTTATTTGGAGCATCAGCACCTTTAACCTCCTGTTCCGTGCAGGTTGCAATTTGTCCTGAGGATGAACGGGAAGACGGGGAACCAGTGAGAGACTAGCTCTTGGTGTTGGGACAGGCACAGGTCACTCTATTTTCCCATCAGGAAGAAGAATTAACCACAGGCTCATCATCCCCCCCGGAACCAGAACAGGGCCTGAAGCCATCCAGCGCTTTTGCGGCCAGCTCCCAAAAAAGCGAGTTGTAAAATGGAGCTTCAGGGCACTGCAATTCCCAAACCTGCAGAGTTATAAATGATAACTCTCGTCCACAAATATATTGAGGGAAGGCAAAGAAGAGGATTTGAAATCAAGGCAGAATTGCAGGAAACAGATTTCAGGAGGTAGATTCGAATCGCCTTTAAAGCACATGAAAAGCGGCAAATCGTTGACAATGATGCCCTTGGCTAAAAATGGCGTATGCGTTTTTTCCTGAATATATTCAGGAAAAAACGCATACGCCCTTTTTGGCCAACCAAGCAACCTGGAAAGGCAAATCAGCGCTACAAAGAAGACTCGCTACCCATCGGTCAAAAGGGCCATGCTGAAAAAAGTCTCAAAACCAGAAATGCGGTACAGGCCATGGAGAAATGGGAGCCTTGCTACACTGATGGGCGGGATGTAAATTGCCAACAGCCACTCTGGAGAAGTGTACGGTGTGTCTTGAAACATCTAAAAAACACAGCTTAGAGAGCATAGGGCACTTCCACTCATGGGGGTATAAATTGGGAAAATGAAAAATCAGCAAGACACAAGCACCCCAAAGTTTAGGGCTGCTCTGTTGACAAGGATCTCCACTTCATTCCACCTTCAATATCCCAGGAAAGAGAAAAATGGATAAAGAAGTTGTGGTCCTTATGTACAATGGAATATCACTCAGCCATGAAATCGATGTCATAAGGCTAGTAGCAGCATGATGAGTGGATTTAGGTACGACGATTCTAAGTGAAATAAGTCACACAGAAAAGGACACTTCTCATAAGGTATCACTTATAGAGGGAATGTCAAAACCGTTACACTTGAACTGAATTACAAAACAGAACAGAGTCACACATGCAGAAAACACACTATGGCTGCTTAACGGGAAAAGTGAGGTGGGGTGATACATAAAACAAGGGTTTCAAATTAGCTCAGATACCGTTCCATAAACCCAATATGTAATAGACAAGACCTACTCCTTGCTCAGAGAACTGGACTCAACACGCCCTATTCACCGCACAAGAATATATCTGACTAATAATAATCTTGAAACCTATGTATTGATATCTCTCTGTTAGTGTGTCAAGTGGGTGTAAAGCGGCATAATCACAGCAGTGAAAAGGAGCTAAACCCCATTATAAAAATAAATTACTTTGAAACACCCATGAAAGAAAGACAGTGAAAGAGAGAGAAATTCTTACACAATGCGTTCAGGGGCTGTGATGCAACCTGGATTGACCATATCTAGATCCACAGCTGGATGAGACATAAGGGTGGACACTCTTGGGGCTGAGAGGTTTGGTGAGGTTGGGTGAGCAAACGCCGACCCTTTAAAGTAATACTGCGTGGTACCCATCGCATGGGTCCCAAATCTCCAGGTTCAAGGGCATCTTCCTACATCGAAAACATGCATGAGAAAACAAAAGGATGGTACACCATGTGATGGGGAAAGGTTTCTAAAACGCACCTCATTTCTCTTCTCCTTGTGCCCGGGTTCGCCATTCCAGCCACTTTACTAACAATCTCCCTACTTGGAGCATCAGCACCTTTAACCTCCTGTTCCGTACAGGTTGCAATTTCTCCTGAGGATGAACGGGTACACGGGGAACCAGTGAGAGACTAGCTCTTGGTGTTGGGACAGGCACAGGTCACTCTATTTTCCCATCAGGAAGAAGAATTAACCACAGGCTCATCCTCCCCCTCGGAACCAGAACAGGGCCTGAAGCCATCCTGCGCTTTTGCGGCCAGCTCCCAAAAATGCGAGTTGTAAAATGGAGATTCAGGGCACTGCAATTCACAAACCTGCAGAGTTATAAATGATAACTCTCGTCCACAAATATATTGAGGGAAGGCAAAGAAGAGGATTTGAAATCAAGGCAGAATTGCAGGAAACAGATTTCAGGAGGTAGATTCGAATCGCCTTTAAAGCACATGAAAAGCGGCAAATCGTTGACAATGATGCCCTTGGCCAAAAAGGGCGTATTCGTTTTTTCCTGAATATATTCAGGAAAAACCGCATACGCCCTTTTTGGCCAACCAAGCAACCTGGAAAGGCAAATCAGCGCTACAAAGAAGACTCGCTACCCATCGGTCAAAAGGGCCATGCTGAAAAAAGTCTCAAAACCAGCAATGCAGGACAGGTCATGGAGAAATGGGAGCCTTGCTACACTGATGGGCGGGATGTAAATTGCCAACAGCCACTCTGGAGAAGTGTACGGTGTGTCCTGAAACATCTAAAAAACACAGCTTAGAGAGCATAGGGCACTTCCACTCATGGGGGTATAAATTGGGAAAATGAAAAATCAGCAAGACACAAGCACCCCAAAGTTTAGGGCTGCTCTGTTGACAAGGACCTCCACTTTATTCCACCTTCAATATCCCAGGAAAGAGAAAAATGGATAAAGAAGTTGTGGTCCTTATGTACAATGGAATATCACTCAGCCATGAAATCAATGTCATAAGGCTAGTAGCAGCATCATGAGTGGATTTAGGTACGACGATTCTAAGTGAAGTAAGTCACATAGAAAAGGACACTTCTCATAAGGTATCACTTATAGAGGGAATGTAAAAACCGTTACACTTGAACTGAATTACAAAACAGAACAGAGTCACACATGCAGAAAACACACTATGGCTGCTTAACGGGAAAGGTGAGGTGGGGTGATACATAAAACAAGGGTTTCAAATTAGCTCAGATACCGTTCCATAAACCCAATATGTAATAGACAAGATCTACTCCTTGCTCAGAGAAATAGACTCAACAAACCCTATTCACCGCACAAGAATATATCTGACTAGTAATAATCTTAAAACCTATGTATTGATATCTCTCTGTTAGTGTGTCAAGTGGGTGTAAAGCGGCATAAACACAGCAGTTTAAAGCAGCTAAACCCCATTATAAAAATAAATTACTTTGAAAAGCCCATGAAACCAAGACAGTGAAAGAGAGAGAAATTCTTACACAATGCGTTCAGGGGCTGTGATGCAACCTGGATTGACCATATCTAGACCCACAGCTGGATGAGACATAAGGGTGGACACTCTTGGGGCTGAGAGGTTTGGTGAGGTTGGGTGAGCAAACGCAGACCCTTTAAAGTAATACTGCGTGGTACCCATCGCATGGGTCCCAAATCTCCAGGTTCAAGGGCATCTTCCTACATCGAAAACATGCATGAGAAAACAAAAGGATGGTACACCATGTGATGGGGAAAGGTTTCTAAAACGCACCTCATTTCTCTTCTCCTTGTGCCCGGGTTCGCCATTCCAGCCGCTTTACTAACAATCTCCCTACTTGGAGCATCAGCACCTTTAACCTCCTGTTCCGTACAGGTTGCAATTTGTCCTGAGGATGAACGGGTACACGGGGAACCAGTGAGAGACTAGCTCTTGGTGTTGGGACAGGCACAGGTCACTCTATTTTCCCATCAGGAAGAAGAATTAACCACAGGCTCATCCTCCCCCCACGGAACCAGAACAGGGCCTGAAGGCATCTTGCACTTTTGCGGCCAGCTCTCAAAAAAGCGAGTTGTAAAATGGAGCTTCAGGGCACTGCAATTCACAAACCTGCAGAGTTATAAATGATAACTCTCGTCCACAAATATATTGAGGGAAGGCAAAGAAGAGGATTTGAAATCAAGGCAGAATTGCAGGAAACAGATTTCAGGAGGTAGATTCGAATCGCCTTTAAAGCACATGAAAAGCGGGCAAAACGTTGACAATGATGCCCTTGGCCAAAAAGGGCGTATGCGTTTTTTCCTGAATATATTCAGGAAAAAACGCATACGCCCTTTTTGGCCAACCAAGCAACCTGGAAAGGCAAATCAGCGCTACAAAGGAGACTCGCTACCCTTCGGTCAAAAGGGCCATGCTGAAAAACGTGTCAAAACCAGAAATGCAGGACAGGCCATGGAGAAATGGGAGCCTTGCTACACTGATGGGCGGGATGTAAATTGCCAACAGCCACTCTGGAGAAGTGTACGGTGTGTCCTGAAACATCTAAAAAACACAGCTTAGAGAGCATAGGGCACTTCCACTCATGGGGGTATAAATTGGGAAAATGAAAAATCAGCAAGACACAAGCACCCCAAAGTTTAGGGCTGCTCTGTTGACAAGGACCTCCACTTCATTCCACCTTCAATATCCCAGGAAAGAGAAAAATGGATAAAGAAGTTGTGGTCCTTATGTACAATGGAATATCACTCAGCCATGAAATCAATGTCATAAGGCTAGTAGCAGCATGATGAGTGGATTTAGGTACGACGATTCTAAGTGAAATAAGTCACACAGAAAAGGACACTTCTCATAAGGTATCACTTATAGAGGGAATGTCAAAACCGTTACACTTGAACTGAATTACAAAACAGAACAGAGTCACACATGCAGAAAACACACTATGGCTGCTTAACGGGAAAGGTGAGGTGGGGTGATACATAAAACAAGGGTTTCAAATTAGCTCAGATACCGTTCCATAAACCCAATATGTAATAGACAAGACCTACTCCTTGCTCAGAGAACTGGACTCAACACGCCCTATTCACCACACAAGAATATATCTGACTAGTAATAATCTTAAAACCTATGTATTGATATCTCTCTGTTAGTGTGTCAAGTGGGTGTAAAGCGGCATAAACACAGCAGTGAAAAGCAGCTAAACCGCATTATAAAAATAAATTACTTCGAAAAACCCATGAAACAAAGACAGTGAAAGAGAGAGAAATTCTTACACAATGCTTTCAGGGGCTGTGATGCAACCTGGATTGACCAAATCTAGACCCACAGCTGGAGGAGAGATAAGGGTGGACACTCTTGGGGCTGAGAGGTTTGGTGAGGTTGGGTGAGCAAACGCCGACCCTTTAAAGTAATACTGCGTGGTACCCATCGCATGGGTCCCAAATCTCCAGGTTCAAGGGCATCTTCCTACATCGAAAACATGCATGAGAAAACAAAAGGATGGTACACCATGTGATGGGGAAAGGTTTCTAAAACGCACCTCATTTCTCTTCTCCTTGTGCCCGGGTTCGCCATTCCAGCCGCTTTACTAACAATCTCCCTACTTGGAGCATCAGCACCTTTAACTTCCTGTTCCGTACAGGTTGCAATTTGTCCTGAGGATGAACGGGTACACGGGGAACCAGTGAGAGACTAGCTCTTGGTGTTGGGACAGGCACAGGTCACTCTATTTTCCCATCAGGAAGAAGAATTAACCACAGGCTCATCCTCCCCCCTCGGAACCAGAACAGGGCCTGAAGCCATCCTGCGCTTTTGCGGCCAGCTCCCAAAAATGCGAGTTGTAAAATGGAGATTCAGGGCACTGCAATTCACAAACCTGCAGAGTTATAAATGATAACTCTCGTCCACAAATATATTGAGGGAAGGCAAAGAAGAGGATTTGAAATCAAGGCAGAATTGCAGGAAACAGATTTCAGGAGGTAGATTCGAATCGCCTTTAAAGCACATGAAAAGCGGCAAATCGTTGACAATGATGCCCTTGGCCAAAAAGGGCGTATGCGTTTTTTCCTGAATATATTCAGGAAAAACCGCATACGCCCTTTTTGGCCAACCAAGCAACCTGGAAAGGCAAATCAGCGCTACAAAGAAGACTTGCTACCCATCGGTCAAAAGGGCCATGCTGAAAAATGTCTCAAAACCAGCAATGCAGGACAGGCCATGGAGAAATGGGAGCCTTGCTACACTGATGGGCGGGATGTAAATTGCCAACAGCCACTCTGGAGAAGTGTACGGTGTGTCCTGAAACATCTAAAAAACACAGCTTAGAGAGCATAGGGCACTTCCACTCATGGGGGTATAAATTGGGAAAATGAAAAATCAGCAAGACACAAGCACCCCAAAGTTTAGGGCTGCTCTGTTGACAAGGACCTCCACTTCATTCCACCTTCAATATCCCAGGAAAGAGAAAAATGGATAAAGAAGTTGTGGTCCTTATGTACAATGGAATATCACTCAGCCATGAAATCAATGTCATAAGGCTAGTAGCAGCATGATGAGTGGATTTAGGTACGACGATTCTAAGTGAAATAAGTCACACAGAAAAGGACACTTCTCATAAGGTATCACTTATAGAGGGAATGTCAAAACCGTTACACTTGAACTGAATTACAAAACAGAACAGAGTCACACATGCAGAAAACACACTATGGCTGCTTAACGGGAAAGGTGAGGTGGGGTGATACATAAAACAAGGGTTTCAAATTAGCTCAGATACCGTTCCATAAACCCAATATGTAATAGACAAGACCTACTCCTTGCTCAGAGAACTGGACTCAACACGCCCTATTCACCGCACAAGAATATATCTGACTAGTAATAATCTTAAAACCTATGTATTGATATCTCTCTGTTAGTGTGTCAAGTGGGTGTAAAGCGGCATAAACACAGCAGTGAAAAGCAGCTAAACCGCATTATAAAAATAAATTACTTCGAAAAACCCATGAAACAAAGACAGTGAAAGAGAGAGAAATTCTTACACAATGCTTTCAGGGGCTGTGATGCAACCTGGATTGACCATATCTAGACCCACAGCTGGAGGAGACATAAGGGTGGACACTCTTGGGGCTGAGAGGTTTGGTGAGGTTGGGTGAGCAAACGCCGACCCTTTAAAGTAATACTGCGTGGTACCCATCGCATGGGTCCCAAATCTCCAGGTTCAAGGGCATCTTCCTACATCGAAAACATGCATGAGAAAACAAAAGGATGGTACACCATGTGATGGGGAAAGGTTTCTAAAACGCACCTCATTTCTCTTCTCCTTGTGCCCGGGTTCGCCATTCCAGCCGCTTTACTAACAATCTCCCTACTTGGAGCATCAGCACCTTTAACCTCCTGTTCCGTACAGGTTGCAATTTGTCCTGAGGATGAACGAGTACACGGGGAACCAGTGAGAGACTAGCTCTTGGTGTTGGGACAGGCACAGGTCACTCTATTTTCCCATCAGGAAGAAGAATTAACCACAGGCTCATCCTCCCCCTCGGAACCAGAACAGGGCCTGAAGCCATCCTGCGCTTTTGCGGCCAGCTCCCAAAAATGCGAGTTGTACAATGGAGCTTCAGGGCACTGCAATTCACAAACCTGCAGAGTTATAAATGATAACTCTCGTCCACAAATATATTGAAGGAAGGCAAAGAAGAGGATTTGAAATCAAGGCAGAATTGCAGGAAACAGATTTCAGGAGGTAGATTCGAATCGCCTTTAAAGCACATGAAAAGCGGCAAAACGTTGACAATGATGCCCTTGGCCAAAAAGGGCGTATGCGTTTTTTCCTGAATATATTCAGGAAAAAACGCATACGCCCTTTTTGGCCAACCAAGCAACCTGGAAAGGCAAATCAGCGCTACAAAGAAGACTCGCTACCCATCGGTCAAAAGGGCCATGCTGAAAAAAGTCTCAAAACCAGCAATGCAGGACAGGCCATGGAGAAATGGGAGCCTTGCTACACTGATGGGCGGGATGTAAATTGCCAACAGCCACTCTGGAGAAGTGTACGGTGTGTCCTGAAACATCTAAAAAACACAGCTTAGAGAGCATAGGGCACTTCCACTCATGGGGGTATAAATTGGGAAAATGAAAAATCAGCAAGACACAAGCACCCCAAAGTTTAGGGCTGCTCTGTTGACAAGGACCTCCACTTCATTCCACCTTCAATATCCCAGGAAAGAGAAAAATGGATAAAGAAGTTGTGGTCCTTATGTACAATGGAATATCACTCAGCCATGAAATCAATGTCATAAGGCTAGTAGCAGCATGATGAGTGGATTTAGGTACGACGATTCTAAGTGAAGTAAGTCACACAGAAAAGGACACTTCTCATAAGGTATCACTTATAGAGGGAATGTCAAAACCGTTACACTTGAACTGAATTACAAAACAGAACAGAGTCACACATGCAGAAAACACACTATGGCTGCTTAACGGGAAAGGTGAGGTGGGGTGATACATAAAACAAGGGTTTCAAATTAGCTCAGATACCGTTCCATAAACCCAATATGTAATAGACAAGATCTACTCCTTGCTCAGAGAAATAGACTCAACAAACCCTATTCACCGCACAAGAATATATCTGACTAGTAATAATCTTAAAACCTATGTATTGATATCTCTCTGTTAGTGTGTCAAGTGGGTGTAAAGCGGCATAAACACAGCAGTGAAAAGCAGCTAAACCCCATTATAAAAATAAATTACTTTGAAAAACCCATGAAACCAAGACAGTGAAAGAGAGAGAAATTCTTACACAATGCGTTCAGGGGCTGTGATGCAACCTGGATTGACCATATCTAGACCCACAGCTGGATGAGACATAAGGGTGGACACTCTTGGGGCTGAGAGGTTTGGTGAGGTTGGGTGAGCAAACGCAGACCCATTAAAGTAATACTGCGTGGTACCTATCGCATGGGTCCCTAATCTCCAGGTTCAAGGGCATATTCCTACATCGAAAACATGCATGAGAAAACAAAAAGAGGGTACACCATGTGATGGGGAAAGGTTTATAAAACGCACCTCATTTCTCTTCTCCTTGTGCCTGGTTTCGCCATTCCAGGCGCTTTACTAACAATCTCCCTACTTGGAGCATCAGCACCTTTAACCTCCTGTTCCGTACAGGTTGCAATTTGTCCTGAGGATGAACGGGAAGACGGGGAACCAGTGAGAGACTAGCTCTTGTTGTTGGGACAGGCACAGGTCACTCTATTTTCCCATCAGGAAGAAGAATTAACCACAGGCTCATCCTCCACCCCGGAAGCAGAACAGGGCCTGAAGCCATCCTGCGCTTTTGCGGCCAGCTCCCAAAAAAGCGAGTTGTAAAATGGAGCTTCAGGGCACTGCAATTCACAAACCTGCAGAGTTATAAATGATAACTCTCGTCCACAAATATATTGAGGGAAGGCAAAGAAGAGGATTTGAAATCAAGGCAGAATTGCAGGAAACAGATTTCAGGAGGTAGATTCGAATCGCCTTTAAAGCACATGAAAAGCGGCAAAACGTTGACAATGATGCCCTTGGCCAAAAAGGGCGTATGCGTTTTTTCCTGAATATATTCAGGATAAAACGCATACGCCCTTTTTGGCCAACCAAGCAACCTGGAAAGGCAAATCAGCGCTACAAAGAAGACTCGCTACCCATCGGTCAAAAGGGCCATGCTGAAAAAAGTCTCAAAACCAGAAATGCAGGACAGGCCATGGAGAAATGGGAGCCTTGCTACACTGATGGGCGGGATGTAAATTGCCAACAGCCACTCTGGAGAAGTGTACGGTGTGTCCTGAAACATCTAAAAAACACAGCTTAGAGAGCATAGGGCACTTCCACTCATGGGGGTATAAATTGGGAAAATGAAAAATCAGCAAGACACAAGCACCCCAAAGTTTAGGGCTGCTCTGTTGACAAGGACCTCCACTTCATTCCACCTTCAATATCCCAGGAAAGAGAAAAATGGATAAAGAAGTTGTGGTCCTTATGTACAATGGAATATCACTCAGCCATGAAATCAATGTCATAAGGCTAGTAGCAGCATGATGAGTGGATTTAGGTACGACGATTCTAAGTGAAATAAGTCACACAGAAAAGGACACTTCTCATAAGGTATCACTGATAGAGGGAATGTAAAAACCGTTACACTTGAACTGAATTACAAAACAGAACAGAGTCACACATGCAGAAAACACACTATGGCTGCTTAACGGGAAAGGTGAGGTGGGGTGATACATAAAACAAGGGTTTCAAATTAGCTCAGATACCGTTCCATAAACCCAATATGTAATAGACAAGACCTACTCCTTGCTCAGAGAACTGGACTCAACACGCCCTATTCACCGCACAAGAATATATCTGACTAGTAATAATCTTAAAACCTATGTATTGATATCTCTCTGTTAGTGTGTCAAGTGGGTGTAAAGCGGCATAAACACAGCAGTGAAAAGCAGCTAAACCGCATTATAAAAATAAATTACTTCGAAAAACCCATGAAACAAAGACAGTGAAAGAGAGAGAAATTCTTACACAATGCTTTCAGGGGCTGTGATGCAACCTGGATTGACCATATCTAGACCCACAGCTGGAGGAGACATAAGGGTGGACACTCTTGGGGCTGAGAGGTTTGGTGAGGTTGGGTGAGCAAACGCCGACCCTTTAAAGTAATACTGCGTGGTACCCATCGCATGGGTCCCAAATCTCCAGGTTCAAGGGCATCTTCCTACATCGAAAACATGCATGAGAAAACAAAAGGATGGTACACCATGTGATGGGGAAAGGTTTCTAAAACGCACCTCATTTCTCTTCTCCTTGTGCCCGGGTTCGCCATTCCAGCCGCTTTACTAACAATCTCCCTACTTGGAGCATCAGCACCTTTAACCTCCTGTTCCGTACAGGTTGCAATTTGTCCTGAGGATGAACGGGTACACGGGGAACCAGTGAGAGACTAGCTCTTGGTGTTGGGACAGGCACAGGTCACTCTATTTTCCCAACAGGAAGAAGAATTAACCACAGGCTCATCCTCCCCCTCGGAACCAGAACAGGGCCTGAAGCCATCCTGCGCTTTTGCGGCCAGCTCCCAAAAATGCGAGTTGTACAATGGAGCTTCAGGGCACTGCAATTCACAAACCTGCAGAGTTATAAATGATAACTCTCGTCCACAAATATATTGAGGGAAGGCAAAGAAGAGGATTTGAAATCAAGGCAGAATTGCAGGAAACAGATTTCAGGAGGTAGATTCGAATCGCCTTTAAAGCACATGAAAAGCGGCAAATCGTTGACAATGATGCCCTTGGCCAAAAAGGGCGTATGCGTTTTTTCCTGAATATATTCAGGAAAAACCGCATACGCCCTTTTTGGCCAACCAAGCAACCTGGAAAGGCAAATCAGCGCTACAAAGAAGACTCGCTACCCATCGGTCAAAAGGGCCATGCTGAAAAAAGTCTCAAAACCAGCAATGCAGGACAGGCCATGGAGAAATGGGAGCCTTGCTACACTGATGGGCGGGATGTAAATTGCCAACAGCCACTCTGGAGAAGTGTACGGTGTGTCCTGAAACATCTAAAAAACACAGCTTAGAGAGCATAGGGCACTTCCACTCATGGGGGTATAAATTGGGAAAATGAAAAATCAGCAAGACACAAGCACCCCAAAGTTTAGGGCTGCTCTGTTGACAAGGACCTCCACTTCATTCCACCTTCAATATCCCAGGAAAGAGAAAAATGGATAAAGAAGTTGTGGTCCTTATGTACAATGGAATATCACTCAGCCATGAAATCAATGTCATAAGGCTAGTAGCAGCATGATGAGTGGATTTAGGTACGACGATTCTACGTGAAGTAAGTCACACAGAAAAGGACACTTCTCATAAGGTATCACTTATAGAGGGAATGTCAAAACCGTTACACTTGAACTGAATTACAAAACAGAACAGAGTCACACATGCAGAAAACACACTATGGCTGCTTAACGGGAAAGGTGAGGTGGGGTGATACATAAAACAAGGGTTTCAAATTAGCTCAGATACCGTTCCATAAACCCAATATGTAATAGACAAGATCTACTCCTTGCTCAGAGAAATAGACTCAACAAACCCTATTCACCGCACAAGAATATATCTGACTAGTAATAATCTTAAAACCTATGTATTGATATCTCTCTGTTAGTGTGTCAAGTGGGTGTAAAGCGGCATAAACACAGCAGTGAAAAGCAGCTAAACCCCATTATAAAAATAAATTACTTTGAAAAACCCATGAAACCAAGACAGTGAAAGAGAGAGAAATTCTTACACAATGCGTTCAGGGGCTGTGATGCAACCTGGATTGACCATATCTAGACCCACAGCTGGATGAGACATAAGGGTGGACACTCTTGGGGCTGAGAGGTTTGGTGAGGTTGGGTGAGCAAACGCAGACCCATTAAAGTAATACTGCGTGGTACCTATCGCATGGGTCCCTAATCTCCAGGTTCAAGGGCATATTCCTACATCGAAAACATGCATGAGAAAACAAAAAGAGGGTACACCATGTGATGGGGAAAGGTTTATAAAACGCACCTCATTTCTCTTCTCCTTGTGCCTGGTTTCGCCATTCCAGGCGCTTTACTAACAATCTCCCTACTTGGAGCATCAGCACCTTTAACCTCCTGTTCCGTACAGGTTGCAATTTGTCCTGAGGATGAACGGGAAGACGGGGAACCAGTGAGAGACTAGCTCTTGTTGTTGGGACAGGCACAGGTCACTCTATTTTCCCATCAGGAAGAAGAATTAACCACAGGCTCATCCTCCACCCCGGAAGCAGAACAGGGCCTGAAGCCATCCTGCGCTTTTGCGGCCAGCTCCCAAAAAAGCGAGTTGTAAAATGGAGCTTCAGGGCACTGCAATTCACAAACCTGCAGAGTTATAAATGATAACTCTCGTCCACAAATATATTGAGGGAAGGCAAAGAAGAGGATTTGAAATCAAGGCAGAATTGCAGGAAACAGATTTCAGGAGGTAGATTCGAATCGCCTTTAAAGCACATGAAAAGCGGCAAAACGTTGACAATGATGCCCTTGGCCAAAAAGGGCGTATGCGTTTTTTCCTGAATATATTCAGGATAAAACGCATACGCCCTTTTTGGCCAACCAAGCAACCTGGAAAGGCAAATCAGCGCTACAAAGAAGACTCGCTACCCATCGGTCAAAAGGGCCATGCTGAAAAAAGTCTCAAAACCAGAAATGCAGGACAGGCCATGGAGAAATGGGAGCCTTGCTACACTGATGGGCGGGATGTAAATTGCCAACAGCCACTCTGGAGAAGTGTACGGTGTGTCCTGAAACATCTAAAAAACACAGCTTAGAGAGCATAGGGCACTTCCACTCATGGGGGTATAAATTGGGAAAATGAAAAATCAGCAAGACACAAGCACCCCAAAGTTTAGGGCTGCTCTGTTGACAAGGACCTCCACTTCATTCCACCTTCAATATCCCAGGAAAGAGAAAAATGGATAAAGAAGTTGTGGTCCTTATGTACAATGGAATATCACTCAGCCATGAAATCAATGTCATAAGGCTAGTAGCAGCATGATGAGTGGATTTAGGTACGACGATTCTAAGTGAAATAAGTCACACAGAAAAGGACACTTCTCATAAGGTATCACTGATAGAGGGAATGTAAAAACCGTTACACTTGAACTGAATTACAAAACAGAACAGAGTCACACATGCAGAAAACACACTATGGCTGCTTAACGGGAAAGGTGAGGTGGGGTGATACATAAAACAAGGGTTTCAAATTAGCTCAGATACCGTTCCATAAACCCAATATGTAATAGACAAGACCTACTCCTTGCTCAGAGAACTGGACTCAACACACCCTATTCACCGCACAAGAATATATCTGACTAGTAATAATCTTAAAACCTATGTATTGATATCTCTCTGTTAGTGTGTCAAGTGGGTGTAAAGCGGCATAAACACAGCAGTGAAAAGCAGCTAAACCCCATTATGAAAATAAATGACTTTTACAAACCCATGAAACATAGACAGTGAAAGAGAGAGAAATTCTTACACAATGCGTTCAGGGGCTGTGATGCAACCTGGATTGACCATATCTAGACCCACAGCTGGATCAGACATAAGGGTGGACACTCTTGGGGCTGAGAGGTTTGGTGAGGTTGGGTGAGCAAACGCAGACCCTTTAAAGTAATACTGCGTGGTACCCATCGCATGGGTCCCAAATCTCCAGGTTCAAGGGCATATTCCTACATCGAAAACATGCATGAGAAAACAAAAAGATGGTACACCATGTGATGGGGAAAGGTTTCTAAAACGCACCTCATTTCTCTTCTCCTTGTGCCCGGGGTCGCCATTCCAGCCGCTTTCCTAGCAATCTCCCTACTTGGAGCATCAGCACCTTTAACCTCGTGTTCCGTACAGGTTGCAATTTGTCCTGAGGATGAACGGGAAGACGGGGAACCAGTGAGAGACTAGCTCTTGTTGTTGGGACAGGCACAGGTCACTCTATTTTCCCATCAGGAAGAAGAATTAACCACAGGCTCATCCTCCACCCCGGAAGCAGAACAGGGCCTGAAGCCATCCTGCGCTTTTGCGGCCAGCTCCCAAAAAAGCGAGTTGTAAAATGGAGCTTCAGGGCACTGCAATTCACAAACCTGCAGAGTTATAAATGATAACTCTCGTCCACAAATATATTGAGGGAAGGCAAAGAAGAGGATTTGAAATCAAGGCAGAATTGCAGGAAACAGATTTCAGGAGGTAGATTCGAATCGCCTTTAAAGCACATGAAAAGCGGCAAAACGTTGACAATGATGCCCTTGGCCAAAAAGGGCGTATGCGTTTTTTCCTGAATATATTCAGGATAAAACGCATACGCCCTTTTTGGCCAACCAAGCAACCTGGAAAGGCAAATCAGCGCTACAAAGAAGACTCGCTACCCATCGGTCAAAAGGGCCATGCTGAAAAAAGTCTCAAAACCAGAAATGCAGGACAGGCCATGGAGAAATGGGAGCCTTGCTACACTGATGGGCGGGATGTAAATTGCCAACAGCCACTCTGGAGAAGTGTACGGTGTGTCCTGAAACATCTAAAAAACACAGCTTAGAGAGCATAGGGCACTTCCACTCATGGGGGTATAAATTGGGAAAATGAAAAATCAGCAAGACACAAGCACCCCAAAGTTTAGGGCTGCTCTGTTGACAAGGACCTCCACTTCATTCCACCTTCAATATCCCAGGAAAGGGAAAAATGGATAAAGAAGTTGTGGTCCTTATGTACAATGGAATATCACTCAGCCATGAAATCAATGTCATAAGGCTAGTAGCAGCATGATGAGTGGATTTAGGTACGACGATTCTAAGTGAAATAAGTCACACAGAAAAGGACACTTCTCATAAGGTATCACTGATAGAGGGAATGTAAAAACCGTTACACTTGAACTGAATTACAAAACAGAACAGAGTCACACATGCAGAAAACACACTATGGCTGCTTAACGGGAAAGGTGAGGTGGGGTGATACATAAAACAAGGGTTTCAAATTAGCTCAGATACCGTTCCATAAACCCAATATGTAATAGACAAGACCTACTCCTTGCTCAGAGAACTGGACTCAACACACCCTATTCACCGCACAAGAATATATCTGACTAGTAATAATCTTAAAACCTATGTATTGATATCTCTCTGTTAGTGTGTCAAGTGGGTGTAAAGCGGCATAAACACAGCAGTGAAAAGCAGCTAAACCCCATTATGAAAATAAATGACTTTTACAAACCCATGAAACATAGACAGTGAAAGAGAGAGAAATTCTTACACAATGCGTTCAGGGGCTGTGATGCAACCTGGATTGACCATATCTAGACCCACAGCTGGATCAGACATAAGGGTGGACACTCTTGGGGCTGAGAGGTTTGGTGAGGTTGGGTGAGCAAACGCAGACCCTTTAAAGTAATACTGCGTGGTACCCATCGCATGGGTCCCAAATCTCCAGGTTCAAGGGCATATTCCTACATCGAAAACATGCATGAGAAAACAAAAAGATGGTACACCATGTGATGGGGAAAGGTTTCTAAAACGCACCTCATTTCTCTTCTCCTTGTGCCCGGGGTCGCCATTCCAGCCGCTTTCCTAGCAATCTCCCTACTTGGAGCATCAGCACCTTTAACCTCCTGTTCCGTACAGGTTGCAATTTGTCCTGAGGATGAACGGGAAGACGGGGAACCAGTGAGAGACTAGCTCTTGTTGTTGGGACAGGCACAGGTCACTCTATTTTCCCATCAGGAAGAAGAATTAACCACAGGCTCATCCTCCACCCCGGAAGCAGAACAGGGCCTGAAGCCATCCTGCGCTTTTGCGGCCAGCTCCCAAAAAAGCGAGTTGTAAAATGGAGCTTCAGGGCACTGCAATTCACAAACCTGCAGAGTTATAAATGATAACTCTCGTCCACAAATATATTGAGGGAAGGCAAAGAAGAGGATTTGAAATCAAGGCAGAATTGCAGGAAACAGATTTCAGGAGGTAGATTCGAATCGCCTTTAAAGCACATGAAAAGCGGCAAAACGTTGACAATGATGCCCTTGGCCAAAAAGGGCGTATGCGTTTTTTCCTGAATATATTCAGGATAAAACGCATACGCCCTTTTTGGCCAACTAAGCAACCTGGAAAGGCAAATCAGCGCTACAAAGAAGACTCGCTACCCATCGGTCAAAAGGGCCATGCTGAAAAAAGTCTCAAAACAAGCAATGCAGGACAGGCCATGGAGAAATGGGAGCCTTGCTACACTGATGGGCGGGATGTAAATTGCCAACAGCCACTCTGGAGAAGTGTACGGTGTGTCCTGAAACATCTAAAAAACACAGCTTAGAGAGCATAGGGCACTTCCACTCATGGGGGTATAAATTGGGAAAATGAAAAATCAGCAAGACACAAGCACCCCAAAGTTTAGGGCTGCTCTGTTGACAAGGACCTCCACTTCATTCCACCTTCAATATCCCAGGAAAGAGAAAAATGGATAAAGAAGTTGTGGTCCTTATGTACAATGGAATATCACTCAGCCATGAAATCAATGTCATAAGGCTAGTAGCAGCATGATGAGTGGATTTAGGTACGACGATTCTAAGTGAAATAAGTCACACAGAAAAGGACACTTCTCATAAGGTATCACTGATAGAGGGAATGTAAAAACCGTTACACTTGAACTGAATTACAAAACAGAACAGAGTCACACATGCAGAAAACACACTATGGCTGCTTAACGGGAAAGGTGAGGTGGGGTGATACATAAAACAAGGGTTTCAAATTAGCTCAGATACCGTTCCATAAACCCAATATGTAATAGACAAGACCTACTCCTTGCTCAGAGAACTGGACTCAACACACCCTATTCACCGCACAAGAATATATCTGACTAGTAATAATCTTAAAACCTATGTATTGATATCTCTCTGTTAGTGTGTCAAGTGGGTGTAAAGCGGCATAAACACAGCAGTGAAAAGCAGCTAAACCCCATTATGAAAATAAATGACTTTTACAAACCCATGAAACATAGACAGTGAAAGAGAGAGAAATTCTTACACAATGCGTTCAGGGGCTGTGATGCAACCTGGATTGACCATATCTAGACCCACAGCTGGATCAGACATAAGGGTGGACACTCTTGGGGCTGAGAGGTTTGGTGAGGTTGGGTGAGCAAACGCAGACCCTTTAAAGTAATACTGCGTGGTACCCATCGCATGGGTCCCAAATCTCCAGGTTCAAGGGCATATTCCTACATCGAAAACATGCATGAGAAAACAAAAAGATGGTACACCATGTGATGGGGAAAGGTTTCTAAAACGCACCTCATTTCTCTTCTCCTTGTGCCCGGGGTCGCCATTCCAGCCGCTTTCCTAGCAATCTCCCTACTTGGAGCATCAGCACCTTTAACCTCCTGTTCCGTACAGGTTGCAATTTCTCCTGAGGATGAACGGGAAGACGGGGAACCAGTGAGAGACTAGCTCTTGTTGTTGGGACAGGCACAGGTCACTCTATTTTCCCATCAGGAAGAAGAATTAACCACAGGCTCATCCTCCACCCCGGAAGCAGAACAGGGCCTGAAGCCATCCTGCGCTTTTGCGGCCAGCTCCCAAAAAAGCGAGTTGTAAAATGGAGCTTCAGGGCACTGCAATTCACAAACCTGCAGAGTTATAAATGATAACTCTCGTCCACAAATATATTGAGGGAAGGCAAAGAAGAGGATTTGAAATCAAGGCAGAATTGCAGGAAACAGATTTCAGGAGGTAGATTCGAATCGCCTTTAAAGCACATGAAAAGCGGCAAAACGTTGACAATGATGCCCTTGGCCAAAAAGGGCGTATGCGTTTTTTCCTGAATATATTCAGGATAAAACGCATACGCCCTTTTTGGCCAACTAAGCAACCTGGAAAGGCAAATCAGCGCTACAAAGAAGACTCGCTACCCATCGGTCAAAAGGGCCATGCTGAAAAAAGTCTCAAAACAAGCAATGCAGGACAGGCCATGGAGAAATGGGAGCCTTGCTACACTGATGGGCGGGATGTAAATTGCCAACAGCCACTCTGGAGAAGTGTACGGTGTGTCCTGAAACATCTAAAAAACACAGCTTAGAGAGCATAGGGCACTTCCACTCATGGGGGTATAAATTGGGAAAATGAAAAATCAGCAAGACACAAGCACCCCAAAGTTTAGGGCTGCTCTGTTGACAAGGACCTCCACTTCATTCCACCTTCAATATCCCAGGAAAGAGAAAAATGGATAAAGAAGTTGTGGTCCTTATGTACAATGGAATATCACTCAGCCATGAAATCAATGTCATAAGGCTAGTAGCAGCATGATGAGTGGATTTAGGTACGACGATTCTAAGTGAAATAAGTCACACAGAAAAGGACACTTCTCATAAGGTATCACTGATAGAGGGAATGTAAAAACCGTTACACTTGAACTGAATTACAAAACAGAACAGAGTCACACATGCAGAAAACACACTATGGCTGCTTAACGGGAAAGGTGAGGTGGGGTGATACATAAAACAAGGGTTTCAAATTAGCTCAGATACCGTTCCATAAACCCAATATGTAATAGACAAGACCTACTCCTTGCTCAGAGAACTGGACTCAACACACCCTATTCACCGCACAAGAATATATCTGACTAGTAATAATCTTAAAACCTATGTATTGATATCTCTCTGTTAGTGTGTCAAGTGGGTGTAAAGCGGCATAAACACAGCAGTGAAAAGCAGCTAAACCCCATTATGAAAATAAATGACTTTTACAAACCCATGAAACATAGACAGTGAAAGAGAGAGAAATTCTTACACAATGCGTTCAGGGGCTGTGATGCAACCTGGATTGACCATATCTAGACCCACAGCTGGATCAGACATAAGGGTGGACACTCTTGGGGCTGAGAGGTTTGGTGAGGTTGGGTGAGCAAACGCAGACCCTTTAAAGTAATACTGCGTGGTACCCATCGCATGGGTCCCAAATCTCCAGGTTCAAGGGCATATTCCTACATCGAAAACATGCATGAGAAAACAAAAAGATGGTACACCATGTGATGGGGAAAGGTTTCTAAAACGCACCTCATTTCTCTTCTCCTTGTGCCCGGGGTCGCCATTCCAGCCGCTTTCCTAGCAATCTCCCTACTTGGAGCATCAGCACCTTTAACCTCGTGTTCCGTACAGGTTGCAATTTGTCCTGAGGATGAACGGGAAGACGGGGAACCAGTGAGAGACTAGCTCTTGTTGTTGGGACAGGCACAGGTCACTCTATTTTCCCATCAGGAAGAAGAATTAACCACAGGCTCATCCTCCACCCCGGAAGCAGAACAGGGCCTGAAGCCATCCTGCGCTTTTGCGGCCAGCTCCCAAAAAAGCGAGTTGTAAAATGGAGCTTCAGGGCACTGCAATTCACAAACCTGCAGAGTTATAAATGATAACTCTCGTCCACAAATATATTGAGGGAAGGCAAAGAAGAGGATTTGAAATCAAGGCAGAATTGCAGGAAACAGATTTCAGGAGGTAGATTCGAATCGCCTTTAAAGCACATGAAAAGCGGCAAAACGTTGACAATGATGCCCTTGGCCAAAAAGGGCGTATGCGTTTTTTCCTGAATATATTCAGGATAAAACGCATACGCCCTTTTTGGCCAACCAAGCAACCTGGAAAGGCAAATCAGCGCTACAAAGAAGACTCGCTACCCATCGGTCAAAAGGGCCATGCTGAAAAAAGTCTCAAAACCAGAAATGCAGGACAGGCCATGGAGAAATGGGAGCCTTGCTACACTGATGGGCGGGATGTAAATTGCCAACAGCCACTCTGGAGAAGTGTACGGTGTGTCCTGAAACATCTAAAAAACACAGCTTAGAGAGCATAGGGCACTTCCACTCATGGGGGTATAAATTGGGAAAATGAAAAATCAGCAAGACACAAGCACCCCAAAGTTTAGGGCTGCTCTGTTGACAAGGACCTCCACTTCATTCCACCTTCAATATCCCAGGAAAGGGAAAAATGGATAAAGAAGTTGTGGTCCTTATGTACAATGGAATATCACTCAGCCATGAAATCAATGTCATAAGGCTAGTAGCAGCATGATGAGTGGATTTAGGTACGACGATTCTAAGTGAAATAAGTCACACAGAAAAGGACACTTCTCATAAGGTATCACTGATAGAGGGAATGTAAAAACCGTTACACTTGAACTGAATTACAAAACAGAACAGAGTCACACATGCAGAAAACACACTATGGCTGCTTAACGGGAAAGGTGAGGTGGGGTGATACATAAAACAAGGGTTTCAAATTAGCTCAGATACCGTTCCATAAACCCAATATGTAATAGACAAGACCTACTCCTTGCTCAGAGAACTGGACTCAACACACCCTATTCACCGCACAAGAATATATCTGACTAGTAATAATCTTAAAACCTATGTATTGATATCTCTCTGTTAGTGTGTCAAGTGGGTGTAAAGCGGCATAAACACAGCAGTGAAAAGCAGCTAAACCCCATTATGAAAATAAATGACTTTTACAAACCCATGAAACATAGACAGTGAAAGAGAGAGAAATTCTTACACAATGCGTTCAGGGGCTGTGATGCAACCTGGATTGACCATATCTAGACCCACAGCTGGATCAGACATAAGGGTGGACACTCTTGGGGCTGAGAGGTTTGGTGAGGTTGGGTGAGCAAACGCAGACCCTTTAAAGTAATACTGCGTGGTACCCATCGCATGGGTCCCAAATCTCCAGGTTCAAGGGCATATTCCTACATCGAAAACATGCATGAGAAAACAAAAAGATGGTACACCATGTGATGGGGAAAGGTTTCTAAAACGCACCTCATTTCTCTTCTCCTTGTGCCCGGGGTCGCCATTCCAGCCGCTTTCCTAGCAATCTCCCTACTTGGAGCATCAGCACCTTTAACCTCCTGTTCCGTACAGGTTGCAATTTGTCCTGAGGATGAACGGGAAGACGGGGAACCAGTGAGAGACTAGCTCTTGTTGTTGGGACAGGCACAGGTCACTCTATTTTCCCATCAGGAAGAAGAATTAACCACAGGCTCATCCTCCACCCCGGAAGCAGAACAGGGCCTGAAGCCATCCTGCGCTTTTGCGGCCAGCTCCCAAAAAAGCGAGTTGTAAAATGGAGCTTCAGGGCACTGCAATTCACAAACCTGCAGAGTTATAAATGATAACTCTCGTCCACAAATATATTGAGGGAAGGCAAAGAAGAGGATTTGAAATCAAGGCAGAATTGCAGGAAACAGATTTCAGGAGGTAGATTCGATTCGCCTTTAAAGCACATGAAAAGCGGCAAAACGTTGACAATGATGCCCTTGGCCAAAAAGGGCGTATGCGTTTTTTCCTGAATATATTCAGGATAAAACGCATACGCCCTTTTTGGCCAACCAAGCAACCTGGAAAGGCAAATCAGCCCTACAAAGAAGACTCGCTACCCATCGGTCAAAAGGGCCATGCTGAAAAAAGTCTCAAAACCAGAAATGCAGGACAGGCCATGGAGAAATGGGAGCCTTGCTACACTGATGGGCGGGATGTAAATTGCCAACAGCCACTCTGGAGAAGTGTACGGTGTGTCCTGAAACATCTAAAAAACACAGCTTAGAGAGCATAGGGCACTTCCACTCATGGGGGTATAAATTGGGAAAATGAAAAATCAGCAAGACACAAGCACCCCAAAGTTTAGGGCTGCTCTGTTGACAAGGACCTCCACTTCATTCCACCTTCAATATCCCAGGAAAGAGAAAAATGGATAAAGAAGTTGTGGTCCTTATGTACAATGGAATATCACTCAGCCATGAAATCAATGTCATAAGGCTAGTAGCAGCATGATGAGTGGATTTAGGTACGACGATTCTAAGTGAAATAAGTCACACAGAAAAGGACACTTCTCATAAGGTATCACTTATAGAGGGAATGTCAAAACCGTTACACTTGAACTGAATTACAAAACAGAACAGAGTCACACATGCAGAAAACACACTATGGCTGCTTAACGGGAAAGGTGAGGTGGGGTGATACATAAAACAAGGGTTTCAAATTAGCTCAGATACCGTTCCATAAACCCAATATGTAATAGACAAGACCTACTCCTTGCTCAGAGAACTGGACTCAACACACCCTATTCACCGCACAAGAATATATCTGACTAGTAATAATCTTAAAACCTATGTATTGATATCTCTCTGTTAGTGTGTCAAGTGGGTGTAAAGCGGCATAAACACAGCAGTGAAAACCAGCTAAACCCCATTATAAAAATAAATGACTTTTACAAACCCATGAAACATAGACAGTGAAAGAGAGAGAAATTCTTACACAATGCGTTCAGGGGCTGTGATGCAACCTGGATTGACCATATCTAGACCCACAGCTGGATCAGACATAAGGGTGGACACTCTTGGGGCTGAGAGGTTTGGTGAGGTTGGGTGAGCAAACGCAGACCCTTTAAAGTAATACTGCGTGGTACCCATCGCATGGGTCCCAAATCTCCAGTTTCAAGGGCATATTCCTACATCGAAAACATGCATGAGAAAACAAAAAGATGGTACACCATGTGATGGGGAAAGGTTTCTAAAACGCACCTCATTTCTCTTCTCCTTGTGCCCGGGGTCGCCATTCCAGCCGCTTTCCTAGCAATCTCCCTACTTGGAGCATCAGCACCTTTAACCTCGTGTTCCGTACAGGTTGCAATTTCTCCTGAGGATGAACGGGAAGACGGGGAACCAGTGAGAGACTAGCTCTTGTTGTTGGGACAGGCACAGGTCACTCTATTTTCCCATCAGGAAGAAGAATTAACCACAGGCTCATCCTCCACCCCGGAAGCAGAACAGGGCCTGAAGCCATCCTGCGCTTTTGCGGCCAGCTCCCAAAAAAGCGAGTTGTAAAATGGAGCTTCAGGGCACTGCAATTCACAAACCTGCAGAGTTATAAATGATAACTCTCGTCCACAAATATATTGAGGGAAGGCAAAGAAGAGGATTTGAAATCAAGGCAGAATTGCAGGAAACAGATTTCAGGAGGTAGATTCGAATCGCCTTTAAAGCACATGAAAAGCGGCAAAACGTTGACAATGATGCCCTTGGCCAAAAAGGGCGTATGCGTTTTTTCCTGAATATATTCAGGATAAAACGCATACGCCCTTTTTGGCCAACCAAGCAACCTGGAAAGGCAAATCAGCGCTACAAAGAAGACTCGCTACCCATCGGTCAAAAGGGCCATGCTGAAAAAAGTCTCAAAACCAGAAATGCAGGACAGGCCATGGAGAAATGGGAGCCTTGCTACACTGATGGGCGGGATGTAAATTGCCAACAGCCACTCTGGAGAAGTGTACGGTGTGTCCTGAAACATCTAAAAAACACAGCTTAGAGAGCATAGGGCACTTCCACTCATGGGGGTATAAATTGGGAAAATGAAAAATCAGCAAGACACAAGCACCCCAAAGTTTAGGGCTGCTCTGTTGACAAGGACCTCCACTTCATTCCACCTTCAATATCCCAGGAAAGGGAAAAATGGATAAAGAAGTTGTGGTCCTTATGTACAATGGAGTATCACTCAGCCATGAAATCAATGTCATAAGGCTAGTAGCAGCATGATGAGTGGATTTAGGTACGACGATTCTAAGTGAAATAAGTCACACAGAAAAGGACACTTCTCATCAGGTATCACTTATAGAGGGAATGAAAAAACCGTTACACTTGAACTGAATTACAAAACAGAACAGAGTCACACATGCAGAAAACACACTATGGCTGCTTAACGGGAAAGGTGAGGTGGGGTGATACATAAAACAAGGGTTTCAAATTAGCTCAGATACCGTTCCATAAACCCAATATGTAATAGACAAGACCTACTCCTTGCTCAGAGAACTGGACTCAACACACCCTATTCACCGCACAAGAATATATCTGACTAGTAATAATCTTAAAACCTATGTATTGATATCTCTCTGTTAGTGTGTCAAGTGGGTGTAAAGCGGCATAAACACAGCAGTGAAAACCAGCTAAACCCCATTATAAAAATAAATGACTTTTACAAACCCATGAAACATAGACAGTGAAAGAGAGAGAAATTCTTACACAATGCGTTCAGGGGCTGTGATGCAACCTGGATTGACCATATCTAGACCCACAGCTGGATGAGACATAAGGGTGGACACTCTTGGGGCTGAGAGGTTTGGTGAGGTTGGGTGAGCAAACGCAGACCCTTTAAAGTAATACTGCGTGGTACCCATCGCATGGGTCCCAAATCTCCAGTTTCAAGGGCATATTCCTACATCGAAAACATGCATGAGAAAACAAAAAGATGGTACACCATGTGATGGGGAAAGGTTTCTAAAACGCACCTCATTTCTCTTCTCCTTGTGCCCGGGGTCGCCATTCCAGCCGCTTTCCTAGCAATCTCCCTACTTGGAGCATCAGCACCTTTAACCTCGTGTTCCGTACAGGTTGCAATTTGTCCTGAGGATGAACGGGAAGACGGGGAACCAGTGAGAGACTAGCTCTTGTTGTTGGGACAGGCACAGGTCACTCTATTTTCCCATCAGGAAGAAGAATTAACCACAGGCTCATCCTCCACCCCGGAAGCAGAACAGGGCCTGAAGCCATCCTGCGCTTTTGCGGCCAGCTCCCAAAAAAGCGAGTTGTAAAATGGAGCTTCAGGGCACTGCAATTCACAAACCTGCAGAGTTATAAATGATAACTCTCGTCCACAAATATATTGAGGGAAGGCAAAGAAGAGGATTTGAAATCAAGGCAGAATTGCAGGAAACAGATTTCAGGAGGTAGATTCGATTCGCCTTTAAAGCACATGAAAAGCGGCAAAACGTTGACAATGATGCCCTTGGCCAAAAAGGGCGCATGCGTTTTTTCCTGAATATATTCAGGATAAAACGCATACGCCCTTTTTGGCCAACCAAGCAACCTGGAAAGGCAAATCAGCGCTACAAAGAAGACTCGCTACCCATCGGTCAAAAGGGCCATGCTGAAAAAAGTCTCAAAACCAGAAATGCAGGACAGGCCATGGAGAAATGGGAGCCTTGCTACACTGATGGGCGGGATGTAAATTGCCAACAGCCACTCTGGAGAAGTGTACGGTGTGTCCTGAAACATCTAAAAAACACAGCTTAGAGAGCATAGGGCACTTCCACTCATGGGGGTATAAATTGGGAAAATGAAAAATCAGCAAGACACAAGCACCCCAAAGTTTAGGGCTGCTCTGTTGACAAGGACCTCCACTTCATTCCACCTTCAATATCCCAGGAAAGGGAAAAATGGATAAAGAAGTTGTGGTCCTTATGTACAATGGAGTATCACTCAGCCATGAAATCAATGTCATAAGGCTAGTAGCAGCATGATGAGTGGATTTAGGTACGACGATTCTAAGTGAAATAAGTCACACAGAAAAGGACACTTCTCATAAGGTATCACTTATAGAGGGAATGTAAAAACCGTTACACTTGAACTGAATTACAAAACAGAACAGAGTCACACATGCAGAAAACACACTATGGCTGCTTAACGGGAAAGGTGAGGTGGGGTGATACATAAAACAAGGGTTTCAAATTAGCTCAGATACCGTTCCATAAACCCAATATGTAATAGACAAGACCTACTCCTTGCTCAGAGAACTGGACTCAACACACCCTATTCACCGCACAAGAATATATCTGACTAGTAATAATCTTAAAACCTATGTATTGATATCTCTCTGTTAGTGTGTCAAGTGGGTGTAAAGCGGCATAAACACAGCAGTGAAAACCAGCTAAACCCCATTATAAAAATAAATGACTTTTACAAACCCATGAAACATAGACAGTGAAAGAGAGAGAAATTCTTACACAATGCGTTCAGGGGCTGTGATGCAACCTGGATTGACCATATCTAGACCCACAGCTGGATCAGACATAAGGGTGGACACTCTTGGGGCTGAGAGGTTTGGTGAGGTTGGGTGAGCAAACGCAGACCCTTTAAAGTAATACTGCGTGGTACCCATCGCATGGGTCCCAAATCTCCAGTTTCAAGGGCATATTCCTACATCGAAAACATGCATGAGAAAACAAAAAGATGGTACACCATGTGATGGGGAAAGGTTTCTAAAACGCACCTCATTTCTCTTCTCCTTGTGCCCGGGGTCGCCATTCCAGCCGCTTTCCTAGCAATCTCCCTACTTGGAGCATCAGCACCTTTAACCTCGTGTTCCGTACAGGTTGCAATTTGTCCTGAGGATGAACGGGAAGACGGGGAACCAGTGAGAGACTAGCTCTTGTTGTTGGGACAGGCACAGGTCAATCTATTTTCCCATCAGGAAGAAGAATTAACCACAGGCTCATCCTCCACCCCGGAAGCAGAACAGGGCCTGAAGCCATCCTGCGCTTTTGCGGCCAGCTCCCAAAAAAGCGAGTTGTAAAATGGAGCTTCAGGGCACTGCAATTCCCAAACCTGCAGAGTTATAAATGATAACTCTCGTCCACAAATATATTGAGGGAAGGCAAAGAAGAGGATTTGAAATCAAGGCAGAATTGCAGGAAACAGATTTCAGGAGGTAGATTCGAATCGCCTTTAAAGCACATGAAAAGCGGCAAAACGTTGACAATGATGCCCTTGGCCAAAAAGGGCGTATGCGTTTTTTCCTGAATATATTCAGGATAAAACGCATACGCCCTTTTTGGCCAACCAAGCAACCTGGAAAGGCAAATCAGCGCTACAAAGAAGACTCGCTACCCATCGGTCAAAAGGGCCATGCTGAAAAAAGTCTCAAAACCAGAAATGCAGGACAGGCCATGGAGAAATGGGAGCCTTGCTACACTGATGGGCGGGATGTAAATTGCCAACAGCCACTCTGGAGAAGTGTACGGTGTGTCCTGAAACATCTAAAAAACACAGCTTAGAGAGCATAGGGCACTTCCACTCATGGGGGTATAAATTGGGAAAATGAAAAATCAGCAAGACACAAGCACCCCAAAGTTTAGGGCTGCTCTGTTGACAAGGACCTCCACTTCATTCCACCTTCAATATCCCAGGAAAGGGAAAAATGGATAAAGAAGTTGTGGTCCTTATGTACAATGGAGTATCACTCAGCCATGAAATCAATGTCATAAGGCTAGTAGCAGCATGATGAGTGGATTTAGGTACGACGATTCTAAGTGAAATAAGTCACACAGAAAAGGACACTTCTCATAAGGTATCACTTATAGAGGGAATGAAAAAACCGTTACACTTGAACTGAATTACAAAACAGAACAGAGTCACACATGCAGAAAACACACTATGGCTGCTTAACGGGAAAGGTGAGGTGGGGTGATACATAAAACAAGGGTTTCAAATTAGCTCAGATACCGTTCCATAAACCCAATATGTAATAGACAAGACCTACTCCTTGCTCAGAGAACTGGACTCAACACACCCTATTCACCGCACAAGAATATATCTGACTAGTAATAATCTTAAAACCTATGTATTGATATCTCTCTGTTAGTGTGTCAAGTGGGTGTAAAGCGGCATAAACACAGCAGTGAAAACCAGCTAAACCCCATTATAAAAATAAATGACTTTTACAAACCCATGAAACATAGACAGTGAAAGAGAGAGAAATTCTTACACAATGCGTTCAGGGGCTGTGATGCAACCTGGATTGACCATATCTAGACCCACAGCTGGATGAGACATAAGGGTGGACACTCTTGGGGCTGAGAGGTTTGGTGAGGTTGGGTGAGCAAACGCAGACCCTTTAAAGTAATACTGCGTGGTACCCATCGCATGGGTCCCAAATCTCCAGTTTCAAGGGCATATTCCTACATCGAAAACATGCATGAGAAAACAAAAAGATGGTACACCATGTGATGGGGAAAGGTTTCTAAAACGCACCTCATTTCTCTTCTCCTTGTGCCCGGGGTCGCCATTCCAGCCGCTTTCCTAGCAATCTCCCTACTTGGAGCATCAGCACCTTTAACCTCGTGTTCCGTACAGGTTGCAATTTGTCCTGAGGATGAACGGGAAGACGGGGAACCAGTGTGAGACTAGCTCTTGTTGTTGGGACAGGCACAGGTCACTCTATTTTCCCATCAGGAAGAAGAATTAACCACAGGCTCATCCTCCACCCCGGAAGCAGAACAGGGCCTGAAGCCATCCTGCGCTTTTGCGGCCAGCTCCCAAAAAAGCGTGTTGTAAAATGGAGCTTCAGGGCACTGCAATTCACAAACCTGCAGAGTTATAAATGATAACTCTCGTCCACAAATATATTGAGGGAAGGCAAAGAAGAGGATTTGAAATCAAGGCAGAATTGCAGGAAACAGATTTCAGGAGGTAGATTCGAATCGCCTTTAAAGCACATGAAAAGCGGCAAAACGTTGACAATGATGCCCTTGGCCAAAAAGGGCGTATGCGTTTTTTCCTGAATATATTCAGGATAAAACGCAAACGCCCTTTTTGGCCAACCAAGCAACCTGGAAAGGCAAATCAGCGGTACAAAGAAGACTCGCTACCCATCGGTCAAAAGGGCCATGCTGAGAAAAGTCTCAAAACCAGAAATGCAGGACAGGCCATGGAGAAATGGGAGCCTTGCTACACTGATGGGCGGGATGTAAATTGCCAACAGCCACTCTGGAGAAGTGTACGGTGTGTCCTGAAACATCTAAAAAACACAGCTTAGAGAGCATAGGGCACTTCCACTCATGGGGGTATAAATTGGGAAAATGAAAAATCAGCAAGACACAAGCACCCCAAAGTTTAGGGCTGCTCTGTTGACAAGGACCTCCACTTCATTCCACCTTCAATATCCCAGGAAAGGGAAAAATGGATAAAGAAGTTGTGGTCCTTATGTACAATGGAATATCACTCAGCCATGAAATCAATGTCATAAGGCTAGTAGCAGCATGATGAGTGGATTTAGGTACGACGATTCTAAGTGAAATAAGTCACACAGAAAAGGACACTTCTCATAAGGTATCACTTATAGAGGGAATGAAAAAACCGTTACACTTGAACTGAATTACAAAACAGAACAGAGTCACACATGCAGAAAACACACTATGGCTGCTTAACGGGAAAGGTGAGGTGGGGTGATACATAAAACAAGGGTTTCAAATTAGCTCAGATACCGTTCCATAAACCCAATATGTAATAGACAAGACCTACTCCTTGCTCAGAGAACTGGACTCAACACACCCTATTCACCGCACAAGAATATATCTGACTAGTAATAATCTTAAAACCTATGTATTGATATTTCTCTGTTAGTGTGTCAAGTGGGTGTAAAGCGGCATAAACACAGCAGTGAAAACCAGCTAAACCCCATTATAAAAATAAATGACTTTTACAAACCCATGAAACATAGACAGTGAAAGAGAGAGAAATTCTTACACAATGCGTTCAGGGGCTGTGATGCAACCTGGATTGACCATATCTAGACCCACAGCTGGATGAGACATAAGGGTGGACACTCTTGGGGCTGAGAGGTTTGGTGAGGTTGGGTGAGCAAACGCAGACCCTTTAAAGTAATACTGCGTGGTACCCATCGCATGGGTCCCAAATCTCCAGGTTCAAGGGCATATTCCTACATCGAAAACATGCATGAGAAAACAAAAAGATGGTACACCATGTGATGGGGAAAGGTTTCTAAAACGCACCTCATTTCTCTTCTCCTTGTGCCCGGGGTCGCCATTCCAGCCGCTTTCCTAGCAATCTCCCTACTTGGAGCATCAGCACCTTTAACCTCCTGTTCCGTACAGGTTGCAATTTGTCCTGAGGATGAACGGGAAGACGGGGAACCAGTGAGAGACTAGCTCTTGTTGTTGGGACAGGCACAGGTCACTCTATTTTCCCATCAGGAAGAAGAATTAACCACAGGCTCATCCTCCACCCCGGAAGCAGAACAGGGCCTGAAGCCATCCTGCGCTTTTGCGGCCAGCTCCCAAAAAAGCGAGTTGTAAAATGGAGCTTCAGGGCACTGCAATTCACAAACCTGCAGAGTTATAAATGATAACTCTCGTCCACAAATATATTGAGGGAAGGCAAAGAAGAGGATTTGAAATCAAGGCAGAATTGCAGGAAACAGATTTCAGGAGGTAGATTCGAATCGCCTTTAAAGCACATGAAAAGCGGCAAAACGTTGACAATGATGCCCTTGGCCAAAAAGGGCGTATGCGTTTTTTCCTGAATATATTCAGGATAAAACGCATACGCCCTTTTTGGCCAACCAAGCAACCTGGAAAGGCAAATCAGCGCTACAAAGAAGACTCGCTACCCATCGGTCAAAAGGGCCATGCTGAAAAAAGTCTCAAAACCAGAAATGCAGGACAGGCCATGGAGAAATGGGAGCCTTGCTACACTGATGGGCGGGATGTAAATTGCCAACAGCCACTCTGGAGAAGTGTACGGTGTGTCCTGAAACATCTAAAAAACACAGCTTAGAGAGCATAGGGCACTTCCACTCATGGGGGTATAAATTGGGAAAATGAAAAATCAGCAAGACACAAGCACCCCAAAGTTTAGGGCTGCTCTGTTGACAAGGACCTCCACTTCATTCCACCTTCAATATCCCAGGAAAGAGAAAAATGGATAAAGAAGTTGTGGTCCTTATGTACAATGGAATATCACTCAGCCATGAAATCAATGTCATAAGGCTAGTAGCAGCATGATGAGTGGATTTAGGTACGACGATTCTAAGTGAAATAAGTCACACAGAAAAGGACACTTCTCATAAGGTATCACTTATAGAGGGAATGTAAAAACCGTTACACTTGAACTGAATTACAAAACAGAACAGAGTCACACATGCAGAAAACACACTGTGGCTGCTTAACGGGAAAGGTGAGGTGGGGTGATACATAAAACAAGGGTTTCAAATTAGCTCAGATACCGTTCCATAAACCCAATATGTAATAGACAAGACCTACTCCTTGCTCAGATAACTGGATTCAACACGCCGTATTCACTGCACAAGAATATATCTGATTGGTAATAATCTTAAAACCTATGTATTGATATCTCACTGTTAGTGTGTCAAGCGGGTGTAAAGCGGCATAAACACAGCAGTGAAAAGCAGCTAAACCCCATTATAAAAATAAATTACTTTTACAAACCCATGAAACAAAGACAGTGAAAGAGAGAGAAATTCTTACACAATGCGTTCAGGGGCTGTGATGCAACCTGGATTGACCATATCTAGACCCACAGCTGGATGAGACATAAGGGTGGACACTCTTGGGGCTGAGAGGTTTGGTGAGGTTGGGTGAGCAAACGCAGACCCATTAAAGTAATACTGCGTGGTACCCATCGCATGGGTCCCAAATCTCCAGGTTCAAGGGCATATTCCTACATCGAAAACATGCATGAGAAAACAAAAAGAGGGTACACCATGTGATGGGGAAAGGTTTCTAAAACGCACCTCATTTCTCTTCTCCTTGTGCCTGGTTTCGCCATTCCAGCCGCTTTACTAACAATCTCCCTACTTGGAGCATCAGCACCTTTAACCTCCTGTTCCGTACAGGTTGCAATTTCTCCTGAGGATGAACGGGTACACGGGGAACCAGTGAGAGACTAGCTCTTGGTGTTGGGACAGGCACAGGTCACTCTATTTTTCCATCAGGAAGAAGAATTAACCACAGGCTCATCCTCCCCCCACGGAACCAGAACAGGGCCTGAAGGCATCTTGCACTTTTGCGGCCAGCTCTCAAAAAAGCGAGTTGTAAAATGGAGCTTCAGGGCACTGCAATTCACAAACCTGCAGAGTTATAAATGATAACTCTCGTCCACAAATATATTGAGGGAAGGCAAAGAAGAGGATTTGAAATCAAGGCAGAATTGCAGGAAACAGATTTCAGGAGGTAGATTCGAAACGCCTTTAAAGCACATGAAAAGCGGGCAAAACGTTGACAATGATGCCCTTGGCCAAAAAGGGCGTATGCGTTTTTTCCTGAATATATTCAGGAAAAAACGCATACGCCCTTTTTGGCCAACCAAGCAACCTGGAAAGGCAAATCAGCGCTACAAAGAAGACTCGCTACCCTTCGGTCAAAAGGGCCATGCTGAAAAACGTGTCAAAACCAGAAATGCAGGACAGGCAATGGAGAAATGGGAGCCTTGCTACACTGATGGGCGGGATGTAAATTGCCAACAGCCACTCTGGAGAAGTGTACGGTGTGTCCTGAAACATCTAAAAAACACAGCTTAGAGAGCATAGGGCACTTCCACTCATGGGGGTATAAATTGGGAAAATGAAAAATCAGCAAGACACAAGCACCCCAAAGTTTAGGGCTGCTCTGTTGACAAGGACCTCCACTTCATTCCACCTTCAATATCCCAGGAAAGAGAAAAATGGATAAAGAAGTTGTGGTCCTTATGTACAATGGAATATCACTCAGCCATGAAATCAATGTCATAAGGCTAGTAGCAGCATGATGAGTGGATTTAGGTACGACGATTCTAAGTGAAATAAGTCACACAGAAAAGGACACTTCTCATAAGGTATCACTTATAGAGGGAATGTCAAAACCGTTACACTTGAACTGAATTACAAAACAGAACAGAGTCACACATGCAGAAAACACACTATGGCTGCTTAACGGGAAAGGTGAGGTGGGGTGATACATAAAACAAGGGTTTCAAATTAGCTCAGATACCGTTCCATAAACCCAATATGTAATAGACAAGACCTACTCCTTGCTCAGAGAACTGGACTCAACACGCCCTATTCACCGCACAAGAATATATCTGACTAGTAATAATCTTAAAACCTATGTATTGATATCTCTCTGTTAGTGTGTCAAGTGGGTGTAAAGCGGCATAAACACAGCAGTGAAAAGCAGCTAAACCGCATTATAAAAATAAATTACTTCGAAAAACCCATGAAACAAAGACAGTGAAAGAGAGAGAAATTCTTACACAATGCGTTCAGGGGCTGTGATGCAACCTGGATTGACCATATCTAGACCCACAGCTGGAGGAGACATAAGGGTGGACACTCTTGGGGCTGAGAGGTTTGGTGAGGTTGGGTGAGCAAACGCCGACCCTTTAAAGTAATACTGCGTGGTACCCATCGCATGGGTCCCAAATCTCCAGGTTCAAGGGCATCTTCCTACATCGAAAACATGCATGAGAAAACAAAAGGATGGTACACCATGTGATGGGGAAAGGTTTCTAAAACGCACCTCATTTCTCTTCTCCTTGTGCCCGGGTTCGCCATTCCAGCCGCTTTACTAACAATCTCCCTACTTGGAGCATCAGCACCTTTAACCTCCTGTTCCGTACAGGTTGCAATTTCTCCTGAGGATGAACGGGTACACGGGGAACCAGTGAGAGATTGGCTCTTGGTGTTGGGACAGGCACAGGTCACTCTAGTTTCCCATCAGGAAGAAGAATTAACCACAGGCTCATCCTCCCCCTCGGAACCAGAACAGGGCCTGAAGCCATCCGGCGCTTTTGCGGCCAGCTCCCAAAAATGTGAGTTGTAAAATGGAGATTCAGGGCACTGCAATTCACAAACCTGCAGAGGTATAAATGATAACTCTCGTCCACAAATATATTGAGGGAAGGCAAAGAAGAGGATTTGAAATCAAGGCAGAATTGCAGGAAACAGATTTCAGGAGGTAGATTCGAATCGCCTTTAAAGCACATGAAAAGCGGCAAATCGTTGACAATGATGCCCTTGGCCAAAAAGGGCGTATGCGTTTTTTCCTGAATATATTCAGGAAAAACCGCATACGCCCTTTTTGGCCAACCAAGCAACCTGGAAAGGCAAATCAGCACTACAAAGAAGACTCGCTACCCATCGGTCAAAAGGGCCATGCTGAAAAAAGTCTCAAAACCAGCAATGCAGGACAGGCCATGGAGAAATGGGAGCCTTGCTACACTGATGGGCGGGATGTAAATTGCCAACAGCCACTCTGGAGAAGTGTACGGTGTGTCCTGAAACATCTAAAAAACACAGCTTAGAGAGCATAGGGCACTTCCATTCATGGGGGTATAAATTGGGAAAATGAAAAATCAGCAAGACACAAGCACCCCAAAGTTTAGGGCTGCTCTGTTGACAAGGACCTCCACTTCATTCCACCTTCAATATCCCAGGAAAGAGAAAAATGGATAAAGAAGTTGTGGTCCTTATGTACAATGGAATATCACTCAGCCATGAAATCAATGTCATAAGGCTAGTAGCAGCATGATGAGTGGATTTAGGTACGACGATTCTAAGTGAAGTAAGTCACACAGAAAAGGACACTTCTCATAAGGTATCACTTATAGAGGGAATGTAAAAACCGTTACACTTGAACTGAATTACAAAACAGAACAGAGTCACACATGCAGAAAACACACTATGGCTGCTTAACGGGAAAGGTGAGGTGGGGTGATACATAAAACAAGGGTTTCAAATTAGCTCAGATACCGTTCCATAAACCCAATATGTAATAGACAATATCTACTCCTTGCTCAGAGAACTAGACTCAACAAACCCTATTCACCGCACAAGAATATATCTGACTAGTAATAATCTTAAAACCTATGTATTGATATCTCTCTGTTAGTGTGTCAAGTGGGTGTAAAGCGGCATAAACACAGCAGTGAAAAGCAGCTAAACCCCATTATAAAAATAAATTACTTTGAAAAACCCATGAAACCAAGACAGTGAAAGAGAGAGAAATTCTTACACAATGCGTTCAGGGGCTGTGATGCAACCTGGATTGACCATATCTAGACCCACAGCTGGATGAGACATAAGGGTGGACACTCTTGGGGCTGAGAGGTTTGGTGAGGTTGGGTGAGCAAACGCAGACCCATTAAAGTAATACTGCGTGGTACCTATCGCATGGGTCCCTAATCTCCAGGTTCAAGGGCATATTCCTACATCGAAAACATGCATGAGAAAACAAAAAGATGGTACACCATGTGATGGGGAAAGGTTTCTAAAACGCACCTCATTTCTCTTCTCCTTGTGCCTGGTTTCGCCATTCCAGCCGCTTTACTAACAATCTCCCTACTTGGAGCATCAGCACCTTTAACCTCCTGTTCCGTACAGGTTGCAATTTCTCCTGAGGATGAACGGGTACACGGGGAACCAGTGAGAGACTAGCACTTGGTGTTGGGACAGGCACAGGTCACTCTATTTTTCCATCAGGGAGAAGAATTAACCACAGGCTCATCCTCCCCCCACGGAACCAGAACAGGGCCTGAAGGCATCTTGCACTTTTGCGGCCAGCTCTCAAAAAAGCGAGTTGTAAAGTGGAGCTTCAGGGCACTGCAATTCACAAACCTGCAGAGTTATAAATGATAACTCTCGTCCACAAATATATTGAGGGAAGGCAAAGAAGAGGATTTGAAATCAAGGCAGAATTGCAGGAAACAGATTTCAGGAGGTAGATTCGAATCGCCTTTAAAGCACATGAAAAGCGGCAAAACGTTGACAATGATGCCCTTGGCCAAAAAGGGCGTATGCGGTTTTTCCTGAATATATTCAGGAAAAAACGCATACGCCCTTTTTGGCCAACCAAGCAACCTGGAAAGGCAAATCAGGGCTACAAAGAAGACTCGCTACCCATCGGTCAAAAGGGCCATGCTGAAATAAGTCTCAAAACCAGAAATGCAGGACAGGCCATGGAGAAATGGGAGCCTTGCTACACTGATGGGCGGGATGTAAATTGCCAACAGCCACTCTGGAGAAGTGTACGGTGTGTCCTGAAACATCTAAAAAACACAGCTTAGAGAGCATAGGGCACTTCCACTCATGGGGGTATAAATTGGGAAAAAGAAAAATCAGCAAGACACAAGCACCCCAAAGTTTAGGGCTGCTCTGTTGACAAGGACCTCCACTTCATTCCACCTTCAATATCCCAGGAAAGAGAAAAATGGATAAAGAAGTTGTGGTCCTTATGTACAATGGAATATCACTCAGCCATGAAATCAATGTCATAAGGCTAGTAGCAGCATGATGAGTGGATTTATGTACGACAATTCTAAGTGAAATAAGTCACACAGAAAAGGACACTTCTCATAAGGTATCACTTATAGAGGGAATGTCAAAACCGTTACACTTGAACTGAATTACAAAACAGAACAGAGTCACACATGCAGAAAACACACTATGGCTGCTTAACGGGAAAGGTGAGGTGGGGTGATACATAAAACAAGGGTTTCAAATTAGCTCAGATACCGTTCCATAAACCCAATATGTAATAGACAAGACCTACTCCTTGCTCAGAGAACTGGACTCAACACGCCCTATTCACCGCACAAGAATATATCTGACTAGTAATAATCTTAAAACCTATGTATTGATATCTCTCTGTTAGTGTGTCAAGTGGGTGTAAAGCGGCATAAACACAGCAGTGAAAAGCAGCTAAACCGCATTATAAAAATAAATTACTTCGAAAAACCCATGAAACAAAGACAGTGAAAGAGAGAGAAATTCTTACACAATGCGTTCAGGGGCTGTGATGCAACCTGGATTGACCATATCTAGACCCACAGCTGGAGGAGACATAAGGGTGGACACTCTTGGGGCTGAGAGGTTTGGTGAGGTTGGGTGAGCAAACGCAGACCCTTTAAAGTAATACTGCGTGGTACCCATCGCATGGGTCCCAAATCTCCAGGTTCAAGGGCATCTTCCTACATCGAAAACATGCATGAGAAAACAAAAGGATGGTACACCATGTGATGGGGAAAGGTTTCTAAAACGCACGTCATTTCTTTTCTCCTTGTGCCCGGGTTCACCATTCCAGCCGCTTTACTAACAATCTCCCTACTTGGAGCATCAGCACCTTTAACCTCCTGTTCCGTACAGGTTGCAATTTGTCCTGAGGATGAACGGGAAGACGGGGAACCAGTGAGAGACTAGCTCTTGTTGTTGGGACAGGCACAGGTCACTCTATTTTCCCATCAGGAAGAAGAATTAACCACAGGCTCATCCTCCACCCCGGAAGCAGAACAGGGCATGAAGCCATCCTGCGCTTTTTCGGCCAGCTCCCAAAAAAGCGAGTTGTAAAATGGAGCTTCAGGGCACTGCAATTCACAAACCTGCAGAGTTATAAATGATAACTCTCGTCCACAAATATATTGAGGGAAGGCAAAGAAGAGGATTTGAAATCAAGGCAGAATTGCAGGAAACAGATTTCAGGAGGTAGATTCGAATCGCCTTTAAAGCACATGAAAAGCGGGCAAAACGTTGACAATGATGCCCTTGGCCAAAAAGGGCGTATGCGTTTTTTCCTGAATATATTCAGGAAAAAACGCATACGCCCTTTTTGGCCAACCAAGCAACCTGGAAAGGCAAATCAGCGCTACAAAGAAGACTCGCTACCCTTCGGTCAAAAGGGCCATGCTGAAAAACGTGTCAAAACCAGAAATGCAGGACAGGCCATGGAGAAATGGGAGCCTTGCTACACTGATGGGCGGGATGTAAATTGCCAACAGCCACTCTGGAGAAGTGTACGGTGTGTCCTGAAACATCTAAAAAACACAGCTTAGAGAGCATAGGGCACTTCCACTCATGGGGGTATAAATTGGGAAAATGAAAAATCAGCAAGACACAAGCACCCCAAAGTTTAGGGCTGCTCTGTTGACAAGGACCTCCACTTCATTCCACCTTCAATATCCCAGGAAAGAGAAAAATGGATAAAGAAGTTGTGGTCCTTATGTACAATGGAATATCACTCAGCCATGAAATCAATGTCATAAGGCTAGTAGCAGCATGATGAGTGGATTTAGGTACGACGATTCTAAGTGAAATAAGTCACACAGAAAAGGACACTTCTCATAAGGTATCACTTATAGAGGGAATGTCAAAACCGTTACACTTGAACTGAATTACAAAACAGAACAGAGTCACACTTGCAGAAAACACACTATGGCTGCTTAACGGGAAAGGTGAGGTGGGGTGATACATAAAACAAGGGTTTCAAATTAGCTTAGATACCGTTCCATAAACCCAATATGTAATAGACAAGACCTACTCCTTGCTCAGAGAACTGGACTCAACACGCCCTATTCACCGCACAAGAATATATCTGACTAGTAATAATCTTAAAACCTATGTATTGATATCTCTCTGTTAGTGTGTCAAGTGGGTGTAAAGCGGCATAAACACAGCAGTGAAAAGCAGCTAAACCGCATTATAAAAATAAATTACTTCGAAAAACCCATGAAACAAAGACAGTGAAAGAGAGAGAAATTCTTACACAATGCGTTCAGGGGCTGTGATGCAACCTGGATTGACCATATCTAGACCCACAGCTGGAGGAGACATAAGGGTGGACACTCTTGGGGCTGAGAGGTTTGGTGAGGTTGGGTGAGCAAACGCCGACCCTTTAAAGTAATACTGCGAGGTACCCATCGCATGGGTCCCAAATCTCCAGGTTCAAGGGCATCTTCCTACATCGAAAACATGCATGAGAAAACAAAAGGATGGTACACCATGTGATGGGGAAAGGTTTCTAAAACGCACCTCATTTCTTTTCTCCTTGTGCCCGGGTTCACCATTCCAGCCGCTTTACTAACAATCTCCCTACTTGGAGCATCAGCACCTTTAACCTCCTGTTCCGTACAGGTTGCAATTTGTCCTGAGGATGAACGGGTACACGGGGAACCAGTGAGAGACTAGCTCTTGGTGTTGGGACAGGCACAGGTCACTCTATTTTCCCATCAGGAAGAAGAATTAACCACAGGCTCATCCTCCCCCCACGGAACCAGAACAGGGCCTGAAGGCATCTTGCACTTTTGCGGCCAGCTCTCAAAAAAGCGAGTTGTAAAATGGAGCTTCAGGGCACTGCAATTCACAAACCTGCAGAGTTATAAATGATAACTCTCGTCCACAAATATATTGAGGGAAGGCAAAGAAGAGGATTTGAAATCAAGGCAGAATTGCAGGAAACAGATTTCAGGAGGTAGATTCGAATCGCCTTTAAAGCACATGAAAAGCGGGCAAAACGTTGACAATGATGCCCTTGGCCAAGAAGGGCGTATGCGTTTTTTCCTGAATATATTCAGGAAAAAACGCATACGCCCTTTTTGGCCAACCAAGCAACCTGGAAAGGCAAATCAGCGCTACAAAGAAGACTCGCTACCCTTCGGTCAAAAGGGCCATGCTGAAAAACGTGTCAAAACCAGAAATGCAGGACAGGCCATGGAGAAATGGGAGCCTTGCTACACTGATGGGCGGGATGTAAATTGCCAACAGCCACTCTGGAGAAGTGTACGGTGTGTCCTGAAACATCTAAAAAACACAGCTTAGAGAGCATAGGGCACTTCCACTCATGGGGGTATAAATTGGGAAAATGAAAAATCAGCAAGACACAAGCACCCCAAAGTTTAGGGCTGCTCTGTTGACAAGGACCTCCACTTCATTCCACCTTCAATATCCCAGGAAAGAGAAAAATGGATAAAGAAGTTGTGGTCCTTATGTACAATGGAATATCACTCAGCCATGAAATCAATGTCATAAGGCTAGTAGCAGCATGATGAGTGGATTTAGGTACGACGATTCTAAGTGAAATAAGTCACACAGAAAAGGACACTTCTCATAAGGTATCACTTATAGAGGGAATGTCAAAACCGTTACACTTGAACTGAATTACAAAACAGAACAGAGTCACACATGCAGAAAACACACTATGGCTGCTTAACGGGAAAGGTGAGGTGGGGTGATACATAAAACAAGGGTTTCAAATTAGCTCAGATACCGTTCCATAAACCCAATATGTAATAGACAAGACCTACTCCTTGCTCAGAGAACTGGACTCAACACGCCCTATTCACCGCACAAGAATATATCTGACTAGTAATAATCTTAAAACCTATGTATTGATATCTCTCTGTTAGTGTGTCAAGTGGGTGTAAAGCGGCATAAACACAGCAGTGAAAAGCAGCTAAACCGCATTATAAAAATAAATTACTTCGAAAAACCCATGAAACAAAGACAGTGAAAGAGAGAGAAATTCTTACACAATGCGTTCAGGGGCTGTGATGCAACCTGGATTGACCATATCTAGACCCACAGCTGGAGGAGACATAAGGGTGGACACTCTTGGGGCTGAGAGGTTTGGTGAGGTTGGGTGAGCAAACGCCGACCCTTTAAAGTAATACTGCGTGGTACCCATCGCATGGGTCCCAAATCTCCAGGTTCAAGGGCATCTTCCTTCATCGAAAACATGCATGAGAAAACAAAAGGATGGTACACCATGTGATGGGGAAAGGTTTCTAAAACGCACCTCATTTCTCTTCTCCTTGTGCCCGGGTTCGCCATTCCAGCCGCTTTACTAACAATCTCCCTACTTGGAGCATCAGCACCTTTAACCTCCTGTTCCGTACAGGTTGCAATTTGTCCTGAGGATGAACGGGTACACGGGGAACCAGTGAGAGACTAGCTCTTGGTGTTGGGACAGGCACAGGTCACTCTATTTTCCCATCAGGAAGAAGAATTAACCACAGGCTCATCCTCCCCCTCGGAACCAGAACAGGGCCTGAAGCCATCCTGCGCTTTTGCGGCCAGCTCCCAAAAATGCGAGTTGTAAAGTGGAGCTTCAGGGCACTGCAATTCACAAACCTGCAGAGTTATAAATGATAACTCTCGTCCACAAATATATTGAGGGAAGGCAAAGAAGAGGATTTGAAATCAAGGCAGAATTGCAGGAAACAGATTTCAGGAGGTAGATTCGAATCGCCTTTAAAGCACATGAAAAGCGGCAAATCGTTGACAATGATGCCCTTGGCCAAAAAGGGCGTATGCGTTTTTTCCTGAATATATTCAGGAAAAACCGCATACGCCCTTTTTGGCCAACCAAGCAACCTGGAAAGGCAAATCAGCGCTACAAAGAAGACTCGCTACCCTTCGGTCAAAAGGGCCATGCTGAAAAAAGTCTCAAAACCAGCAATGCAGGACAGGCCATGGAGAAATGGGAGCCTTGCTACACTGATGGGCGGGATGTAAATTGCCAACAGCCACTCTGGAGAAGTGTACGGTGTGTCCTGAAACATCTAAAAAACACAGCTTAGAGAGCATAGGGCACTTCCACTCATGGGGGTATAAATTGGGAAAATGAAAAATCAGCAAGACACAAGCACCCCAAAGTTTAGGGCTGCTCTGTTGACAAGGACCTCCACTTCATTCCACCTTCAATATCCCAGGAAAGAGAAAAATGGATAAAGAAGTTGTGGTCCTTATGTACAATGGAATATCACTCAGCCATGAAATCAATGTCATAAGGCTAGTAGCAGCATGATGAGTGGATTTAGGTACGACGATTCTAAGTGAAATAAGTCACACAGAAAAGGACACTTCTCATAAGGTATCACTTATAGAGGGAATGTCAAAACCGTTACACTTGAACTGAATTACAAAACAGAACAGAGTCACACATGCAGAAAACACACTATGGCTGCTTAACGGGAAAGGTGAGGTGGGGTGATACATAAAACAAGGGTTTCAAATTAGCTCAGATACCGTTCCATAAACCCAATATGTAATAGACAAGACCTACTCCTTGCTCAGAGAACTGGACTCAACACGCCCTATTCACCGCACAAGAATATATCTGACTAGTAATAATCTTAAAACCTATGTATTGATATCTCTCTGTTAGTGTGTCAAGTGGGTGTAAAGCGGCATAAACACAGCAGTGAAAAGCAGCTAAACCGCATTATAAAAATAAATTACTTCGAAAAACCCATGAAACAAAGACAGTGAAAGAGAGAGAAATTCTTACACAATGCGTTCAGGGGCTGTGATGCAACCTGGATTGACCATATCTAGACCCACAGCTGGAGGAGACATAAGGGTGGACACTCTTGGGGCTGAGAGGTTTGGTGAGGTTGGGTGAGCAAACGCCGACCCTTTAAAGTAATACTGCGTGGTACCCATCGCATGGGTCCCAAATCTCCAGGTTCAAGGGCATCTTCCTTCATCGAAAACATGCATGAGAAAACAAAAGGATGGTACACCATGTGATGGGGAAAGGTTTCTAAAACGCACCTCATTTCTCTTCTCCTTGTGCCCGGGTTCGCCATTCCAGCCGCTTTACTAACAATCTCCCTACTTGGAGCATCAGCACCTTTAACCTCCTGTTCCGTACAGGTTGCAATTTGTCCTGAGGATGAACGGGTACACGGGGAACCAGTGAGAGACTAGCTCTTGGTGTTGGGACAGGCACAGGTCACTCTATTTTCCCATCAGGAAGAAGAATTAACCACAGGCTCATCCTCCCCCTCGGAACCAGAACAGGGCCTGAAGCCATCCTGCGCTTTTGCGGCCAGCTCCCAAAAATGCGAGTTGTAAAGTGGAGCTTCAGGGCACTGCAATTCACAAACCTGCAGAGGTATAAATGATAACTCTCGTCCACAAATATATTGAGGGAAGGCAAAGAAGAGGATTTGAAATCAAGGCAGAATTGCAGGAAACAGATTTCAGGAGGTAGATTCGAATCGCCTTTAAAGCACATGAAAAGCGGCAAATCGTTGACAATGATGCCCTTGGCCAAAAAGGGCGTATGCGTTTTTTCCTGAATATATTCAGGAAAAACCGCATACGCCCTTTTTGGCCAACCAAGCAACCTGGAAAGGCAAATCAGCACTACAAAGAAGACTCGCTACCCATCGGTCAAAAGGGCCATGCTGAAAAAAGTCTCAAAACCAGCAATGCAGGACAGGCCATGGAGAAATGGGAGCCTTGCTACACTGATGGGCGGGATGTAAATTGCCAACAGCCACTCTGGAGAAGTGTACGGTGTGTCCTGAAACATCTAAAAAACACAGCTTAGAGAGCATAGGGCACTTCCATTCATGGGGGTATAAATTGGGAAAATGAAAAATCAGCAAGACACAAGCACCCCAAAGTTTAGGGCTGCTCTGTTGACAAGGACCTCCACTTCATTCCACCTTCAATATCCCAGGAAAGAGAAAAATGGATAAAGAAGTTGTGGTCCTTATGTACAATGGAATATCACTCAGCCATGAAATCAATGTCATAAGGCTAGTAGCAGCATGATGAGTGGATTTAGGTACGACGATTCTAAGTGAAGTAAGTCACACAGAAAAGGACACTTCTCATAAGGTATCACTTATAGAGGGAATGTAAAAACCGTTACACTTGAACTGAATTACAAAACAGAACAGAGTCACACATGCAGAAAACACACTATGGCTGCTTAACGGGAAAGGTGAGGTGGGGTGATACATAAAACAAGGGTTTCAAATTAGCTCAGATACCGTTCCATAAACCCAATATGTAATAGACAATATCTACTCCTTGCTCAGAGAACTAGACTCAACAAACCCTATTCACCGCACAAGAATATATCTGACTAGTAATAATCTTAAAACCTATGTATTGATATCTCTCTGTTAGTGTGTCAAGTGGGTGTAAAGCGGCATAAACACAGCAGTGAAAAGCAGCTAAACCCCATTATAAAAATAAATTACTTTGAAAAACCCATGAAACCAAGACAGTGAAAGAGAGAGAAATTCTTACACAATGCGTTCAGGGGCTGTGATGCAACCTGGATTGACCATATCTAGACCCACAGCTGGATGAGACATAAGGGTGGACACTCTTGGGGCTGAGAGGTTTGGTGAGGTTGGGTGAGCAAACGCAGACCCATTAAAGTAATACTGCGTGGTACCTATCGCATGGGTCCCTAATCTCCAGGTTCAAGGGCATATTCCTACATCGAAAACATGCATGAGAAAACAAAAAGATGGTACACCATGTGATGGGGAAAGGTTTCTAAAACGCACCTCATTTCTCTTCTCCTTGTGCCTGGTTTCGCCATTCCAGCCGCTTTACTAACAATCTCCCTACTTGGAGCATCAGCACCTTTAACCTCCTGTTCCGTACAGGTTGCAATTTCTCCTGAGGATGAACGGGTACACGGGGAACCAGTGAGAGACTAGCACTTGGTGTTGGGACAGGCACAGGTCACTCTATTTTTCCATCAGGGAGAAGAATTAACCACAGGCTCATCCTCCCCCCACGGAACCAGAACAGGGCCTGAAGGCATCTTGCACTTTTGCGGCCAGCTCTCAAAAAAGCGAGTTGTAAAGTGGAGCTTCAGGGCACTGCAATTCACAAACCTGCAGAGTTATAAATGATAACTCTCGTCCACAAATATATTGAGGGAAGGCAAAGAAGAGGATTTGAAATCAAGGCAGAATTGCAGGAAACAGATTTCAGGAGGTAGATTCGAATCGCCTTTAAAGCACATGAAAAGCGGCAAAACGTTGACAATGATGCCCTTGGCCAAAAAGGGCGTATGCGGTTTTTCCTGAATATATTCAGGAAAAAACGCATACGCCCTTTTTGGCCAACCAAGCAACCTGGAAAGGCAAATCAGGGCTACAAAGAAGACTCGCTACCCATCGGTCAAAAGGGCCATGCTGAAATAAGTCTCAAAACCAGAAATGCAGGACAGGCCATGGAGAAATGGGAGCCTTGCTACACTGATGGGCGGGATGTAAATTGCCAACAGCCACTCTGGAGAAGTGTACGGTGTGTCCTGAAACATCTAAAAAACACAGCTTAGAGAGCATAGGGCACTTCCACTCATGGGGGTATAAATTGGGAAAAAGAAAAATCAGCAAGACACAAGCACCCCAAAGTTTAGGGCTGCTCTGTTGACAAGGACCTCCACTTCATTCCACCTTCAATATCCCAGGAAAGAGAAAAATGGATAAAGAAGTTGTGGTCCTTATGTACAATGGAATATCACTCAGCCATGAAATCAATGTCATAAGGCTAGTAGCAGCATGATGAGTGGATTTATGTACGACAATTCTAAGTGAAATAAGTCACACAGAAAAGGACACTTCTCATAAGGTATCACTTATAGAGGGAATGTCAAAACCGTTACACTTGAACTGAATTACAAAACAGAACAGAGTCACACATGCAGAAAACACACTATGGCTGCTTAACGGGAAAGGTGAGGTGGGGTGATACATAAAACAAGGGTTTCAAATTAGCTCAGATACCGTTCCATAAACCCAATATGTAATAGACAAGACCTACTCCTTGCTCAGAGAACTGGACTCAACACGCCCTATTCACCGCACAAGAATATATCTGACTAGTAATAATCTTAAAACCTATGTATTGATATCTCTCTGTTAGTGTGTCAAGTGGGTGTAAAGCGGCATAAACACAGCAGTGAAAAGCAGCTAAACCGCATTATAAAAATAAATTACTTCGAAAAACCCATGAAACAAAGACAGTGAAAGAGAGAGAAATTCTTACACAATGCGTTCAGGGGCTGTGATGCAACCTGGATTGACCATATCTAGACCCACAGCTGGAGGAGACATAAGGGTGGACACTCTTGGGGCTGAGAGGTTTGGTGAGGTTGGGTGAGCAAACGCAGACCCTTTAAAGTAATACTGCGTGGTACCCATCGCATGGGTCCCAAATCTCCAGGTTCAAGGGCATCTTCCTACATCGAAAACATGCATGAGAAAACAAAAGGATGGTACACCATGTGATGGGGAAAGGTTTCTAAAACGCACGTCATTTCTTTTCTCCTTGTGCCCGGGTTCACCATTCCAGCCGCTTTACTAACAATCTCCCTACTTGGAGCATCAGCACCTTTAACCTCCTGTTCCGTACAGGTTGCAATTTGTCCTGAGGATGAACGGGAAGACGGGGAACCAGTGAGAGACTAGCTCTTGTTGTTGGGACAGGCACAGGTCACTCTATTTTCCCATCAGGAAGAAGAATTAACCACAGGCTCATCCTCCACCCCGGAAGCAGAACAGGGCATGAAGCCATCCTGCGCTTTTTCGGCCAGCTCCCAAAAAAGCGAGTTGTAAAATGGAGCTTCAGGGCACTGCAATTCACAAACCTGCAGAGTTATAAATGATAACTCTCGTCCACAAATATATTGAGGGAAGGCAAAGAAGAGGATTTGAAATCAAGGCAGAATTGCAGGAAACAGATTTCAGGAGGTAGATTCGAATCGCCTTTAAAGCACATGAAAAGCGGGCAAAACGTTGACAATGATGCCCTTGGCCAAAAAGGGCGTATGCGTTTTTTCCTGAATATATTCAGGAAAAAACGCATACGCCCTTTTTGGCCAACCAAGCAACCTGGAAAGGCAAATCAGCGCTACAAAGAAGACTCGCTACCCTTCGGTCAAAAGGGCCATGCTGAAAAACGTGTCAAAACCAGAAATGCAGGACAGGCCATGGAGAAATGGGAGCCTTGCTACACTGATGGGCGGGATGTAAATTGCCAACAGCCACTCTGGAGAAGTGTACGGTGTGTCCTGAAACATCTAAAAAACACAGCTTAGAGAGCATAGGGCACTTCCACTCATGGGGGTATAAATTGGGAAAATGAAAAATCAGCAAGACACAAGCACCCCAAAGTTTAGGGCTGCTCTGTTGACAAGGACCTCCACTTCATTCCACCTTCAATATCCCAGGAAAGAGAAAAATGGATAAAGAAGTTGTGGTCCTTATGTACAATGGAATATCACTCAGCCATGAAATCAATGTCATAAGGCTAGTAGCAGCATGATGAGTGGATTTAGGTACGACGATTCTAAGTGAAATAAGTCACACAGAAAAGGACACTTCTCATAAGGTATCACTTATAGAGGGAATGTCAAAACCGTTACACTTGAACTGAATTACAAAACAGAACAGAGTCACACTTGCAGAAAACACACTATGGCTGCTTAACGGGAAAGGTGAGGTGGGGTGATACATAAAACAAGGGTTTCAAATTAGCTTAGATACCGTTCCATAAACCCAATATGTAATAGACAAGACCTACTCCTTGCTCAGAGAACTGGACTCAACACGCCCTATTCACCGCACAAGAATATATCTGACTAGTAATAATCTTAAAACCTATGTATTGATATCTCTCTGTTAGTGTGTCAAGTGGGTGTAAAGCGGCATAAACACAGCAGTGAAAAGCAGCTAAACCGCATTATAAAAATAAATTACTTCGAAAAACCCATGAAACAAAGACAGTGAAAGAGAGAGAAATTCTTACACAATGCGTTCAGGGGCTGTGATGCAACCTGGATTGACCATATCTAGACCCACAGCTGGAGGAGACATAAGGGTGGACACTCTTGGGGCTGAGAGGTTTGGTGAGGTTGGGTGAGCAAACGCCGACCCTTTAAAGTAATACTGCGAGGTACCCATCGCATGGGTCCCAAATCTCCAGGTTCAAGGGCATCTTCCTACATCGAAAACATGCATGAGAAAACAAAAGGATGGTACACCATGTGATGGGGAAAGGTTTCTAAAACGCACCTCATTTCTTTTCTCCTTGTGCCCGGGTTCACCATTCCAGCCGCTTTACTAACAATCTCCCTACTTGGAGCATCAGCACCTTTAACCTCCTGTTCCGTACAGGTTGCAATTTGTCCTGAGGATGAACGGGTACACGGGGAACCAGTGAGAGACTAGCTCTTGGTGTTGGGACAGGCACAGGTCACTCTATTTTCCCATCAGGAAGAAGAATTAACCACAGGCTCATCCTCCCCCCACGGAACCAGAACAGGGCCTGAAGGCATCTTGCACTTTTGCGGCCAGCTCTCAAAAAAGCGAGTTGTAAAATGGAGCTTCAGGGCACTGCAATTCACAAACCTGCAGAGTTATAAATGATAACTCTCGTCCACAAATATATTGAGGGAAGGCAAAGAAGAGGATTTGAAATCAAGGCAGAATTGCAGGAAACAGATTTCAGGAGGTAGATTCGAATCGCCTTTAAAGCACATGAAAAGCGGGCAAAACGTTGACAATGATGCCCTTGGCCAAGAAGGGCGTATGCGTTTTTTCCTGAATATATTCAGGAAAAAACGCATACGCCCTTTTTGGCCAACCAAGCAACCTGGAAAGGCAAATCAGCGCTACAAAGAAGACTCGCTACCCTTCGGTCAAAAGGGCCATGCTGAAAAACGTGTCAAAACCAGAAATGCAGGACAGGCCATGGAGAAATGGGAGCCTTGCTACACTGATGGGCGGGATGTAAATTGCCAACAGCCACTCTGGAGAAGTGTACGGTGTGTCCTGAAACATCTAAAAAACACAGCTTAGAGAGCATAGGGCACTTCCACTCATGGGGGTATAAATTGGGAAAATGAAAAATCAGCAAGACACAAGCACCCCAAAGTTTAGGGCTGCTCTGTTGACAAGGACCTCCACTTCATTCCACCTTCAATATCCCAGGAAAGAGAAAAATGGATAAAGAAGTTGTGGTCCTTATGTACAATGGAATATCACTCAGCCATGAAATCAATGTCATAAGGCTAGTAGCAGCATGATGAGTGGATTTAGGTACGACGATTCTAAGTGAAATAAGTCACACAGAAAAGGACACTTCTCATAAGGTATCACTTATAGAGGGAATGTCAAAACCGTTACACTTGAACTGAATTACAAAACAGAACAGAGTCACACATGCAGAAAACACACTATGGCTGCTTAACGGGAAAGGTGAGGTGGGGTGATACATAAAACAAGGGTTTCAAATTAGCTCAGATACCGTTCCATAAACCCAATATGTAATAGACAAGACCTACTCCTTGCTCAGAGAACTGGACTCAACACGCCCTATTCACCGCACAAGAATATATCTGACTAGTAATAATCTTAAAACCTATGTATTGATATCTCTCTGTTAGTGTGTCAAGTGGGTGTAAAGCGGCATAAACACAGCAGTGAAAAGCAGCTAAACCGCATTATAAAAATAAATTACTTCGAAAAACCCATGAAACAAAGACAGTGAAAGAGAGAGAAATTCTTACACAATGCGTTCAGGGGCTGTGATGCAACCTGGATTGACCATATCTAGACCCACAGCTGGAGGAGACATAAGGGTGGACACTCTTGGGGCTGAGAGGTTTGGTGAGGTTGGGTGAGCAAACGCCGACCCTTTAAAGTAATACTGCGTGGTACCCATCGCATGGGTCCCAAATCTCCAGGTTCAAGGGCATCTTCCTTCATCGAAAACATGCATGAGAAAACAAAAGGATGGTACACCATGTGATGGGGAAAGGTTTCTAAAACGCACCTCATTTCTCTTCTCCTTGTGCCCGGGTTCGCCATTCCAGCCGCTTTACTAACAATCTCCCTACTTGGAGCATCAGCACCTTTAACCTCCTGTTCCGTACAGGTTGCAATTTGTCCTGAGGATGAACGGGTACACGGGGAACCAGTGAGAGACTAGCTCTTGGTGTTGGGACAGGCACAGGTCACTCTATTTTCCCATCAGGAAGAAGAATTAACCACAGGCTCATCCTCCCCCTCGGAACCAGAACAGGGCCTGAAGCCATCCTGCGCTTTTGCGGCCAGCTCCCAAAAATGCGAGTTGTAAAGTGGAGCTTCAGGGCACTGCAATTCACAAACCTGCAGAGTTATAAATGATAACTCTCGTCCACAAATATATTGAGGGAAGGCAAAGAAGAGGATTTGAAATCAAGGCAGAATTGCAGGAAACAGATTTCAGGAGGTAGATTCGAATCGCCTTTAAAGCACATGAAAAGCGGCAAATCGTTGACAATGATGCCCTTGGCCAAAAAGGGCGTATGCGTTTTTTCCTGAATATATTCAGGAAAAACCGCATACGCCCTTTTTGGCCAACCAAGCAACCTGGAAAGGCAAATCAGCGCTACAAAGAAGACTCGCTACCCTTCGGTCAAAAGGGCCATGCTGAAAAAAGTCTCAAAACCAGCAATGCAGGACAGGCCATGGAGAAATGGGAGCCTTGCTACACTGATGGGCGGGATGTAAATTGCCAACAGCCACTCTGGAGAAGTGTACGGTGTGTCCTGAAACATCTAAAAAACACAGCTTAGAGAGCATAGGGCACTTCCACTCATGGGGGTATAAATTGGGAAAATGAAAAATCAGCAAGACACAAGCACCCCAAAGTTTAGGGCTGCTCTGTTGACAAGGACCTCCACTTCATTCCACCTTCAATATCCCAGGAAAGAGAAAAATGGATAAAGAAGTTGTGGTCCTTATGTACAATGGAATATCACTCAGCCATGAAATCAATGTCATAAGGCTAGTAGCAGCATGATGAGTGGATTTAGGTACGACGATTCTAAGTGAAATAAGTCACACAGAAAAGGACACTTCTCATAAGGTATCACTTATAGAGGGAATGTCAAAACCGTTACACTTGAACTGAATTACAAAACAGAACAGAGTCACACATGCAGAAAACACACTATGGCTGCTTAACGGGAAAGGTGAGGTGGGGTGATACATAAAACAAGGGTTTCAAATTAGCTCAGATACCGTTCCATAAACCCAATATGTAATAGACAAGACCTACTCCTTGCTCAGAGAACTGGACTCAACACGCCCTATTCACCGCACAAGAATATATCTGACTAGTAATAATCTTAAAACCTATGTATTGATATCTCTCTGTTAGTGTGTCAAGTGGGTGTAAAGCGGCATAAACACAGCAGTGAAAAGCAGCTAAACCGCATTATAAAAATAAATTACTTCGAAAAACCCATGAAACAAAGACAGTGAAAGAGAGAGAAATTCTTACACAATGCGTTCAGGGGCTGTGATGCAACCTGGATTGACCATATCTAGACCCACAGCTGGAGGAGACATAAGGGTGGACACTCTTGGGGCTGAGAGGTTTGGTGAGGTTGGGTGAGCAAACGCCGACCCTTTAAAGTAATACTGCGTGGTACCCATCGCATGGGTCCCAAATCTCCAGGTTCAAGGGCATCTTCCTTCATCGAAAACATGCATGAGAAAACAAAAGGATGGTACACCATGTGATGGGGAAAGGTTTCTAAAACGCACCTCATTTCTCTTCTCCTTGTGCCCGGGTTCGCCATTCCAGCCGCTTTACTAACAATCTCCCTACTTGGAGCATCAGCACCTTTAACCTCCTGTTCCGTACAGGTTGCAATTTGTCCTGAGGATGAACGGGTACACGGGGAACCAGTGAGAGACTAGCTCTTGGTGTTGGGACAGGCACAGGTCACTCTATTTTCCCATCAGGAAGAAGAATTAACCACAGGCTCATCCTCCCCCTCGGAACCAGAACAGGGCCTGAAGCCATCCTGCGCTTTTGCGGCCAGCTCCCAAAAATGCGAGTTGTAAAGTGGAGCTTCAGGGCACTGCAATTCACAAACCTGCAGAGTTATAAATGATAACTCTCGTCCACAAATATATTGAGGGAAGGCAAAGAAGAGGATTTGAAATCAAGGCAGAATTGCAGGAAACAGATTTCAGGAGGTAGATTCGAATCGCCTTTAAAGCACATGAAAAGCGGCAAATCGTTGACAATGATGCCCTTGGCCAAAAAGGGCGTATGCGTTTTTTCCTGAATATATTCAGGAAAAACCGCATACGCCCTTTTTGGCCAACCAAGCAACCTGGAAAGGCAAATCAGCGCTACAAAGAAGACTCGCTACCCTTCGGTCAAAAGGGCCATGCTGAAAAAAGTCTCAAAACCAGCAATGCAGGACAGGCCATGGAGAAATGTGAGCCTTGCTACACTGATGGGCGGGATGTAAATTGCCAACAGCCACTCTGGAGAAGTGTACGGTGTGTCCTGAAACATCTAAAAAACACAGCTTAGAGAGCATAGGGCACTTCCACTCATGGGGGTATAAATTGGGAAAATGAAAAATCAGCAAGACACAAGCACCCCAAAGTTTAGGGCTGCTCTGTTGACAAGGACCTCCACTTCATTCCACCTTCAATATCCCAGGAAAGAGAAAAATGGATAAAGAAGTTGTGGTCCTTATGTACAATGGAATATCACTCAGCCATGAAATCAATGTCATAAGGCTAGTAGCAGCATGATGAGTGGATTTAGGTACGACGATTCTAAGTGAAATAAGTCACACAGAAAAGGACACTTCTCATAAGGTATCACTTATAGAGGGAATGTCAAAACCGTTACACTTGAACTGAATTACAAAACAGAACAGAGTCACACATGCAGAAAACACACTATGGCTGCTTAACGGGAAAGGTGAGGTGGGGTGATACATAAAACAAGGGTTTCAAATTAGCTCAGATACCGTTCCATAAACCCAATATGTAATAGACAAGACCTACTCCTTGCTCAGAGAACTGGACTCAACACGCCCTATTCACCGCACAAGAATATATCTGACTAGTAATAATCTTAAAACCTATGTATTGATATCTCTCTGTTAGTGTGTCAAGTGGGTGTAAAGCGGCATAAACACAGCAGTGAAAAGCAGCTAAACCGCATTATAAAAATAAATTACTTCGAAAAACCCATGAAACAAAGACAGTGAAAGAGAGAGAAATTCTTACACAATGCGTTCAGGGGCTGTGATGCAACCTGGATTGACCATATCTAGACCCACAGCTGGAGGAGACATAAGGGTGGACACTCTTGGGGCTGAGAGGTTTGGTGAGGTTGGGTGAGCAAACGCCGACCCTTTAAAGTAATACTGCGTGGTACCCATCGCATGGGTCCCAAATCTCCAGGTTCAAGGGCATCTTCCTACATCGAAAACATGCATGAGAAAACAAAAGGATGGTACACCATGTGATGGGGAAAGGTTTCTAAAACGCACCTCATTTCTCTTCTCCTTGTGCCCGGGTTCGCCATTCCAGCCGCTTTACTAACAATCTCCCTACTTGGAGCATCAGCACCTTTAACCTCCTGTTCCGTACAGGTTGCAATTTGTCCTGAGGATGAACGGGTACACGGGGAACCAGTGAGAGACTAGCTCTTGGTGTTGGGACAGGCACAGGTCACTCTATTTTCCCATCAGGAAGAAGAATTAACCACAGGCTCATCCTCCCCCTCGGAACCAGAACAAGGCCTGAAGCCATCCTGCGCTTTTGCGGCCAGCTCCCAAAAATGCGAGTTGTAAAATGGAGATTCAGGGCACTGCAATTCACAAACCTGCAGAGTTATAAATGATAACTCTCGTCCACAAATATATTGAGGGAAGGCAAAGAAGAGGATTTGAAATCAAGGCAGAATTGCAGGAAACAGATTTCAGGAGGTAGATTCGAATCGCCTTTAAAGCACATGAAAAGCGGCAAATCGTTGACAATGATGCCCTTGGCCAAAAAGGGCGTATGCGTTTTTTCCTGAATATATTCAGGAAAAACCGCATACGCCCTTTTTGGCCAACCAAGCAACCTGGAAAGGCAAATCAGCGCTACAAAGAAGACTCGCTACCCATCGGTCAAAAGGGCCATGCTGAAAAAAGTCTCAAAACCAGCAATGCAGGACAGGCCATGGAGAAATGGGAGCCTTGCTACACTGATGGGCGGGATGTAAATTGCCAACAGCCACTCTGGAGAAGTGTACGGTGTGTTCTGAAACATCTAAAAAACACAGCTTAGAGAGCATAGGGCACTTCCATTCATGGGGGTATAAATTGGGAAAATGAAAAATCAGCAAGACACAAGCACCCCAAAGTTTAGGGCTGCTCTGTTGACAAGGACCTCCACTTCATTCCACCTTCAATATCCCAGGAAAGAGAAAAATGGATAAAGAAGTTGTGGTCCTTATGTACAATGGAATATCACTCAGCCATGAAATCAATGTCATAAGGCTAGTAGCAGCATGATGAGTGGATTTAGGTACGACGATTCTAAGTGAAGTAAGTCACACAGAAAAGGACACTTCTCATAAGGTATCACTTATAGAGGGAATGTAAAAACCGTTACACTTGAACTGAATTACAAAACAGAACAGAGTCACACATGCAGAAAACACACTATGGCTGCTTAACGGGAAAGGTGAGGTGGGGTGATACATAAAACAAGGGTTTCAAATTAGCTCAGATACCGTTCCATAAACCCAATATGTAATAGACAATATCTACTCCTTGCTCAGAGAACTAGACTCAACAAACCCTATTCACCGCACAAGAATATATCTGACTAGTAATAATCTTAAAACCTATGTATTGATATCTCTCTGTTAGTGTGTCAAGTGGGTGTAAAGCGGCATAAACACAGCAGTGAAAAGCAGCTAAACCCCATTATAAAAATAAATTACTTTGAAAAACCCATGAAACCAAGACAGTGAAAGAGAGAGAAATTCTTACACAATGCGTTCAGGGGCTGTGATGCAACCTGGATTGACCATATCTAGACCCACAGCTGGATGAGACATAAGGGTGGACACTCTTGGGGCTGAGAGGTTTGGTGAGGTTGGGTGAGCAAACGCAGACCCATTAAAGTAATACTGCGTGGTACCTATCGCATGGGTCCCTAATCTCCAGGTTCAAGGGCATATTCCTACATCGAAAACATGCATGAGAAAACAAAAAGAGGGTACACCATGTGATGGGGAAAGGTTTCTAAAACGCACCTCATTTCTCTTCTCCTTGTGCCTGGTTTCGTCATTCCAGCCGCTTTACTAACAATCTCCCTACTTAGAGCATCAGCACCTTTAACCTCCTGTTCCGTACAGGTTGCAATTTCTCCTGAGGATGAACGGGTACACGGGGAACCAGTGAGAGACTAGCTCTTGGTGTTGGGACAGGCACAGGTCACTCTATTTTTCCATCAGGAAGACGAATTAACCACAGGCTCATCCTCCCCCCACGGAACCAGAACAGGGCCTGAAGGCATCTTGCACTTTTGCGGCCAGCTCTCAAAAAAGCGAGTTGTAAAATGGAGCTTCAGGGCACTGCAATTCACAAACCTGCAGAGTTATAAATGATAACTCTCGTCCACAAATATATTGAGGGAAGGCAAAGAAGAGGATTTGAAATCAAGGCAGAATTGCAGGAAACAGATTTCAGGAGGTAGATTCGAATCGCCTTTAAAGCACATGAAAAGCGGGCAAAACGTTGACAATGATGCCCTTGGCCAAAAAGGGCGTATGCGTTTTTTTCCTGAATATATTCAGGAAAAAACGCATACGCCCTTTTTGGCCAACCAAGCAACCTGGAAAGGCAAATCAGCGCTACAAAGAAGACTCGCTACCCTTCGGTCAAAAGGGCCATGCTGAAAAACGTGTCAAAACCAGAAATGCAGGACAGGCAATGGAGAAATGGGAGCCTTGCTACACTGATGGGCGGGATGTAAATTGCCAACAGCCACTCTGGAGAAGTGTACGGTGTGTCCTGAAACATCTAAAAAACACAGCTTAGAGAGCATAGGGCACTTCCACTCATGGGGGTATAAATTGGGAAAATGAAAAATCAGCAAGACACAAGCACCCCAAAGTTTAGGGCTGCTCTGTTGACAAGGACCTCCACTTCATTCCACCTTCAATATCCCAGGAAAGAGAAAAATGGATAAAGAAGTTGTGGTCCTTATGTACAATGGAATATCACTCAGCCATGAAATCAATGTCATAAGGCTAGTAGCAGCATGATGAGTGGATTTAGGTACGACGATTCTAAGTGAAATAAGTCACACAGAAAAGGACACTTCTCATAAGGTATCACTTATAGAGGGAATGTCAAAACCGTTACACTTGAACTGAATTACAAAACAGAACAGAGTCACACATGCAGAAAACACACTATGGCTGCTTAACGGGAAAGGTGAGGTGGGGTGATACATAAAACAAGGGTTTCAAATTAGCTCAGATACCGTTCCATAAACCCAATATGTAATAGACAAGACCTACTCCTTGCTCAGAGAACTGGACTCAACACGCCCTATTCACCGCACAAGAATATATCTGACTAGTAATAATCTTAAAACCTATGTATTGATATCTCTCTGTTAGTGTGTCAAGTGGGTGTAAAGCGGCATAAACACAGCAGTGAAAAGCAGCTAAACCCCATTATAAAAATAAATTACTTCGAAAAACCCATGAAACAAAGACAGTGAAAGAGAGAGAAATTCTTACACAATGCGTTCAGGGGCTGTGATGCAACCTGGATTGACCATATCTAGACCCACAGCTGGAGGAGACATAAGGGTGGACACTCTTGGGGCTGAGAGGTTTGGTTAGGTTGGGTGAGCAAACGCCGACCCTTTAAAGTAATACTGCGTGGTACCCATCGCATGGGTCCCAAATCTCCAGGTTCAAGGGCATCTTCCTACATCGAAAACATGCATGAGAAAACAAAAGGATGGTACACCATGTGATGGGGAAAGGTTTCTAAAACGCACCTCATTTCTCTTCTCCTTGTGCCCGGGTTCGCCATTCCAGCCGCTTTACTAACAATCTCCCTACTTGGAGCATCAGCACCTTTAACCTCCTGTTCCGTACAGGTTGCAATTTGTCCTGAGGATGAACGGGTACACGGGGAACCAGTGAGAGACTAGCTCTTGGTGTTGGGACAGGCACAGGTCACTCTATTTTCCCATCAGGAAGAAGAATTAACCACAGGCTCATCCTCCCCCTCGGAACCAGAACAAGGCCTGAAGCCATCCTGCGCTTTTGCGGCCAGCTCCCAAAAATGCGAGTTGTAAAATGGAGATTCAGGGCACTGCAATTCACAAACCTGCAGAGTTATAAATGATAACTCTCGTCCACAAATATATTGAGGGAAGGCAAAGAAGAGGATTTGAAATCAAGGCAGAATTGCAGGAAACAGATTTCAGGAGGTAGATTCGAATCGCCTTTAAAGCACATGAAAAGCGGCAAATCGTTGACAATGATGCCCTTGGCCAAAAAGGGCGTATGCGTTTTTTCCTGAATATATTCAGGAAAAACCGCATACGCCCTTTTTGGCCAACCAAGCAACCTGGAAAGGCAAATCAGCGCTACAAAGAAGACTCGCTACCCATCGGTCAAAAGGGCCATGCTGAAAAAAGTCTCAAAACCAGCAATGCAGGACAGGCCATGGAGAAATGGGAGCCTTGCTACACTGATGGGCGGGATGTAAATTGCCAACAGCCACTCTGGAGAAGTGTACGGTGTGTTCTGAAACATCTAAAAAACACAGCTTAGAGAGCATAGGGCACTTCCATTCATGGGGGTATAAATTGGGAAAATGAAAAATCAGCAAGACACAAGCACCCCAAAGTTTAGGGCTGCTCTGTTGACAAGGACCTCCACTTCATTCCACCTTCAATATCCCAGGAAAGAGAAAAATGGATAAAGAAGTTGTGGTCCTTATGTACAATGGAATATCACTCAGCCATGAAATCAATGTCATAAGGCTAGTAGCAGCATGATGAGTGGATTTAGGTACGACGATTCTAAGTGAAGTAAGTCACACAGAAAAGGACACTTCTCATAAGGTATCACTTATAGAGGGAATGTAAAAACCGTTACACTTGAACTGAATTACAAAACAGAACAGAGTCACACATGCAGAAAACACACTATGGCTGCTTAACGGGAAAGGTGAGGTGGGGTGATACATAAAACAAGGGTTTCAAATTAGCTCAGATACCGTTCCATAAACCCAATATGTAATAGACAATATCTACTCCTTGCTCAGAGAACTAGACTCAACAAACCCTATTCACCGCACAAGAATATATCTGACTAGTAATAATCTTAAAACCTATGTATTGATATCTCTCTGTTAGTGTGTCAAGTGGGTGTAAAGCGGCATAAACACAGCAGTGAAAAGCAGCTAAACCCCATTATAAAAATAAATTACTTTGAAAAACCCATGAAACCAAGACAGTGAAAGAGAGAGAAATTCTTACACAATGCGTTCAGGGGCTGTGATGCAACCTGGATTGACCATATCTAGACCCACAGCTGGATGAGACATAAGGGTGGACACTCTTGGGGCTGAGAGGTTTGGTGAGGTTGGGTGAGCAAACGCAGACCCATTAAAGTAATACTGCGTGGTACCTATCGCATGGGTCCCTAATCTCCAGGTTCAAGGGCATATTCCTACATCGAAAACATGCATGAGAAAACAAAAAGAGGGTACACCATGTGATGGGGAAAGGTTTCTAAAACGCACCTCATTTCTCTTCTCCTTGTGCCTGGTTTCGTCATTCCAGCCGCTTTACTAACAATCTCCCTACTTAGAGCATCAGCACCTTTAACCTCCTGTTCCGTACAGGTTGCAATTTCTCCTGAGGATGAACGGGTACACGGGGAACCAGTGAGAGACTAGCTCTTGGTGTTGGGACAGGCACAGGTCACTCTATTTTTCCATCAGGAAGACGAATTAACCACAGGCTCATCCTCCCCCCACGGAACCAGAACAGGGCCTGAAGGCATCTTGCACTTTTGCGGCCAGCTCTCAAAAAAGCGAGTTGTAAAATGGAGCTTCAGGGCACTGCAATTCACAAACCTGCAGAGTTATAAATGATAACTCTCGTCCACAAATATATTGAGGGAAGGCAAAGAAGAGGATTTGAAATCAAGGCAGAATTGCAGGAAACAGATTTCAGGAGGTAGATTCGAATCGCCTTTAAAGCACATGAAAAGCGGGCAAAACGTTGACAATGATGCCCTTGGCCAAAAAGGGCGTATGCGTTTTTTTCCTGAATATATTCAGGAAAAAACGCATACGCCCTTTTTGGCCAACCAAGCAACCTGGAAAGGCAAATCAGCGCTACAAAGAAGACTCGCTACCCTTCGGTCAAAAGGGCCATGCTGAAAAACGTGTCAAAACCAGAAATGCAGGACAGGCAATGGAGAAATGGGAGCCTTGCTACACTGATGGGCGGGATGTAAATTGCCAACAGCCACTCTGGAGAAGTGTACGGTGTGTCCTGAAACATCTAAAAAACACAGCTTAGAGAGCATAGGGCACTTCCACTCATGGGGGTATAAATTGGGAAAATGAAAAATCAGCAAGACACAAGCACCCCAAAGTTTAGGGCTGCTCTGTTGACAAGGACCTCCACTTCATTCCACCTTCAATATCCCAGGAAAGAGAAAAATGGATAAAGAAGTTGTGGTCCTTATGTACAATGGAATATCACTCAGCCATGAAATCAATGTCATAAGGCTAGTAGCAGCATGATGAGTGGATTTAGGTACGACGATTCTAAGTGAAATAAGTCACACAGAAAAGGACACTTCTCATAAGGTATCACTTATAGAGGGAATGTCAAAACCGTTACACTTGAACTGAATTACAAAACAGAACAGAGTCACACATGCAGAAAACACACTATGGCTGCTTAACGGGAAAGGTGAGGTGGGGTGATACATAAAACAAGGGTTTCAAATTAGCTCAGATACCGTTCCATAAACCCAATATGTAATAGACAAGACCTACTCCTTGCTCAGAGAACTGGACTCAACACGCCCTATTCACCGCACAAGAATATATCTGACTAGTAATAATCTTAAAACCTATGTATTGATATCTCTCTGTTAGTGTGTCAAGTGGGTGTAAAGCGGCATAAACACAGCAGTGAAAAGCAGCTAAACCCCATTATAAAAATAAATTACTTCGAAAAACCCATGAAACAAAGACAGTGAAAGAGAGAGAAATTCTTACACAATGCGTTCAGGGGCTGTGATGCAACCTGGATTGACCATATCTAGACCCACAGCTGGAGGAGACATAAGGGTGGACACTCTTGGGGCTGAGAGGTTTGGTTAGGTTGGGTGAGCAAACGCCGACCCTTTAAAGTAATACTGCGTGGTACCCATCGCATGGGTCCCAAATCTCCAGGTTCAAGGGCATCTTCCTACATCGAAAACATGCATGAGAAAACAAAAGGATGGTACACCATGTGATGGGGAAAGGTTTCTAAAACGCACCTCATTTCTCTTCTCCTTGTGCCCGGGTTCGCCATTCCAGCCGCTTTACTAACAATCTCCCTACTTGGAGCATCAGCACCTTTAACCTCCTGTTCCGTACAGGTTGCAATTTGTCCTGAGGATGAACGGGTACACGGGGAACCAGTGAGAGACTAGCTCTTGGTGTTGGGACAGGCACAGGTCACTCTATTTTCCCATCAGGAAGAAGAATTAACCACTGGCTCATCCTCCCCCTCGGAACCAGAACAGGGCCTGAAGCCATCCTGCGCTTTTGCGGCGAGCTCCCAAAAATGCGAGTTGTAAAATGGAGATTCAGGGCACTGCAATTCACAAACCTGCAGAGTTATAAATGATAACTCTCGTCCACAAATATATTGAGGGAAGGCAAAGAAGAGGATTTGAAATCAAGGCAGAATTGCAGGAAACAGATTTCAGGAGGTAGATTCGAATCGCCTTTAAAGCACATGAAAAGCGGCAAATCGTTGACAATGATGCCCTTGGCCAAAAAGGGCGTATGCGTTTTTTCCTGAATATATTCAGGAAAAACCGCATACGCCCTTTTTGGCCAACCAAGCAACCTGGAAAGGCAAATCAGCGCTACAAAGAAGACTCGCTACCCATCGGTCAAAAGGGCCATGCTGAAAAAAGTCTCAAAACCAGCAATGCAGGACAGGCCATGGAGAAATGGGAGCCTTGCTACACTGATGGGCGGGATGTAAATTGCCAACAGCCACTCTGGAGAAGTGTACGGTGTGTTCTGAAACATCTAAAAAACACAGCTTAGAGAGCATAGGGCACTTCCACTCATGGGGGTATAAATTGGGAAAATGAAAAATCAGCAAGACACAAGCACCCCAAAGTTTAGGGCTGCTCTGTTGACAAGGACCTCCACTTCATTCCACCTTCAATATCCCAGGAAAGAGAAAAATGGATAAAGAAGTTGTGGTCCTTATGTACAATGGAATATCACTCAGCCATGAAATCAATGTCATAAGGCTAGTAGCAGCATGATGAGTGGATTTAGGTACGACGATTCTAAGTGAAGTAAGTCACACAGAAAAGGACACTTCTCATAAGGTATCACTTATAGAGGGAATGTAAAAACCGTTACACTTGAACTGAATTACAAAACAGAACAGAGTCACACATGCAGAAAACACACTATGGCTGCTTAACGGGAAAGGTGAGGTGGGGTGATACATAAAACAAGGGTTTCAAATTAGCTCAGATACCGTTCCATAAACCCAATATGTAATAGACAATATCTACTCCTTGCTCAGAGAACTAGACTCAACAAACCCTATTCACCGCACAAGAATATATCTGACTAGTAATAATCTTAAAACCTATGTATTGATATCTCTCTGTTAGTGTGTCAAGTGGGTGTAAAGCGGCATAAACACAGCAGTGAAAAGCAGCTAAACCCCATTATAAAAATAAATTACTTTGAAAAACCCATGAAACCAAGACAGTGAAAGAGAGAGAAATTCTTACACAATGCGTTCAGGGGCTGTGATGCAACCTGGATTGACCATATCTAGACCCACAGCTGGATGAGACATAAGGGTGGACACTCTTGGGGCTGAGAGGTTTGGTGAGGTTGGGTGAGCAAACGCAGACCCATTAAAGTAATACTGCGTGGTACCTATCGCATGGGTCCCTAATCTCCAGGTTCAAGGGCATATTCCTACATCGAAAACATGCATGAGAAAACAAAAAGAGGGTACACCATGTGATGGGGAAAGGTTTCTAAAACGCACCTCATTTCTCTTCTCCTTGTGCCTGGTTTCGTCATTCCAGCCGCTTTACTAACAATCTCCCTACTTAGAGCATCAGCACCTTTAACCTCCTGTTCCGTACAGGTTGCAATTTCTCCTGAGGATGAACGGGAAGACGGGGAACCAGTGAGAGACTAGCTCTTGGTGTTGGGACAGGCACAGGTCACTCTATTTTTCCATCAGGAAGACGAATTAACCACAGGCTCATCCTCCCCCCACGGAACCAGAACAGGGCCTGAAGGCATCTTGCACTTTTGCGGCCAGCTCTCAAAAAAGCGAGTTGTAAAATGGAGCTTCAGGGCACTGCAATTCACAAACCTGCAGAGTTATAAATGATAACTCTCGTCCACAAATATATTGAGGGAAGGCAAAGAAGAGGATTTGAAATCAAGGCAGAATTGCAGGAAACAGATTTCAGGAGGTAGATTCGAATCGCCTTTAAAGCACATGAAAAGCGGGCAAAACGTTGACAATGATGCCCTTGGCCAAAAAGGGCGTATGCGTTTTTTTCCTGAATATATTCAGGAAAAAACGCATACGCCCTTTTTGGCCAACCAAGCAACCTGGAAAGGCAAATCAGCGCTACAAAGAAGACTCGCTACCCTTCGGTCAAAAGGGCCATGCTGAAAAACGTGTCAAAACCAGAAATGCAGGACAGGCAATGGAGAAATGGGAGCCTTGCTACACTGATGGGCGGGATGTAAATTGCCAACAGCCACTCTGGAGAAGTGTACGGTGTGTCCTGAAACATCTAAAAAACACAGCTTAGAGAGCATAGGGCACTTCCACTCATGGGGGTATAAATTGGGAAAATGAAAAATCAGCAAGACACAAGCACCCCAAAGTTTAGGGCTGCTCTGTTGACAAGGACCTCCACTTCATTCCACCTTCAATATCCCAGGAAAGAGAAAAATGGATAAAGAAGTTGTGGTCCTTATGTACAATGGAATATCACTCAGCCATGAAATCAATGTCATAAGGCTAGTAGCAGCATGATGAGTGGATTTAGGTACGACGATTCTAAGTGAAATAAGTCACACAGAAAAGGACACTTCTCATAAGGTATCACTTATAGAGGGAATGTCAAAACCGTTACACTTGAACTGAATTACAAAACAGAACAGAGTCACACATGCAGAAAACACACTATGGCTGCTTAACGGGAAAGGTGAGGTGGGGTGATACATAAAACAAGGGTTTCAAATTAGCTCAGATACCGTTCCATAAACCCAATATGTAATAGACAAGACCTACTCCTTGCTCAGAGAACTGGACTCAACACGCCCTATTCACCGCACAAGAATATATCTGACTAGTAATAATCTTAAAACCTATGTATTGATATCTCTCTGTTAGTGTGTCAAGTGGGTGTAAAGCGGCATAAACACAGCAGTGAAAAGCAGCTAAACTCCATTATAAAAATAAATTACTTCGAAAAACCCATGAAACAAAGACAGTGAAAGAGAGAGAAATTCTTACACAATGCGTTCAGGGGCTGTGATGCAACCTGGATTGACCATATCTAGACCCACAGCTGGAGGAGACATAAGGGTGGACACTCTTGGGGCTGAGAGGTTTGGTTAGGTTGGGTGAGCAAACGCCGACCCTTTAAAGTAATACTGCGTGGTACCCATCGCATGGGTCCCAAATCTCCAGGTTCAAGGGCATCTTCCTACATCGAAAACATGCATGAGAAAACAAAAGGATGGTACACCATGTGATGGGGAAAGGTTTCTAAAACGCACCTCATTTCTCTTCTCCTTGTGCCCGGGTTCGCCATTCCAGCCGCTTTACTAACAATCTCCCTACTTGGAGCATCAGCACCTTTAACCTCCTGTTCCGTACAGGTTGCAATTTGTCCTGAGGATGAACGGGTACACGGGGAACCAGTGAGAGACTAGCTCTTGGTGTTGGGACAGGCACAGGTCACTCTATTTTCCCATCAGGAAGAAGAATTAACCACAGGCTCATCCTCCCCCTCGGAACCAGAACAGGGCCTGAAGCCATCCTGCGCTTTTGCGGCCAGCTCCCAAAAATGCGAGTTGTAAAATGGAGATTCAGGGCACTGCAATTCACAAACCTGCAGAGTTATAAATGATAACTCTCGTCCACAAATATATTGAGGGAAGGCAAAGAAGAGGATTTGAAATCAAGGCAGAATTGCAGGAAACAGATTTCAGGAGGTAGATTCGAATCGCCTTTAAAGCACATGAAAAGCGGCAAATCGTTGACAATGATGCCCTTGGCCAAAAAGGGCGTATGCGTTTTTTCCTGAATATATTCAGGAAAAACCGCATACGCCCTTTTTGGCCAACCAAGCAACCTGGAAAGGCAAATCAGCGCTACAAAGAAGACTCGCTACCCATCGGTCAAAAGGGCCATGCTGAAAAAAGTCTCAAAACCAGCAATGCAGGACAGGCCATGGAGAAATGGGAGCCTTGCTACACTGATGGGCGGGATGTAAATTGCCAACAGCCACTCTGGAGAAGTGTACGGTGTGTTCTGAAACATCTAAAAAACACAGCTTAGAGAGCATAGGGCACTTCCACTCATGGGGGTATAAATTGGGAAAATGAAAAATCAGCAAGACACAAGCACCCCAAAGTTTAGGGCTGCTCTGTTGACAAGGACCTCCACTTCATTCCACCTTCAATATCCCAGGAAAGAGAAAAATGGATAAAGAAGTTGTGGTCCTTATGTACAATGGAATATCACTCAGCCATGAAATCAATGTCATAAGGCTAGTAGCAGCATGATGAGTGGATTTAGGTACGACGATTCTAAGTGAAGTAAGTCACACAGAAAAGGACACTTCTCATAAGGTATCACTTATAGAGGGAATGTAAAAACCGTTACACTTGAACTGAATTACAAAACAGAACAGAGTCACACATGCAGAAAACACACTATGGCTGCTTAACGGGAAAGGTGAGGTGGGGTGATACATAAAACAAGGGTTTCAAATTAGCTCAGATACCGTTCCATAAACCCAATATGTAATAGACAATATCTACTCCTTGCTCAGAGAACTAGACTCAACAAACCCTATTCACCGCACAAGAATATATCTGACTAGTAATAATCTTAAAACCTATGTATTGATATCTCTCTGTTAGTGTGTCAAGTGGGTGTAAAGCGGCATAAACACAGCAGTGAAAAGCAGCTAAACCCCATTATAAAAATAAATTACTTTGAAAAACCCATGAAACCAAGACAGTGAAAGAGAGAGAAATTCTTACACAATGCGTTCAGGGGCTGTGATGCAACCTGGATTGACCATATCTAGACCCACAGCTGGATGAGACATAAGGGTGGACACTCTTGGGGCTGAGAGGTTTGGTGAGGTTGGGTGAGCAAACGCAGACCCATTAAAGTAATACTGCGTGGTACCTATCGCATGGGTCCCTAATCTCCAGGTTCAAGGGCATATTCCTACATCGAAAACATGCATGAGAAAACAAAAAGAGGGTACACCATGTGATGGGGAAAGGTTTCTAAAACGCACCTCATTTCTCTTCTCCTTGTGCCTGGTTTTGTCATTCCAGCCGCTTTACTAACAATCTCCCTACTTAGAGCATCAGCACCTTTAACCTCCTGTTCCGTACAGGTTGCAATTTCTCCTGAGGATGAACGGGAAGACGGGGAACCAGTGAGAGACTAGCTCTTGGTGTTGGGACAGGCACAGGTCACTCTATTTTTCCATCAGGAAGACGAATTAACCACAGGCTCATCCTCCCCCCACGGAACCAGAACAGGGCCTGAAGGCATCTTGCACTTTTGCGGCCAGCTCTCAAAAAAGCGAGTTGTAAAATGGAGCTTCAGGGCACTGCAATTCACAAACCTGCAGAGTTATAAATGATAACTCTCGTCCACAAATATATTGAGGGAAGGCAAAGAAGAGGATTTGAAATCAAGGCAGAATTGCAGGAAACAGATTTCAGGAGGTAGATTCGAATCGCCTTTAAAGCACATGAAAAGCGGGCAAAACGTTGACAATGATGCCCTTGGCCAAAAAGGGCGTATGCGTTTTTTTCCTGAATATATTCAGGAAAAAACGCATACGCCCTTTTTGGCCAACCAAGCAACCTGGAAAGGCAAATCAGCGCTACAAAGAAGACTCGCTACCCTTCGGTCAAAAGGGCCATGCTGAAAAACGTGTCAAAACCAGAAATGCAGGACAGGCAATGGAGAAATGGGAGCCTTGCTACACTGATGGGCGGGATGTAAATTGCCAACAGCCACTCTGGAGAAGTGTACGGTGTGTCCTGAAACATCTAAAAAACACAGCTTAGAGAGCATAGGGCACTTCCACTCATGGGGGTATAAATTGGGAAAATGAAAAATCAGCAAGACACAAGCACCCCAAAGTTTAGGGCTGCTCTGTTGACAAGGACCTCCACTTCATTCCACCTTCAATATCCCAGGAAAGAGAAAAATGGATAAAGAAGTTGTGGTCCTTATGTACAATGGAATATCACTCAGCCATGAAATCAATGTCATAAGGCTAGTAGCAGCATGATGAGTGGATTTAGGTACGACGATTCTAAGTGAAATAAGTCACACAGAAAAGGACACTTCTCATAAGGTATCACTTATAGAGGGAATGTCAAAACCGTTACACTTGAACTGAATTACAAAACAGAACAGAGTCACACATGCAGAAAACACACTATGGCTGCTTAACGGGAAAGGTGAGGTGGGGTGATACATAAAACAAGGGTTTCAAATTAGCTCAGATACCGTTCCATAAACCCAATATGTAATAGACAAGACCTACTCCTTGCTCAGAGAACTGGACTCAACACGCCCTATTCACCGCACAAGAATATATCTGACTAGTAATAATCTTAAAACCTATGTATTGATATCTCTCTGTTAGTGTGTCAAGTGGGTGTAAAGCGGCATAAACACAGCAGTGAAAAGCAGCTAAACCCCATTATAAAAATAAATTACTTCGAAAAACCCATGAAACAAAGACAGTGAAAGAGAGAGAAATTCTTACACAATGCGTTCAGGGGCTGTGATGCAACCTGGATTGACCATATCTAGACCCACAGCTGGAGGAGACATAAGGGTGGACACTCTTGGGGCTGAGAGGTTTGGTGAGGTTGGGTGAGCAAACGCCGACCCTTTAAAGTAATACTGCGTGGTACCCATCGCATGGGTCCCAAATCTCCAGGTTCAAGGGCATCTTCCTACATCGAAAACATGCATGAGAAAACAAAAGGATGGTACACCATGTGATGGGGAAAGGTTTCTAAAACGCACCTCATTTCTCTTCTCCTTGTGCCCGGGTTCGCCATTCCAGCCGCTTTACTAACAATCTCCCTACTTGGAGCATCAGCACCTTTAACCTCCTGTTCCGTACAGGTTGCAATTTGTCCTGAGGATGAACGGGTACACGGGGAACCAGTGAGAGACTAGCTCTTGGTGTTGGGACAGGCACAGGTCACTCTATTTTCCCATCAGGAAGAAGAATTAACCACAGGCTCATCCTCCCCCTCGGAACCAGAACAGGGCCTGAAGCCATCCTGCGCTTTTGCGGCGAGCTCCCAAAAATGCGAGTTGTAAAATGGAGATTCAGGGCACTGCAATTCACAAACCTGCAGAGTTATAAATGATAACTCTCGTCCACAAATATATTGAGGGAAGGCAAAGAAGAGGATTTGAAATCAAGGCAGAATTGCAGGAAACAGATTTCAGGAGGTAGATTCGAATCGCCTTTAAAGCACATGAAAAGCGGCAAATCGTTGACAATGATGCCCTTGGCCAAAAAGGGCGTATGCGTTTTTTCCTGAATATATTCAGGAAAAACCGCATACGCCCTTTTTGGCCAACCAAGCAACCTGGAAAGGCAAATCAGCGCTACAAAGAAGACTCACTACCCATCGGTCAAAAGGGCCATGCTGAAAAAAGTCTCAAAACCAGCAATGCAGGACAGGCCATGGAGAAATGGGAGCCTTGCTACACTGATGGGCGGGATGTAAATTGCCAACAGCCACTCTGGAGAAGTGTACGGTGTGTTCTGAAACATCTAAAAAACACAGCTTAGAGAGCATAGGGCACTTCCATTCATGGGGGTATAAATTGGGAAAATGAAAAATCAGCAAGACACAAGCACCCCAAAGTTTAGGGCTGCTCTGTTGACAAGGACCTCCACTTCATTCCACCTTCAATATCCCAGGAAAGAGAAAAATGGATAAAGAAGTTGTGGTCCTTATGTACAATGGAATATCACTCAGCCATGAAATCAATGTCATAAGGCTAGTAGCAGCATGATGAGTGGATTTAGGTACGACGATTCTAAGTGAAGTAAGTCACACAGAAAAGGACACTTCTCATAAGGTATCACTTATAGAGGGAATGTAAAAACCGTTACACTTGAACTGAATTACAAAACAGAACAGAGTCACACATGCAGAAAACACACTATGGCTGCTTAACGGGAAAGGTGAGGTGGGGTGATACATAAAACAAGGGTTTCAAATTAGCTCAGATACCGTTCCATAAACCCAATATGTAATAGACAATATCTACTCCTTGCTCAGAGAACTAGACTCAACAAACCCTATTCACCGCACAAGAATATATCTGACTAGTAATAATCTTAAAACCTATGTATTGATATCTCTCTGTTAGTGTGTCAAGTGGGTGTAAAGCGGCATAAACACAGCAGTGAAAAGCAGCTAAACCCCATTATAAAAATAAATTACTTTGAAAAACCCATGAAACCAAGACAGTGAAAGAGAGAGAAATTCTTACACAATGCGTTCAGGGGCTGTGATGCAACCTGGATTGACCATATCTAGACCCACAGCTGGATGAGACATAAGGGTGGACACTCTTGGGGCTGAGAGGTTTGGTGAGGTTGGGTGAGCAAACGCAGACCCATTAAAGTAATACTGCGTGGTACCTATCGCATGGGTCCCTAATCTCCAGGTTCAAGGGCATATTCCTACATCGAAAACATGCATGAGAAAACAAAAAGAGGGTACACCATGTGATGGGGAAAGGTTTCTAAAACGCACCTCATTTCTCTTCTCCTTGTGCCTGGTTTCGTCATTCCAGCCGCTTTACTAACAATCTCCCTACTTAGAGCATCAGCACCTTTAACCTCCTGTTCCGTACAGGTTGCAATTTCTCCTGAGGATGAACGGGTACACGGGGAACCAGTGAGAGACTAGCTCTTGGTGTTGGGACAGGCACAGGTCACTCTATTTTTCCATCAGGAAGACGAATTAACCACAGGCTCATCCTCCCCCCACGGAACCAGAACAGGGCCTGAAGGCATCTTGCACTTTTGCGGCCAGCTCTCAAAAAAGCGAGTTGTAAAATGGAGCTTCAGGGCACTGCAATTCACAAACCTGCAGAGTTATAAATGATAACTCTCGTCCACAAATATATTGAGGGAAGGCAAAGAAGAGGATTTGAAATCAAGGCAGAATTGCAGGAAACAGATTTCAGGAGGTAGATTCGAATCGCCTTTAAAGCACATGAAAAGCGGGCAAAACGTTGACAATGATGCCCTTGGCCAAAAAGGGCGTATGCGTTTTTTTCCTGAATATATTCAGGAAAAAACGCATACGCCCTTTTTGGCCAACCAAGCAACCTGGAAAGGCAAATCAGCGCTACAAAGAAGACTCGCTACCCTTCGGTCAAAAGGGCCATGCTGAAAAACGTGTCAAAACCAGTAATGCAGGACAGGCAATGGAGAAATGGGAGCCTTGCTACACTGATGGGCGGGATGTAAATTGCCAACAGCCACTCTGGAGAAGTGTACGGTGTGTCCTGAAACATCTAAAAAACACAGCTTAGAGAGCATAGGGCACTTCCACTCATGGGGGTATAAATTGGGAAAATGAAAAATCAGCAAGACACAAGCACCCCAAAGTTTAGGGCTGCTCTGTTGACAAGGACCTCCACTTCATTCCACCTTCAATATCCCAGGAAAGAGAAAAATGGATAAAGAAGTTGTGGTCCTTATGTACAATGGAATATCACTCAGCCATGAAATCAATGTCATAAGGCTAGTAGCAGCATGATGAGTGGATTTAGGTACGACGATTCTAAGTGAAATAAGTCACACAGAAAAGGACACTTCTCATAAGGTATCACTTATAGAGGGAATGTCAAAACCGTTACACTTGAACTGAATTACAAAACAGAACAGAGTCACACATGCAGAAAACACACTATGGCTGCTTAACGGGAAAGGTGAGGTGGGGTGATACATAAAACAAGGGTTTCAAATTAGCTCAGATACCGTTCCATAAACCCAATATGTAATAGACAAGACCTACTCCTTGCTCAGAGAACTGGACTCAACACGCCCTATTCACCGCACAAGAATATATCTGACTAGTAATAATCTTAAAACCTATGTATTGATATCTCTCTGTTAGTGTGTCAAGTGGGTGTAAAGCGGCATAAACACAGCAGTGAAAAGCAGCTAAACCCCATTATAAAAATAAATTACTTCGAAAAACCCATGAAACAAAGACAGTGAAAGAGAGAGAAATTCTTACACAATGCGTTCAGGGGCTGTGATGCAACCTGGATTGACCATATCTAGACCCACAGCTGGAGGAGACATAAGGGTGGACACTCTTGGGGCTGAGAGGTTTGGTTAGGTTGGGTGAGCAAACGCCGACCCTTTAAAGTAATACTGCGTGGTACCCATCGCATGGGTCCCAAATCTCCAGGTTCAAGGGCATCTTCCTACATCGAAAACATGCATGAGAAAACAAAAGGATGGTACACCATGTGATGGGGAAAGGTTTCTAAAACGCACCTCATTTCTCTTCTCCTTGTGCCCGGGTTCGCCATTCCAGCCGCTTTACTAACAATCTCCCTACTTGGAGCATCAGCACCTTTAACCTCCTGTTCCGTACAGGTTGCAATTTGTCCTGAGGATGAACGGGTACACGGGGAACCAGTGAGAGACTAGCTCTTGGTGTTGGGACAGGCACAGGTCACTCTATTTTCCCATCAGGAAGAAGAATTAACCACAGGCTCATCCTCCCCCTCGGAACCAGAACAGGGCCTGAAGCCATCCTGCGCTTTTGCGGCGAGCTCCCAAAAATGCGAGTTGTAAAATGGAGATTCAGGGCACTGCAATTCACAAACCTGCAGAGTTATAAATGATAACTCTCGTCCACAAATATATTGAGGGAAGGCAAAGAAGAGGATTTGAAATCAAGGCAGAATTGCAGGAAACAGATTTCAGGAGGTAGATTCGAATCGCCTTTAAAGCACATGAAAAGCGGCAAATCGTTGACAATGATGCCCTTGGCCAAAAAGGGCGTATGCGTTTTTTCCTGAATATATTCAGGAAAAACCGCATACGCCCTTTTTGGCCAACCAAGCAACCTGGAAAGGCAAATCAGCGCTACAAAGAAGACTCGCTACCCATCGGTCAAAAGGGCCATGCTGAAAAAAGTCTCAAAACCAGCAATGCAGGACAGGCCATGGAGAAATGGGAGCCTTGCTACACTGATGGGCGGGATGTAAATTGCCAACAGCCACTCTGGAGAAGTGTACGGTGTGTTCTGAAACATCTAAAAAACACAGCTTAGAGAGCATAGGGCACTTCCATTCATGGGGGTATAAATTGGGAAAATGAAAAATCAGCAAGACACAAGCACCCCAAAGTTTAGGGCTGCTCTGTTGACAAGGACCTCCACTTCATTCCACCTTCAATATCCCAGGAAAGAGAAAAATGGATAAAGAAGTTGTGGTCCTTATGTACAATGGAATATCACTCAGCCATGAAATCAATGTCATAAGGCTAGTAGCAGCATGATGAGTGGATTTAGGTACGACGATTCTAAGTGAAGTAAGTCACACAGAAAAGGACACTTCTCATAAGGTATCACTTATAGAGGGAATGTAAAAACCGTTACACTTGAACTGAATTACAAAACAGAACAGAGTCACACATGCAGAAAACACACTATGGCTGCTTAACGGGAAAGGTGAGGTGGGGTGATACATAAAACAAGGGTTTCAAATTAGCTCAGATACCGTTCCATAAACCCAATATGTAATAGACAATATCTACTCCTTGCTCAGAGAACTAGACTCAACAAACCCTATTCACCGCACAAGAATATATCTGACTAGTAATAATCTTAAAACCTATGTATTGATATCTCTCTGTTAGTGTGTCAAGTGGGTGTAAAGCGGCATAAACACAGCAGTGAAAAGCAGCTAAACCCCATTATAAAAATAAATTACTTTGAAAAACCCATGAAACCAAGACAGTGAAAGAGAGAGAAATTCTTACACAATGCGTTCAGGGGCTGTGATGCAACCTGGATTGACCATATCTAGACCCACAGCTGGATGAGACATAAGGGTGGACACTCTTGGGGCTGAGAGGTTTGGTGAGGTTGGGTGAGCAAACGCAGACCCATTAAAGTAATACTGCGTGGTACCTATCGCATGGGTCCCTAATCTCCAGGTTCAAGGGCATATTCCTACATCGAAAACATGCATGAGAAAACAAAAAGAGGGTACACCATGTGATGGGGAAAGGTTTCTAAAACGCACCTCATTTCTCTTCTCCTTGTGCCTGGTTTCGCCATTCCAGCCGCTTTACTAACAATCTCCCTACTTGGAGCATCAGCACCTTTAACCTCCTGTTCCGTACAGGTTGCAATTTCTCCTGAGGATGAACGGGTACACGGGGAACCAGTGAGAGACTAGCTCTTGGTGTTGGGACAGGCACAGGTCACTCTATTTTTCCATCAGGGAGACGAATTAACCACAGGCTCATCCTCCCCCCACGGAACCAGAACAGGGCCTGAAGGCATCTTGCACTTTTGCGGCCAGCTCTCAAAAAAGCGAGTTGTAAAGTGGAGCTTCAGGACACTGCAATTCACAAACCTGCAGAGTTATAAATGATAACTCTCGTCCACAAATATATTGAGGGAAGGCAAAGAAGAGGATTTGAAATCAAGGCAGAATTGCAGGAAACAGATTTCAGGAGGTAGATTCGAATCGCCTTTAAAGCACATGAAAAGCGGCAAAACGTTGACAATGATGCCCTTGGCCAAAAAGGGCGTATGCGTTTTTTCCTGAATATATTCAGGAAAAAACGCATACGCCCTTTTTGGCCAACCAAGCAACCTGGAAAGGCAAATCAGCGCTACAAAGAAGACTCGCTACCCTTCGGTCAAAAGGGCCATGCTGAAAAAAGTCTCAAAACCAGAAATGCAGGACAGGCCATGGAGAAATGGGAGCCTTGCTACACTGATGGGCGGGATGTAAATTGCCAACAGCCACTCTGGAGAAGTGTACGGTGTGTCCTGAAACATCTAAAAAACACAGCTTAGAGAGCATAGGGCACTTCCACTCATGGGGGTATAAATTGGGAAAATTAAAAATCAGCAAGACACAAGCACCCCAAAGTTTAGGGCTGCTCTGTTGACAAGGACCTCCACTTCATTCCACCTTCAATATCCCAGGAAAGAGAAAAATGGATAAAGAAGTTGTGGTCCTTATGTACAATGGAATATCACTCAGCCATGAAATCAATGTCATAAGGCTAGTAGCAGCATGATGAGTGGATTTAGGTACGACGATTCTAAGTGAAATAAGTCACACAGAAAAGGACACTTCTCATAAGGTATCACTTATAGAGGGCATGTAAAAAGCGTTACACTTGAACTGAATTACAAAACAGAACAGAGTCACACATGCAGAAAACATACTATGGCTGCTTAACGGGAAAGGTGAGGTGGGGTGATACATAAAACAAGGGTTTCAAATTAGCTCAGATACCGTTCCATAAACCCAATATGTAATAGACAAGACCTACTCCTTGCTCAGAGAACTGGACTCAACACGCCCTATTCACCGCACAAGAATATATCTGACTAGTAATAATCTTAAAACCTATGTATTGATATCTCTCTGTTAGTGTGTCAAGTGGGTGTAAAGCGGCATAAACACAGCAGTGAAAAGCAGCTAAACCCCATTATAAAAATAAATTACTTCGAAAAACCCATGAAACAAAGACAGTGAAAGAGAGAGAAATTCTTACACAATGCGTTCAGGGGCTGTGATGCAACCTGGATTGACCATATCTAGACCCACAGCTGGAGGAGACATAAGGGTGGACACTCTTGGGGATGAGAGGTTTGGTGAGGTTGGGTGAGCAAACGCCGACCCTTTAAAGTAATACTGCGTGGTACCCATCGCATGGGTCCCAAATCTCCAGGTTCAAGGGCATCTTCCTACATCGAAAACATGCATGAGAAAACAAAAGGATGGTACACCATGTGATGGGGAAAGGTTTCTAAAACGCACCTCATTTCTCTTCTCCTTGTGCCCGGGTTCGCCATTCCAGCCGCTTTACTAACAATCTCCCTACTTGGAGCATCAGCACCTTTAACCTCCTGTTCCGTACAGGTTGCAATTTGTCCTGAGGATGAACGGGTACACGGGGAACCAGTGAGAGACTAGCTCTTGGTGTTGGGACAGGCACAGGTCACTCTATTTTCCCATCAGGAAGAAGAATTAACCACAGGCTCATCCTCCCCCTCGGAACCAGAACAGGGCCTGAAGCCATCCTGCGCTTTTGCGGCCAGCTCCCAAAAATGCGAGTTGTAAAATGGAGATTCAGGGCACTGCAATTCACAAACCTGCAGAGTTATAAATGATAACTCTCGTCCACAAATATATTGAGGGAAGGCAAAGAAGAGGATTTGAAATCAAGGCAGAATTGCAGGAAACAGATTTCAGGAGGTAGATTCGAATCGCCTTTAAAGCACATGAAAAGCGGCAAATCGTTGACAATGATGCCCTTGGCCAAAAAGGGCGTATGCGTTTTTTCCTGAATATATTCAGGAAAAACCGCATACGCCCTTTTTGGCCAACCAAGCAACCTGGAAAGGCAAATCAGCGCTACAAAGAAGACTCGCTACCCATCGGTCAAAAGGACCATGCTGAAAAAAGTCTCAAAACCAGCAATGCAGGACAGGCCATGGAGAAATGGGAGCCTTGCTACACTGATGGGCGGGATGTAAATTGCCAACAGCCACTCTGGAGAAGTGTACGGTGTGTCCTGAAATATCTAAAAAACACAGCTTAGAGAGCATAGGGCACTTCCACTCATGGGGGTATAAATTGGGAAAATGAAAAATCAGCAAGACACAAGCACCCCAAAGTTTAGGGCTGCTCTGTTGACAAGGACCTCCACTTCATTCCACCTTCAATATCCCAGGAAAGAGAAAAATGGATAAAGAAGTTGTGGTCCTTATGTACAATGGAATATCACTCAGCCATGAAATCAATGTCATAAGGCTAGTAGCAGCATGATGAGTGGATTTAGGTACGACGATTCTAAGTGAAATAAGTCACACAGAAAAGGACACTTCTCATAAGGTATCACTTATAGAGGGAATGTCAAAACCGTTACACTTGAACTGAATTACAAAAGAGAACAGAGTCACACATGCAGAAAACACACTATGGCTGCTTAACGGGAAAGGTGAGGTGGGGTGATACATAAAACAAGGGTTTCAAATTAGCTCAGATACCGTTCCATAAACCCAATATGTAATAGACAAGACCTACTCCTTGCTCAGAGAACTGGACTCAACACGCCCTATTCACCGCACAAGAATATATCTGACTAGTAATAATCTTAAAACCTATGTATTGATATCTCTCTGTTAGTGTGTCAAGTGGGTGTAAAGCGGCATAAACACAGCAGTGAAAAGCAGCTAAACCCCATTATAAAAATAAATTACTTCGAAAAACCCATGAAACAAAGACAGTGAAAGAGAGAGAAATTCTTACACAATGCGTTCAGGGGCTGTGATGCAACCTGGATTGACCATATCTAGACCCACAGCTGGAGGAGACATAAGGGTGGACACTCTTGGGGCTGAGAGGTTTGGTTAGGTTGGGTGAGCAAACGCCGACCCTTTAAAGTAATACTGCGTGGTACCCATCGCATGGGTCCCAAATCTCCAGGTTCAAGGGCATCTTCCTACATCGAAAACATGCATGAGAAAACAAAAGGATGGTACACCATGTGATGGGGAAAGGTTTCTAAAACGCACCTCATTTCTCTTCTCCTTGTGCCCGGGTTCGCCATTCCAGCCGCTTTACTAACAATCTCCCTACTTGGAGCATCAGCACCTTTAACCTCCTGTTCCGTACAGGTTGCAATTTGTCCTGAGGATGAACGGGTACACGGGGAACCAGTGAGAGACTAGCTCTTGGTGTTGGGACAGGCACAGGTCACTCTATTTTCCCATCAGGAAGAAGAATTAACCACAGGCTCATCCTCCCCCTCGGAACCAGAACAGGGCCTGAAGCCATCCTGCGCTTTTGCGGCCAGCTCCCAAAAATGCGAGTTGTAAAATGGAGATTCAGGGCACTGCAATTCACAAACCTGCAGAGTTATAAATGATAACTCTCGTCCACAAATATATTGAGGGAAGGCAAAGAAGAGGATTTGAAATCAAGGCAGAATTGCAGGAAACAGATTTCAGGAGGTAGATTCGAATCGCCTTTAAAGCACATGAAAAGCGGCAAATCGTTGACAATGATGCCCTTGGCCAAAAAGGGCGTATGCGTTTTTTCCTGAATATATTCAGGAAAAACCGCATACGCCCTTTTTGGCCAACCAAGCAACCTGGAAAGGCAAATCAGCGCTACAAAGAAGACTCGCTACCCATCGGTCAAAAGGGCCATGCTGAAAAAAGTCTCAAAACCAGCAATGCAGGACAGGCCATGGAGAAATGGGAGCCTTGCTACACTGATGGGCGGGATGTAAATTGCCAACAGCCACTCTGGAGAAGTGTACGGTGTGTTCTGAAACATCTAAAAAACACAGCTTAGAGAGCATAGGGCACTTCCATTCATGGGGGTATAAATTGGGAAAATGAAAAATCAGCAAGACACAAGCACCCCAAAGTTTAGGGCTGCTCTGTTGACAAGGACCTCCACTTCATTCCACCTTCAATATCCCAGGAAAGAGAAAAATGGATAAAGAAGTTGTGGTCCTTATGTACAATGGAATATCACTCAGCCATGAAATCAATGTCATAAGGCTAGTAGCAGCATGATGAGTGGATTTAGGTACGACGATTCTAAGTGAAGTAAGTCACACAGAAAAGGACACTTCTCATAAGGTATCACTTATAGAGGGAATGTAAAAACCGTTACACTTGAACTGAATTACAAAACAGAACAGAGTCACACATGCAGAAAACACACTATGGCTGCTTAACGGGAAAGGTGAGGTGGGGTGATACATAAAACAAGGGTTTCAAATTAGCTCAGATACCGTTCCATAAACCCAATATGTAATAGACAATATCTACTCCTTGCTCAGAGAACTAGACTCAACAAACCCTATTCACCGCACAAGAATATATCTGACTAGTAATAATCTTAAAACCTATGTATTGATATCTCTCTGTTAGTGTGTCAAGTGGGTGTAAAGCGGCATAAACACAGCAGTGAAAAGCAGCTAAACCCCATTATAAAAATAAATTACTTTGAAAAACCCATGAAACCAAGACAGTGAAAGAGAGAGAAATTCTTACACAATGCGTTCAGGGGCTGTGATGCAACCTGGATTGACCATATCTAGACCCACAGCTGGATGAGACATAAGGGTGGACACTCTTGGGGCTGAGAGGTTTGGTGAGGTTGGGTGAGCAAACGCAGACCCATTAAAGTAATACTGCGTGGTACCTATCGCATGGGTCCCTAATCTCCAGGTTCAAGGGCATATTCCTACATCGAAAACATGCATGAGAAAACAAAAAGAGGGTACACCATGTGATGGGGAAAGGTTTCTAAAACGCACCTCATTTCTCTTCTCCTTGTGCCTGGTTTCGTCATTCCAGCCGCTTTACTAACAATCTCCCTACTTAGAGCATCAGCACCTTTAACCTCCTGTTCCGTACAGGTTGCAATTTCTCCTGAGGATGAACGGGTACACGGGGAACCAGTGAGAGACTAGCTCTTGGTGTTGGGACAGGCACAGGTCACTCTATTTTTCCATCAGGAAGACGAATTAACCACAGGCTCATCCTCCCCCCACGGAACCAGAACAGGGCCTGAAGGCATCTTGCACTTTTGCGGCCAGCTCTCAAAAAAGCGAGTTGTAAAATGGAGCTTCAGGGCACTGCAATTCACAAACCTGCAGAGTTATAAATGATAACTCTCGTCCACAAATATATTGAGGGAAGGCAAAGAAGAGGATTTGAAATCAAGGCAGAATTGCAGGAAACAGATTTCAGGAGGTAGATTCGAATCGCCTTTAAAGCACATGAAAAGCGGGCAAAACGTTGACAATGATGCCCTTGGCCAAAAAGGGCGTATGCGTTTTTTTCCTGAATATATTCAGGAAAAAACGCATACGCCCTTTTTGGCCAACCAAGCAACCTGGAAAGGCAAATCAGCGCTACAAAGAAGACTCGCTACCCTTCGGTCAAAAGGGCCATGCTGAAAAACGTGTCAAAACCAGAAATGCAGGACAGGCAATGGAGAAATGGGAGCCTTGCTACACTGATGGGCGGGATGTAAATTGCCAACAGCCACTCTGGAGAAGTGTACGGTGTGTCCTGAAACATCTAAAAAACACAGCTTAGAGAGCATAGGGCACTTCCACTCATGGGGGTATAAATTGGGAAAATGAAAAATCAGCAAGACACAAGCACCCCAAAGTTTAGGGCTGCTCTGTTGACAAGGACCTCCACTTCATTCCACCTTCAATATCCCAGGAAAGAGAAAAATGGATAAAGAAGTTGTGGTCCTTATGTACAATGGAATATCACTCAGCCATGAAATCAATGTCATAAGGCTAGTAGCAGCATGATGAGTGGATTTAGGTACGACGATTCTAAGTGAAATAAGTCACACAGAAAAGGACACTTCTCATAAGGTATCACTTATAGAGGGAATGTCAAAACCGTTACACTTGAACTGAATTACAAAACAGAACAGAGTCACACATGCAGAAAACACACTATGGCTGCTTAACGGGAAAGGTGAGGTGGGGTGATACATAAAACAAGGGTTTCAAATTAGCTCAGATACCGTTCCATAAACCCAATATGTAATAGACAAGACCTACTCCTTGCTCAGAGAACTGGACTCAACACGCCCTATTCACCGCACAAGAATATATCTGACTAGTAATAATCTTAAAACCTATGTATTGATATCTCTCTGTTAGTGTGTCAAGTGGGTGTAAAGCGGCATAAACACAGCAGTGAAAAGCAGCTAAACCCCATTATAAAAATAAATTACTTCGAAAAACCCATGAAACAAAGACAGTGAAAGAGAGAGAAATTCTTACACAATGCGTTCAGGGGCTGTGATGCAACCTGGATTGACCATATCTAGACCCACAGCTGGAGGAGACATAAGGGTGGACACTCTTGGGGCTGAGAGGTTTGGTGAGGTTGGGTGAGCAAACGCCGACCCTTTAAAGTAATACTGCGTGGTACCCATCGCATGGGTCCCAAATCTCCAGGTTCAAGGGCATCTTCCTACATCGAAAACATGCATGAGAAAACAAAAGGATGGTACACCATGTGATGGGGAAAGGTTTCTAAAACGCACCTCATTTCTCTTCTCCTTGTGCCCGGGTTCGCCATTCCAGCCGCTTTACTAACAATCTCCCTACTTGGAGCATCAGCACCTTTAACCTCCTGTTCCGTACAGGTTGCAATTTGTCCTGAGGATGAACGGGTACACGGGGAACCAGTGAGAGACTAGCTCTTGGTGTTGGGACAGGCACAGGTCACTCTATTTTCCCATCAGGAAGAAGAATTAACCACAGGCTCATCCTCCCCCTCGGAACCAGAACAGGGCCTGAAGCCATCCTGCGCTTTTGCGGCGAGCTCCCAAAAATGCGAGTTGTAAAATGGAGATTCAGGGCACTGCAATTCACAAACCTGCAGAGTTATAAATGATAACTCTCGTCCACAAATATATTGAGGGAAGGCAAAGAAGAGGATTTGAAATCAAGGCAGAATTGCAGGAAACAGATTTCAGGAGGTAGATTCGAATCGCCTTTAAAGCACATGAAAAGCGGCAAATCGTTGACAATGATGCCCTTGGCCAAAAAGGGCGTATGCGTTTTTTCCTGAATATATTCAGGAAAAACCGCATACGCCCTTTTTGGCCAACCAAGCAACCTGGAAAGGCAAATCAGCGCTACAAAGAAGACTCACTACCCATCGGTCAAAAGGGCCATGCTGAAAAAAGTCTCAAAACCAGCAATGCAGGACAGGCCATGGAGAAATGGGAGCCTTGCTACACTGATGGGCGGGATGTAAATTGCCAACAGCCACTCTGGAGAAGTGTACGGTGTGTTCTGAAACATCTAAAAAACACAGCTTAGAGAGCATAGGGCACTTCCATTCATGGGGGTATAAATTGGGAAAATGAAAAATCAGCAAGACACAAGCACCCCAAAGTTTAGGGCTGCTCTGTTGACAAGGACCTCCACTTCATTCCACCTTCAATATCCCAGGAAAGAGAAAAATGGATAAAGAAGTTGTGGTCCTTATGTACAATGGAATATCACTCAGCCATGAAATCAATGTCATAAGGCTAGTAGCAGCATGATGAGTGGATTTAGGTACGACGATTCTAAGTGAAGTAAGTCACACAGAAAAGGACACTTCTCATAAGGTATCACTTATAGAGGGAATGTAAAAACCGTTACACTTGAACTGAATTACAAAACAGAACAGAGTCACACATGCAGAAAACACACTATGGCTGCTTAACGGGAAAGGTGAGGTGGGGTGATACATAAAACAAGGGTTTCAAATTAGCTCAGATACCGTTCCATAAACCCAATATGTAATAGACAATATCTACTCCTTGCTCAGAGAACTAGACTCAACAAACCCTATTCACCGCACAAGAATATATCTGACTAGTAATAATCTTAAAACCTATGTATTGATATCTCTCTGTTAGTGTGTCAAGTGGGTGTAAAGCGGCATAAACACAGCAGTGAAAAGCAGCTAAACCCCATTATAAAAATAAATTACTTTGAAAAACCCATGAAACCAAGACAGTGAAAGAGAGAGAAATTCTTACACAATGCGTTCAGGGGCTGTGATGCAACCTGGATTGACCATATCTAGACCCACAGCTGGATGAGACATAAGGGTGGACACTCTTGGGGCTGAGAGGTTTGGTGAGGTTGGGTGAGCAAACGCAGACCCATTAAAGTAATACTGCGTGGTACCTATCGCATGGGTCCCTAATCTCCAGGTTCAAGGGCATATTCCTACATCGAAAACATGCATGAGAAAACAAAAAGAGGGTACACCATGTGATGGGGAAAGGTTTCTAAAACGCACCTCATTTCTCTTCTCCTTGTGCCTGGTTTCGTCATTCCAGCCGCTTTACTAACAATCTCCCTACTTAGAGCATCAGCACCTTTAACCTCCTGTTCCGTACAGGTTGCAATTTCTCCTGAGGATGAACGGGTACACGGGGAACCAGTGAGAGACTAGCTCTTGGTGTTGGGACAGGCACAGGTCACTCTATTTTTCCATCAGGAAGACGAATTAACCACAGGCTCATCCTCCCCCCACGGAACCAGAACAGGGCCTGAAGGCATCTTGCACTTTTGCGGCCAGCTCTCAAAAAAGCGAGTTGTAAAATGGAGCTTCAGGGCACTGCAATTCACAAACCTGCAGAGTTATAAATGATAACTCTCGTCCACAAATATATTGAGGGAAGGCAAAGAAGAGGATTTGAAATCAAGGCAGAATTGCAGGAAACAGATTTCAGGAGGTAGATTCGAATCGCCTTTAAAGCACATGAAAAGCGGGCAAAACGTTGACAATGATGCCCTTGGCCAAAAAGGGCGTATGCGTTTTTTTCCTGAATATATTCAGGAAAAAACGCATACGCCCTTTTTGGCCAACCAAGCAACCTGGAAAGGCAAATCAGCGCTACAAAGAAGACTCGCTACCCTTCGGTCAAAAGGGCCATGCTGAAAAACGTGTCAAAACCAGTAATGCAGGACAGGCAATGGAGAAATGGGAGCCTTGCTACACTGATGGGCGGGATGTAAATTGCCAACAGCCACTCTGGAGAAGTGTACGGTGTGTCCTGAAACATCTAAAAAACACAGCTTAGAGAGCATAGGGCACTTCCACTCATGGGGGTATAAATTGGGAAAATGAAAAATCAGCAAGACACAAGCACCCCAAAGTTTAGGGCTGCTCTGTTGACAAGGACCTCCACTTCATTCCACCTTCAATATCCCAGGAAAGAGAAAAATGGATAAAGAAGTTGTGGTCCTTATGTACAATGGAATATCACTCAGCCATGAAATCAATGTCATAAGGCTAGTAGCAGCATGATGAGTGGATTTAGGTACGACGATTCTAAGTGAAATAAGTCACACAGAAAAGGACACTTCTCATAAGGTATCACTTATAGAGGGAATGTCAAAACCGTTACACTTGAACTGAATTACAAAACAGAACAGAGTCACACATGCAGAAAACACACTATGGCTGCTTAACGGGAAAGGTGAGGTGGGGTGATACATAAAACAAGGGTTTCAAATTAGCTCAGATACCGTTCCATAAACCCAATATGTAATAGACAAGACCTACTCCTTGCTCAGAGAACTGGACTCAACACGCCCTATTCACCGCACAAGAATATATCTGACTAGTAATAATCTTAAAACCTATGTATTGATATCTCTCTGTTAGTGTGTCAAGTGGGTGTAAAGCGGCATAAACACAGCAGTGAAAAGCAGCTAAACCCCATTATAAAAATAAATTACTTCGAAAAACCCATGAAACAAAGACAGTGAAAGAGAGAGAAATTCTTACACAATGCGTTCAGGGGCTGTGATGCAACCTGGATTGACCATATCTAGACCCACAGCTGGAGGAGACATAAGGGTGGACACTCTTGGGGCTGAGAGGTTTGGTTAGGTTGGGTGAGCAAACGCCGACCCTTTAAAGTAATACTGCGTGGTACCCATCGCATGGGTCCCAAATCTCCAGGTTCAAGGGCATCTTCCTACATCGAAAACATGCATGAGAAAACAAAAGGATGGTACACCATGTGATGGGGAAAGGTTTCTAAAACGCACCTCATTTCTCTTCTCCTTGTGCCCGGGTTCGCCATTCCAGCCGCTTTACTAACAATCTCCCTACTTGGAGCATCAGCACCTTTAACCTCCTGTTCCGTACAGGTTGCAATTTGTCCTGAGGATGAACGGGTACACGGGGAACCAGTGAGAGACTAGCTCTTGGTGTTGGGACAGGCACAGGTCACTCTATTTTCCCATCAGGAAGAAGAATTAACCACAGGCTCATCCTCCCCCTCGGAACCAGAACAGGGCCTGAAGCCATCCTGCGCTTTTGCGGCGAGCTCCCAAAAATGCGAGTTGTAAAATGGAGATTCAGGGCACTGCAATTCACAAACCTGCAGAGTTATAAATGATAACTCTCGTCCACAAATATATTGAGGGAAGGCAAAGAAGAGGATTTGAAATCAAGGCAGAATTGCAGGAAACAGATTTCAGGAGGTAGATTCGAATCGCCTTTAAAGCACATGAAAAGCGGCAAATCGTTGACAATGATGCCCTTGGCCAAAAAGGGCGTATGCGTTTTTTCCTGAATATATTCAGGAAAAACCGCATACGCCCTTTTTGGCCAACCAAGCAACCTGGAAAGGCAAATCAGCGCTACAAAGAAGACTCGCTACCCATCGGTCAAAAGGGCCATGCTGAAAAAAGTCTCAAAACCAGCAATGCAGGACAGGCCATGGAGAAATGGGAGCCTTGCTACACTGATGGGCGGGATGTAAATTGCCAACAGCCACTCTGGAGAAGTGTACGGTGTGTTCTGAAACATCTAAAAAACACAGCTTAGAGAGCATAGGGCACTTCCATTCATGGGGGTATAAATTGGGAAAATGAAAAATCAGCAAGACACAAGCACCCCAAAGTTTAGGGCTGCTCTGTTGACAAGGACCTCCACTTCATTCCACCTTCAATATCCCAGGAAAGAGAAAAATGGATAAAGAAGTTGTGGTCCTTATGTACAATGGAATATCACTCAGCCATGAAATCAATGTCATAAGGCTAGTAGCAGCATGATGAGTGGATTTAGGTACGACGATTCTAAGTGAAGTAAGTCACACAGAAAAGGACACTTCTCATAAGGTATCACTTATAGAGGGAATGTAAAAACCGTTACACTTGAACTGAATTACAAAACAGAACAGAGTCACACATGCAGAAAACACACTATGGCTGCTTAACGGGAAAGGTGAGGTGGGGTGATACATAAAACAAGGGTTTCAAATTAGCTCAGATACCGTTCCATAAACCCAATATGTAATAGACAATATCTACTCCTTGCTCAGAGAACTAGACTCAACAAACCCTATTCACCGCACAAGAATATATCTGACTAGTAATAATCTTAAAACCTATGTATTGATATCTCTCTGTTAGTGTGTCAAGTGGGTGTAAAGCGGCATAAACACAGCAGTGAAAAGCAGCTAAACCCCATTATAAAAATAAATTACTTTGAAAAACCCATGAAACCAAGACAGTGAAAGAGAGAGAAATTCTTACACAATGCGTTCAGGGGCTGTGATGCAACCTGGATTGACCATATCTAGACCCACAGCTGGATGAGACATAAGGGTGGACACTCTTGGGGCTGAGAGGTTTGGTGAGGTTGGGTGAGCAAACGCAGACCCATTAAAGTAATACTGCGTGGTACCTATCGCATGGGTCCCTAATCTCCAGGTTCAAGGGCATATTCCTACATCGAAAACATGCATGAGAAAACAAAAAGAGGGTACACCATGTGATGGGGAAAGGTTTCTAAAACGCACCTCATTTCTCTTCTCCTTGTGCCTGGTTTCGCCATTCCAGCCGCTTTACTAACAATCTCCCTACTTGGAGCATCAGCACCTTTAACCTCCTGTTCCGTACAGGTTGCAATTTCTCCTGAGGATGAACGGGTACACGGGGAACCAGTGAGAGACTAGCTCTTGGTGTTGGGACAGGCACAGGTCACTCTATTTTTCCATCAGGGAGACGAATTAACCACAGGCTCATCCTCCCCCCACGGAACCAGAACAGGGCCTGAAGGCATCTTGCACTTTTGCGGCCAGCTCTCAAAAAAGCGAGTTGTAAAGTGGAGCTTCAGGACACTGCAATTCACAAACCTGCAGAGTTATAAATGATAACTCTCGTCCACAAATATATTGAGGGAAGGCAAAGAAGAGGATTTGAAATCAAGGCAGAATTGCAGGAAACAGATTTCAGGAGGTAGATTCGAATCGCCTTTAAAGCACATGAAAAGCGGCAAAACGTTGACAATGATGCCCTTGGCCAAAAAGGGCGTATGCGTTTTTTCCTGAATATATTCAGGAAAAAACGCATACGCCCTTTTTGGCCAACCAAGCAACCTGGAAAGGCAAATCAGCGCTACAAAGAAGACTCGCTACCCTTCGGTCAAAAGGGCCATGCTGAAAAAAGTCTCAAAACCAGAAATGCAGGACAGGCCATGGAGAAATGGGAGCCTTGCTACACTGATGGGCGGGATGTAAATTGCCAACAGCCACTCTGGAGAAGTGTACGGTGTGTCCTGAAACATCTAAAAAACACAGCTTAGAGAGCATAGGGCACTTCCACTCATGGGGGTATAAATTGGGAAAATTAAAAATCAGCAAGACACAAGCACCCCAAAGTTTAGGGCTGCTCTGTTGACAAGGACCTCCACTTCATTCCACCTTCAATATCCCAGGAAAGAGAAAAATGGATAAAGAAGTTGTGGTCCTTATGTACAATGGAATATCACTCAGCCATGAAATCAATGTCATAAGGCTAGTAGCAGCATGATGAGTGGATTTAGGTACGACGATTCTAAGTGAAATAAGTCACACAGAAAAGGACACTTCTCATAAGGTATCACTTATAGAGGGCATGTAAAAAGCGTTACACTTGAACTGAATTACAAAACAGAACAGAGTCACACATGCAGAAAACATACTATGGCTGCTTAACGGGAAAGGTGAGGTGGGGTGATACATAAAACAAGGGTTTCAAATTAGCTCAGATACCGTTCCATAAACCCAATATGTAATAGACAAGACCTACTCCTTGCTCAGAGAACTGGACTCAACACGCCCTATTCACCGCACAAGAATATATCTGACTAGTAATAATCTTAAAACCTATGTATTGATATCTCTCTGTTAGTGTGTCAAGTGGGTGTAAAGCGGCATAAACACAGCAGTGAAAAGCAGCTAAACCCCATTATAAAAATAAATTACTTCGAAAAACCCATGAAACAAAGACAGTGAAAGAGAGAGAAATTCTTACACAATGCGTTCAGGGGCTGTGATGCAACCTGGATTGACCATATCTAGACCCACAGCTGGAGGAGACATAAGGGTGGACACTCTTGGGGATGAGAGGTTTGGTGAGGTTGGGTGAGCAAACGCCGACCCTTTAAAGTAATACTGCGTGGTACCCATCGCATGGGTCCCAAATCTCCAGGTTCAAGGGCATCTTCCTACATCGAAAACATGCATGAGAAAACAAAAGGATGGTACACCATGTGATGGGGAAAGGTTTCTAAAACGCACCTCATTTCTCTTCTCCTTGTGCCCGGGTTCGCCATTCCAGCCGCTTTACTAACAATCTCCCTACTTGGAGCATCAGCACCTTTAACCTCCTGTTCCGTACAGGTTGCAATTTGTCCTGAGGATGAACGGGTACACGGGGAACCAGTGAGAGACTAGCTCTTGGTGTTGGGACAGGCACAGGTCACTCTATTTTCCCATCAGGAAGAAGAATTAACCACAGGCTCATCCTCCCCCTCGGAACCAGAACAGGGCCTGAAGCCATCCTGCGCTTTTGCGGCCAGCTCCCAAAAATGCGAGTTGTAAAATGGAGATTCAGGGCACTGCAATTCACAAACCTGCAGAGTTATAAATGATAACTCTCGTCCACAAATATATTGAGGGAAGGCAAAGAAGAGGATTTGAAATCAAGGCAGAATTGCAGGAAACAGATTTCAGGAGGTAGATTCGAATCGCCTTTAAAGCACATGAAAAGCGGCAAATCGTTGACAATGATGCCCTTGGCCAAAAAGGGCGTATGCGTTTTTTCCTGAATATATTCAGGAAAAACCGCATACGCCCTTTTTGGCCAACCAAGCAACCTGGAAAGGCAAATCAGCGCTACAAAGAAGACTCGCTACCCATCGGTCAAAAGGACCATGCTGAAAAAAGTCTCAAAACCAGCAATGCAGGACAGGCCATGGAGAAATGGGAGCCTTGCTACACTGATGGGCGGGATGTAAATTGCCAACAGCCACTCTGGAGAAGTGTACGGTGTGTCCTGAAATATCTAAAAAACACAGCTTAGAGAGCATAGGGCACTTCCACTCATGGGGGTATAAATTGGGAAAATGAAAAATCAGCAAGACACAAGCACCCCAAAGTTTAGGGCTGCTCTGTTGACAAGGACCTCCACTTCATTCCACCTTCAATATCCCAGGAAAGAGAAAAATGGATAAAGAAGTTGTGGTCCTTATGTACAATGGAATATCACTCAGCCATGAAATCAATGTCATAAGGCTAGTAGCAGCATGATGAGTGGATTTAGGTACGACGATTCTAAGTGAAATAAGTCACACAGAAAAGGACACTTCTCATAAGGTATCACTTATAGAGGGAATGTCAAAACCGTTACACTTGAACTGAATTACAAAAGAGAACAGAGTCACACATGCAGAAAACACACTATGGCTGCTTAACGGGAAAGGTGAGGTGGGGTGATACATAAAACAAGGGTTTCAAATTAGCTCAGATACCGTTCCATAAACCCAATATGTAATAGACAAGACCTACTCCTTGCTCAGAGAACTGGACTCAACACGCCCTATTCACCGCACAAGAATATATCTGACTAGTAATAATCTTAAAACCTATGTATTGATATCTCTCTGTTAGTGTGTCAAGTGGGTGTAAAGCGGCATAAACACAGCAGTGAAAAGCAGCTAAACCCCATTATAAAAATAAATTACTTCGAAAAACCCATGAAACAAAGACAGTGAAAGAGAGAGAAATTCTTACACAATGCGTTCAGGGGCTGTGATGCAACCTGGATTGACCATATCTAGACCCACAGCTGGAGGAGACATAAGGGTGGACACTCTTGGGGCTGAGAGGTTTGGTTAGGTTGGGTGAGCAAACGCCGACCCTTTAAAGTAATACTGCGTGGTACCCATCGCATGGGTCCCAAATCTCCAGGTTCAAGGGCATCTTCCTACATCGAAAACATGCATGAGAAAACAAAAGGATGGTACACCATGTGATGGGGAAAGGTTTCTAAAACGCACCTCATTTCTCTTCTCCTTGTGCCCGGGTTCGCCATTCCAGCCGCTTTACTAACAATCTCCCTACTTGGAGCATCAGCACCTTTAACCTCCTGTTCCGTACAGGTTGCAATTTGTCCTGAGGATGAACGGGTACACGGGGAACCAGTGAGAGACTAGCTCTTGGTGTTGGGACAGGCACAGGTCACTCTATTTTCCCATCAGGAAGAAGAATTAACCACAGGCTCATCCTCCCCCTCGGAACCAGAACAGGGCCTGAAGCCATCCTGCGCTTTTGCGGCCAGCTCCCAAAAATGCGAGTTGTAAAATGGAGATTCAGGGCACTGCAATTCACAAACCTGCAGAGTTATAAATGATAACTCTCGTCCACAAATATATTGAGGGAAGGCAAAGAAGAGGATTTGAAATCAAGGCAGAATTGCAGGAAACAGATTTCAGGAGGTAGATTCGAATCGCCTTTAAAGCACATGAAAAGCGGCAAATCGTTGACAATGATGCCCTTGGCCAAAAAGGGCGTATGCGTTTTTTCCTGAATATATTCAGGAAAAACCGCATACGCCCTTTTTGGCCAACCAAGCAACCTGGAAAGGCAAATCAGCGCTACAAAGAAGACTCGCTACCCATCGGTCAAAAGGGCCATGCTGAAAAAAGTCTCAAAACCAGCAATGCAGGACAGGCCATGGAGAAATGGGAGCCTTGCTACACTGATGGGCGGGATGTAAATTGCCAACAGCCACTCTGGAGAAGTGTACGGTGTGTTCTGAAACATCTAAAAAACACAGCTTAGAGAGCATAGGGCACTTCCATTCATGGGGGTATAAATTGGGAAAATGAAAAATCAGCAAGACACAAGCACCCCAAAGTTTAGGGCTGCTCTGTTGACAAGGACCTCCACTTCATTCCACCTTCAATATCCCAGGAAAGAGAAAAATGGATAAAGAAGTTGTGGTCCTTATGTACAATGGAATATCACTCAGCCATGAAATCAATGTCATAAGGCTAGTAGCAGCATGATGAGTGGATTTAGGTACGACGATTCTAAGTGAAGTAAGTCACACAGAAAAGGACACTTCTCATAAGGTATCACTTATAGAGGGAATGTAAAAACCGTTACACTTGAACTGAATTACAAAACAGAACAGAGTCACACATGCAGAAAACACACTATGGCTGCTTAACGGGAAAGGTGAGGTGGGGTGATACATAAAACAAGGGTTTCAAATTAGCTCAGATACCGTTCCATAAACCCAATATGTAATAGACAATATCTACTCCTTGCTCAGAGAACTAGACTCAACAAACCCTATTCACCGCACAAGAATATATCTGACTAGTAATAATCTTAAAACCTATGTATTGATATCTCTCTGTTAGTGTGTCAAGTGGGTGTAAAGCGGCATAAACACAGCAGTGAAAAGCAGCTAAACCCCATTATAAAAATAAATTACTTTGAAAAACCCATGAAACCAAGACAGTGAAAGAGAGAGAAATTCTTACACAATGCGTTCAGGGGCTGTGATGCAACCTGGATTGACCATATCTAGACCCACAGCTGGATGAGACATAAGGGTGGACACTCTTGGGGCTGAGAGGTTTGGTGAGGTTGGGTGAGCAAACGCAGACCCATTAAAGTAATACTGCGTGGTACCTATCGCATGGGTCCCTAATCTCCAGGTTCAAGGGCATATTCCTACATCGAAAACATGCATGAGAAAACAAAAAGAGGGTACACCATGTGATGGGGAAAGGTTTCTAAAACGCACCTCATTTCTCTTCTCCTTGTGCCTGGTTTCGTCATTCCAGCCGCTTTACTAACAATCTCCCTACTTAGAGCATCAGCACCTTTAACCTCCTGTTCCGTACAGGTTGCAATTTCTCCTGAGGATGAACGGGTACACGGGGAACCAGTGAGAGACTAGCTCTTGGTGTTGGGACAGGCACAGGTCACTCTATTTTTCCATCAGGAAGACGAATTAACCACAGGCTCATCCTCCCCCCACGGAACCAGAACAGGGCCTGAAGGCATCTTGCACTTTTGCGGCCAGCTCTCAAAAAAGCGAGTTGTAAAATGGAGCTTCAGGGCACTGCAATTCACAAACCTGCAGAGTTATAAATGATAACTCTCGTCCACAAATATATTGAGGGAAGGCAAAGAAGAGGATTTGAAATCAAGGCAGAATTGCAGGAAACAGATTTCAGGAGGTAGATTCGAATCGCCTTTAAAGCACATGAAAAGCGGGCAAAACGTTGACAATGATGCCCTTGGCCAAAAAGGGCGTATGCGTTTTTTTCCTGAATATATTCAGGAAAAAACGCATACGCCCTTTTTGGCCAACCAAGCAACCTGGAAAGGCAAATCAGCGCTACAAAGAAGACTCGCTACCCTTCGGTCAAAAGGGCCATGCTGAAAAACGTGTCAAAACCAGAAATGCAGGACAGGCAATGGAGAAATGGGAGCCTTGCTACACTGATGGGCGGGATGTAAATTGCCAACAGCCACTCTGGAGAAGTGTACGGTGTGTCCTGAAACATCTAAAAAACACAGCTTAGAGAGCATAGGGCACTTCCACTCATGGGGGTATAAATTGGGAAAATGAAAAATCAGCAAGACACAAGCACCCCAAAGTTTAGGGCTGCTCTGTTGACAAGGACCTCCACTTCATTCCACCTTCAATATCCCAGGAAAGAGAAAAATGGATAAAGAAGTTGTGGTCCTTATGTACAATGGAATATCACTCAGCCATGAAATCAATGTCATAAGGCTAGTAGCAGCATGATGAGTGGATTTAGGTACGACGATTCTAAGTGAAATAAGTCACACAGAAAAGGACACTTCTCATAAGGTATCACTTATAGAGGGAATGTCAAAACCGTTACACTTGAACTGAATTACAAAACAGAACAGAGTCACACATGCAGAAAACACACTATGGCTGCTTAACGGGAAAGGTGAGGTGGGGTGATACATAAAACAAGGGTTTCAAATTAGCTCAGATACCGTTCCATAAACCCAATATGTAATAGACAAGACCTACTCCTTGCTCAGAGAACTGGACTCAACACGCCCTATTCACCGCACAAGAATATATCTGACTAGTAATAATCTTAAAACCTATGTATTGATATCTCTCTGTTAGTGTGTCAAGTGGGTGTAAAGCGGCATAAACACAGCAGTGAAAAGCAGCTAAACCCCATTATAAAAATAAATTACTTCGAAAAACCCATGAAACAAAGACAGTGAAAGAGAGAGAAATTCTTACACAATGCGTTCAGGGGCTGTGATGCAACCTGGATTGACCATATCTAGACCCACAGCTGGAGGAGACATAAGGGTGGACACTCTTGGGGCTGAGAGGTTTGGTGAGGTTGGGTGAGCAAACGCCGACCCTTTAAAGTAATACTGCGTGGTACCCATCGCATGGGTCCCAAATCTCCAGGTTCAAGGGCATCTTCCTACATCGAAAACATGCATGAGAAAACAAAAGGATGGTACACCATGTGATGGGGAAAGGTTTCTAAAACGCACCTCATTTCTCTTCTCCTTGTGCCCGGGTTCGCCATTCCAGCCGCTTTACTAACAATCTCCCTACTTGGAGCATCAGCACCTTTAACCTCCTGTTCCGTACAGGTTGCAATTTGTCCTGAGGATGAACGGGTACACGGGGAACCAGTGAGAGACTAGCTCTTGGTGTTGGGACAGGCACAGGTCACTCTATTTTCCCATCAGGAAGAAGAATTAACCACAGGCTCATCCTCCCCCTCGGAACCAGAACAGGGCCTGAAGCCATCCTGCGCTTTTGCGGCCAGCTCCCAAAAATGCGAGTTGTAAAATGGAGATTCAGGGCACTGCAATTCACAAACCTGCAGAGTTATAAATGATAACTCTCGTCCACAAATATATTGAGGGAAGGCAAAGAAGAGGATTTGAAATCAAGGCAGAATTGCAGGAAACAGATTTCAGGAGGTAGATTCGAATCGCCTTTAAAGCACATGAAAAGCGGCAAATCGTTGACAATGATGCCCTTGGCCAAAAAGGGCGTATGCGTTTTTTCCTGAATATATTCAGGAAAAACCGCATACGCCCTTTTTGGCCAACCAAGCAACCTGGAAAGGCAAATCAGCGCTACAAAGAAGACTCGCTACCCATCGGTCAAAAGGGCCATGCTGAAAAAAGTCTCAAAACCAGCAATGCAGGACAGGCCATGGAGAAATGGGAGCCTTGCTACACTGATGGGCGGGATGTAAATTGCCAACAGCCACTCTGGAGAAGTGTACGGTGTGTTCTGAAACATCTAAAAAACACAGCTTAGAGAGCATAGGGCACTTCCATTCATGGGGGTATAAATTGGGAAAATGAAAAATCAGCAAGACACAAGCACCCCAAAGTTTAGGGCTGCTCTGTTGACAAGGACCTCCACTTCATTCCACCTTCAATATCCCAGGAAAGAGAAAAATGGATAAAGAAGTTGTGGTCCTTATGTACAATGGAATATCACTCAGCCATGAAATCAATGTCATAAGGCTAGTAGCAGCATGATGAGTGGATTTAGGTACGACGATTCTAAGTGAAGTAAGTCACACAGAAAAGGACACTTCTCATAAGGTATCACTTATAGAGGGAATGTAAAAACCGTTACACTTGAACTGAATTACAAAACAGAACAGAGTCACACATGCAGAAAACACACTATGGCTGCTTAACGGGAAAGGTGAGGTGGGGTGATACATAAAACAAGGGTTTCAAATTAGCTCAGATACCGTTCCATAAACCCAATATGTAATAGACAATATCTACTCCTTGCTCAGAGAACTAGACTCAACAAACCCTATTCACCGCACAAGAATATATCTGACTAGTAATAATCTTAAAACCTATGTATTGATATCTCTCTGTTAGTGTGTCAAGTGGGTGTAAAGCGGCATAAACACAGCAGTGAAAAGCAGCTAAACCCCATTATAAAAATAAATTACTTTGAAAAACCCATGAAACCAAGACAGTGAAAGAGAGAGAAATTCTTACACAATGCGTTCAGGGGCTGTGATGCAACCTGGATTGACCATATCTAGACCCACAGCTGGATGAGACATAAGGGTGGACACTCTTGGGGCTGAGAGGTTTGGTGAGGTTGGGTGAGCAAACGCAGACCCATTAAAGTAATACTGCGTGGTACCTATCGCATGGGTCCCTAATCTCCAGGTTCAAGGGCATATTCCTACATCGAAAACATGCATGAGAAAACAAAAAGAGGGTACACCATGTGATGGGGAAAGGTTTCTAAAACGCACCTCATTTCTCTTCTCCTTGTGCCTGGTTTCGCCATTCCAGGCGCTTTACTAACAATCTCCCTACTTGGAGCATCAGCACCTTTAACCTCCTGTTCCGTACAGGTTGCAATTTGTCCTGAGGATGAACGGGTACACGGGGAACCAGTGAGAGACTAGCTCTTGGTGTTGGGACAGGCACAGGTCACTCTATTTTTCCATCAGGGAGAAGAATTAACCACAGGCTCATCCTCCCCCCACGGAACCAGAACAGGGCCTGAAGGCATCTTGCACTTTTGCGGCCAGCTCTCAAAAAAGCGAGTTGTAAAGTGGAGCTTCAGGACACTGCAATTCACAAACCTGCAGAGTTATAAATGATAACTCTCGTCCACAAATATATTGAGGGAAGGCAAAGAAGAGGATTTGAAATCAAGGCAGAATTGCAGGAAACAGATTTCAGGAGGTAGATTCGAATCGCCTTTAAAGCACATGAAAAGCGGGCAAAACGTTGACAATGATGCCCTTGGCCAAAAAGGGCGTATGCGTTTTTTCCTGAATATATTCAGGAAAAAACGCATACGCCCTTTTTGGCCAACCAAGCAACCTGGAAAGGCAAATCAGCGCTACAAAGAAGACTCACTACCCTTCGGTCAAAAGGGCCATGCTGAAAAAAGTCTCAAAACCAGAAATGCAGGACAGGCCATGGAGAAATGGGAGCCTTGCTACACTGATGGGCGGGATGTAAATTGCCAACAGCCACTCTGGAGAAGTGTACGGTGTGTCCTGAAACATCTAAAAAACACAGCTTAGAGAGCATAGGGCACTTCCACTCATGGGGGTATAAATTGGGAAAATGAAAAATCAGCAAGACACAAGCACCCCAAAGTTTAGGGCTGCTCTGTTGACAAGGACCTCCACTTCATTCCACCTTCAATATCCCAGGAAAGAGAAAAATGGATAAAGAAGTTGTGGTCCTTATGTACAATGGAATATCACTCAGCCATGAAATCAATGTCATAAGGCTAGTAGCAGCATGATGAGTGGATTTAGGTACGACGATTCTAAGTGAAATAAGTCACACAGAAAAGGACACTTCTCATAAGGTATCACTTATAGAGGGCATGTAAAAAGCGTTACACTTGAACTGAATTACAAAACAGAACAGAGTCACACATGCAGAAAACATACTATGGCTGCTTAACGGGAAAGGTGAGGTGGGGTGATACATAAAACAAGGGTTTCAAATTAGCTCAGATACCGTTCCATAAACCCAATATGTAATAGACAAGACCTACTCCTTGCTCAGAGAACTGGACTCAACACGCCCTATTCACCGCACAAGAATATATCTGACTAGTAATAATCTTAAAACCTATGTATTGATATCTCTCTGTTAGTGTGTCAAGTGGGTGTAAAGCGGCATAAACACAGCAGTGAAAAGCAGCTAAACCCCATTATAAAAATAAATTACTTCGAAAAACCCATGAAACAAAGACAGTGAAAGAGAGAGAAATTCTTACACAATGCGTTCAGGGGCTGTGATGCAACCTGGATTGACCATATCTAGACCCACAGCTGGAGGAGACATAAGGGTGGACACTCTTGGGGCTGAGAGGTTTGGTGAGGTTGGGTGAGCAAACGCCGACCCTTTAAAGTAATACTGCGTGGTACCCATCGCATGGGTCCCAAATCTCCAGGTTCAAGGGCATCTTCCTACATCGAAAACATGCATGAGAAAACAAAAGGATGGTACACCATGTGATGGGGAAAGGTTTCTAAAACGCACCTCATTTCTCTTCTCCTTGTGCCCGGGTTCGCCATTCCAGCCGCTTTACTAACAATCTCCCTACTTGGAGCATCAGCACCTTTAACCTCCTGTTCCGTACAGGTTGCAATTTGTCCTGAGGATGAACGGGTACACGGGGAACCAGTGAGAGACTAGCTCTTGGTGTTGGGACAGGCACAGGTCACTCTATTTTCCCATCAGGAAGAAGAATTAACCACAGGCTCATCCTCCCCCTCGGAACCAGAACAGGGCCTGAAGCCATCCTGCGCTTTTGCGGCCAGCTCCCAAAAATGCGAGTTGTAAAATGGAGATTCAGGGCACTGCAATTCACAAACCTGCAGAGTTATAAATGATAACTCTCGTCCACAAATATATTGAGGGAAGGCAAAGAAGAGGATTTGAAATCAAGGCAGAATTGCAGGAAACAGATTTCAGGAGGTAGATTCGAATCGCCTTTAAAGCACATGAAAAGCGGCAAATCATTGACAATGATGCCCTTGGCCAAAAAGGGCGTATGCGTTTTTTCCTGAATATATTCAGGAAAAACCGCATACGCCCTTTTTGGCCAACCAAGCAACCTGGAAAGGCAAATCAGCGCTACAAAGAAGACTCGCTACCCATCGGTCAAAAGGACCATGCTGAAAAAAGTCTCAAAACCAGCAATGCAGGACAGGCCATGGAGAAATGGGAGCCTTGCTACACTGATGGGCGGGATGTAAATTGCCAACAGCCACTCTGGAGAAGTGTACGGTGTGTCCTGAAATATCTAAAAAACACAGCTTAGAGAGCATAGGGCACTTCCACTCATGGGGGTATAAATTGGGAAAATGAAAAATCAGCAAGACACAAGCACCCCAAAGTTTAGGGCTGCTCTGTTGACAAGGACCTCCACTTCATTCCACCTTCAATATCCCAGGAAAGAGAAAAATGGATAAAGAAGTTGTGGTCCTTATGTACAATGGAATATCACTCAGCCATGAAATCAATGTCATAAGGCTAGTAGCAGCATGATGAGTGGATTTAGGTACGACGATTCTAAGTGAAATAAGTCACACAGAAAAGGACACTTCTCATAAGGTATCACTTATAGAGGGAATGTAAAAACCGTTACACTTGAACTGAATTACAAAACAGAACAGAGTCACACATGCAGAAAACACACTATGGCTGCTTAACGGGAAAGGTGAGGTGGGGTGATACATAAAACAAGGGTTTCAAATTAGCTCAGATACCGTTCCATAAACCCAATATGTAATAGACAAGACCTACTCCTTGCTCAGAGAACTGGACTCAACACGCCCTATTCACCGCACAAGAATATATCTGACTAGTAATAATCTTAAAACCTATGTATTGATATCTCTCTGTTAGTGTGTCAAGTGGGTGTAAAGCGGCATAAACACAGCAGTGAAAAGCAGCTAAACCGCATTATAAAAATAAATTACTTCGAAAAACCCATGAAACAAAGACAGTGAAAGAGAGAGAAATTCTTACACAATGCGTTCAGGGGCTGTGATGCAACCTGGATTGACCATATCTAGACCCACAGCTGGAGGAGACATAAGGGTGGACACTCTTGGGGCTGAGAGGTTTGGTGAGGTTGGGTGAGCAAACGCCGACCCTTTAAAGTAATACTGCGTGGTACCCATCGCATGGGTCCCAAATCTCCAGGTTCAAGGGCATCTTCCTACATCGAAAACATGCATGAGAAAACAAAAGGATGGTACACCATGTGATGGGGAAAGGTTTCTAAAACGCACCTCATTTCTCTTCTCCTTGTGCCCGGGTTCGCCATTCCAGCCGCTTTACTAACAATCTCCCTACTTGGAGCATCAGCACCTTTAACCTCCTGTTCCGTACAGGTTGCAATTTGTCCTGAGGATGAACGGGTACACGGGGAACCAGTGAGAGACTAGCTCTTGGTGTTGGGACAGGCACAGGTCACTCTATTTTCCCATCAGGAAGAAGAATTAACCACAGGCTCATCCTCCCCCTCGGAACCAGAACAGGGCCTGAAGCCATCCTGCGCTTTTGCGGCCAGCTCCCAAAAATGCGAGTTGTAAAATGGAGATTCAGGGCACTGCAATTCACAAACCTGCAGAGTTATAAATGATAACTCTCGTCCACAAATATATTGAGGGAAGGCAAAGAAGAGGATTTGAAATCAAGGCAGAATTGCAGGAAACAGATTTCAGGAGGTAGATTCGAATCGCCTTTAAAGCACATGAAAAGCGGCAAATCGTTGACAATGATGCCCTTGGCCAAAAAGGGCGTATGCGTTTTTTCCTGAATATATTCAGGAAAAACCGCATACGCCCTTTTTGGCCAACCAAGCAACCTGGAAAGGCAAATCAGCGCTACAAAGAAGACTCGCTACCCATCGGTCAAAAGGACCATGCTGAAAAAAGTCTCAAAACCAGCAATGCAGGACAGGCCATGGAGAAATGGGAGCCTTGCTACACTGATGGGCGGGATGTAAATTGCCAACAGCCACTCTGGAGAAGTGTACGGTGTGTCCTGAAATATCTAAAAAACACAGCTTAGAGAGCATAGGGCACTTCCACTCATGGGGGTATAAATTGGGAAAATGAAAAATCAGCAAGACACAAGCACCCCAAAGTTTAGGGCTGCTCTGTTGACAAGGACCTCCACTTCATTCCACCTTCAATATCCCAGGAAAGAGAAAAATGGATAAAGAAGTTGTGGTCCTTATGTACAATGGAATATCACTCAGCCATGAAATCAATGTCATAAGGCTAGTAGCAGCATGATGAGTGGATTTAGGTACGACGATTCTAAGTGAAATAAGTCACACAGAAAAGGACACTTCTCATAAGGTATCACTTATAGAGGGAATGTCAAAACCGTTACACTTGAACTGAATTACAAAACAGAACAGAGTCACACATGCAGAAAACACACTATGGCTGCTTAACGGGAAAGGTGAGGTGGGGTGATACATAAAACAAGGGTTTCAAATTAGCTCAGATACCGTTCCATAAACCCAATATGTAATAGACAAGACCTACTCCTTGCTCAGAGAACTGGACTCAACACGCCCTATTCACCGCACAAGAATATATCTGACTAGTAATAATCTTAAAACCTATGTATTGATATCTCTCTGTTAGTGTGTCAAGTGGGTGTAAAGCGGCATAAACACAGCAGTGAAAAGCAGCTAAACCGCATTATAAAAATAAATTACTTCGAAAAACCCATGAAACAAAGACAGTGAAAGAGAGAGAAATTCTTACACAATGCGTTCAGGGGCTGTGATGCAACCTGGATTGACCATATCTAGACCCACAGCTGGAGGAGACATAAGGGTGGACACTCTTGGGGCTGAGAGGTTTGGTGAGGTTGGGTGAGCAAACGCCGACCCTTTAAAGTAATACTGCGTGGTACCCATCGCATGGGTCCCAAATCTCCAGGTTCAAGGGCATCTTCCTACATCGAAAACATGCATGAGAAAACAAAAGGATGGTACACCATGTGATGGGGAAAGGTTTCTAAAACGCACCTCATTTCTCTTCTCCTTGTGCCCGGGTTCGCCATTCCAGCCGCTTTACTAACAATCTCCCTACTTGGAGCATCAGCACCTTTAACCTCCTGTTCCGTACAGGTTGCAATTTGTCCTGAGGATGAACGGGTACACGGGGAACCAGTGAGAGACTAGCTCTTGGTGTTGGGACAGGCACAGGTCACTCTATTTTCCCATCAGGAAGAAGAATTAACCACAGGCTCATCCTCCCCCTCGGAACCAGAACAGGGCCTGAAGCCATCCTGCGCTTTTGCGGCCAGCTCCCAAAAATGCGAGTTGTAAAATGGAGATTCAGGGCACTGCAATTCACAAACCTGCAGAGTTATAAATGATAACTCTCGTCCACAAATATATTGAGGGAAGGCAAAGAAGAGGATTTGAAATCAAGGCAGAATTGCAGGAAACAGATTTCAGGAGGTAGATTCGAATCGCCTTTAAAGCACATGAAAAGCGGCAAATCATTGACAATGATGCCCTTGGCCAAAAAGGGCGTATGCGTTTTTTCCTGAATATATTCAGGAAAAACCGCATACGCCCTTTTTGGCCAACCAAGCAACCTGGAAAGGCAAATCAGCGCTACAAAGAAGACTCGCTACCCATCGGTCAAAAGGACCATGCTGAAAAAAGTCTCAAAACCAGCAATGCAGGACAGGCCATGGAGAAATGGGAGCCTTGCTACACTGATGGGCGGGATGTAAATTGCCAACAGCCACTCTGGAGAAGTGTACGGTGTGTCCTGAAATATCTAAAAAACACAGCTTAGAGAGCATAGGGCACTTCCACTCATGGGGGTATAAATTGGGAAAATGAAAAATCAGCAAGACACAAGCACCCCAAAGTTTAGGGCTGCTCTGTTGACAAGGACCTCCACTTCATTCCACCTTCAATATCCCAGGAAAGAGAAAAATGGATAAAGAAGTTGTGGTCCTTATGTACAATGGAATATCACTCAGCCATGAAATCAATGTCATAAGGCTAGTAGCAGCATGATGAGTGGATTTAGGTACGACGATTCTAAGTGAAATAAGTCACACAGAAAAGGACACTTCTCATAAGGTATCACTTATAGAGGGAATGTAAAAACCGTTACACTTGAACTGAATTACAAAACAGAACAGAGTCACACATGCAGAAAACACACTATGGCTGCTTAACGGGAAAGGTGAGGTGGGGTGATACATAAAACAAGGGTTTCAAATTAGCTCAGATACCGTTCCATAAACCCAATATGTAATAGACAAGACCTACTCCTTGCTCAGAGAACTGGACTCAACACGCCCTATTCACCGCACAAGAATATATCTGACTAGTAATAATCTTAAAACCTATGTATTGATATCTCTCTGTTAGTGTGTCAAGTGGGTGTAAAGCGGCATAAACACAGCAGTGAAAAGCAGCTAAACCGCATTATAAAAATAAATTACTTCGAAAAACCCATGAAACAAAGACAGTGAAAGAGAGAGAAATTCTTACACAATGCGTTCAGGGGCTGTGATGCAACCTGGATTGACCATATCTAGACCCACAGCTGGAGGAGACATAAGGGTGGACACTCTTGGGGCTGAGAGGTTTGGTGAGGTTGGGTGAGCAAACGCCGACCCTTTAAAGTAATACTGCGTGGTACCCATCGCATGGGTCCCAAATCTCCAGGTTCAAGGGCATCTTCCTACATCGAAAACATGCATGAGAAAACAAAAGGATGGTACACCATGTGATGGGGAAAGGTTTCTAAAACGCACCTCATTTCTCTTCTCCTTGTGCCCGGGTTCGCCATTCCAGCCGCTTTACTAACAATCTCCCTACTTGGAGCATCAGCACCTTTAACCTCCTGTTCCGTACAGGTTGCAATTTGTCCTGAGGATGAACGGGTACACGGGGAACCAGTGAGAGACTAGCTCTTGGTGTTGGGACAGGCACAGGTCACTCTATTTTCCCATCAGGAAGAAGAATTAACCACAGGCTCATCCTCCCCCTCGGAACCAGAACAGGGCCTGAAGCCATCCTGCGCTTTTGCGGCCAGCTCCCAAAAATGCGAGTTGTAAAATGGAGATTCAGGGCACTGCAATTCACAAACCTGCAGAGTTATAAATGATAACTCTCGTCCACAAATATATTGAGGGAAGGCAAAGAAGAGGATTTGAAATCAAGGCAGAATTGCAGGAAACAGATTTCAGGAGGTAGATTCGAATCGCCTTTAAAGCACATGAAAAGCGGCAAATCGTTGACAATGATGCCCTTGGCCAAAAAGGGCGTATGCGTTTTTTCCTGAATATATTCAGGAAAAACCGCATACGCCCTTTTTGGCCAACCAAGCAACCTGGAAAGGCAAATCAGCGCTACAAAGAAGACTCGCTACCCATCGGTCAAAAGGACCATGCTGAAAAAAGTCTCAAAACCAGCAATGCAGGACAGGCCATGGAGAAATGGGAGCCTTGCTACACTGATGGGCGGGATGTAAATTGCCAACAGCCACTCTGGAGAAGTGTACGGTGTGTCCTGAAATATCTAAAAAACACAGCTTAGAGAGCATAGGGCACTTCCACTCATGGGGGTATAAATTGGGAAAATGAAAAATCAGCAAGACACAAGCACCCCAAAGTTTAGGGCTGCTCTGTTGACAAGGACCTCCACTTCATTCCACCTTCAATATCCCAGGAAAGAGAAAAATGGATAAAGAAGTTGTGGTCCTTATGTACAATGGAATATCACTCAGCCATGAAATCAATGTCATAAGGCTAGTAGCAGCATGATGAGTGGATTTAGGTACGACGATTCTAAGTGAAATAAGTCACACAGAAAAGGACACTTCTCATAAGGTATCACTTATAGAGGGAATGTCAAAACCGTTACACTTGAACTGAATTACAAAACAGAACAGAGTCACACATGCAGAAAACACACTATGGCTGCTTAACGGGAAAGGTGAGGTGGGGTGATACATAAAACAAGGGTTTCAAATTAGCTCAGATACCGTTCCATAAACCCAATATGTAATAGACAAGACCTACTCCTTGCTCAGAGAACTGGACTCAACACGCCCTATTCACCGCACAAGAATATATCTGACTAGTAATAATCTTAAAACCTATGTATTGATATCTCTCTGTTAGTGTGTCAAGTGGGTGTAAAGCGGCATAAACACAGCAGTGAAAAGCAGCTAAACCGCATTATAAAAATAAATTACTTCGAAAAACCCATGAAACAAAGACAGTGAAAGAGAGAGAAATTCTTACACAATGCGTTCAGGGGCTGTGATGCAACCTGGATTGACCATATCTAGACCCACAGCTGGAGGAGACATAAGGGTGGACACTCTTGGGGCTGAGAGGTTTGGTGAGGTTGGGTGAGCAAACGCCGACCCTTTAAAGTAATACTGCGTGGTACCCATCGCATGGGTCCCAAATCTCCAGGTTCAAGGGCATCTTCCTACATCGAAAACATGCATGAGAAAACAAAAGGATGGTACACCATGTGATGGGGAAAGGTTTCTAAAACGCACCTCATTTCTCTTCTCCTTGTGCCCGGGTTCGCCATTCCAGCCGCTTTACTAACAATCTCCCTACTTGGAGCATCAGCACCTTTAACCTCCTGTTCCGTACAGGTTGCAATTTGTCCTGAGGATGAACGGGTACACGGGGAACCAGTGAGAGACTAGCTCTTGGTGTTGGGACAGGCACAGGTCACTCTATTTTCCCATCAGGAAGAAGAATTAACCACAGGCTCATCCTCCCCCTCGGAACCAGAACAGGGCCTGAAGCCATCCTGCGCTTTTGCGGCCAGCTCCCAAAAATGCGAGTTGTAAAATGGAGATTCAGGGCACTGCAATTCACAAACCTGCAGAGTTATAAATGATAACTCTCGTCCACAAATATATTGAGGGAAGGCAAAGAAGAGGATTTGAAATCAAGGCAGAATTGCAGGAAACAGATTTCAGGAGGTAGATTCGAATCGCCTTTAAAGCACATGAAAAGCGGCAAATCGTTGACAATGATGCCCTTGGCCAAAAAGGGCGTATGCGTTTTTTCCTGAATATATTCAGGAAAAACCGCATACGCCCTTTTTGGCCAACCAAGCAACCTGGAAAGGCAAATCAGCGCTACAAAGAAGACTCGCTACCCATCGGTCAAAAGGGCCATGCTGAAAAAAGTCTCAAAACCAGCAATGCAGGACAGGCCATGGAGAAATGGGAGCCTTGCTACACTGATGGGCGGGATGTAAATTGCCAACAGCCACTCTGGAGAAGTGTACGGTGTGTTCTGAAACATCTAAAAAACACAGCTTAGAGAGCATAGGGCACTTCCATTCATGGGGGTATAAATTGGGAAAATGAAAAATCAGCAAGACACAAGCACCCCAAAGTTTAGGGCTGCTCTGTTGACAAGGACCTCCACTTCATTCCACCTTCAATATCCCAGGAAAGAGAAAAATGGATAAAGAAGTTGTGGTCCTTATGTACAATGGAATATCACTCAGCCATGAAATCAATGTCATAAGGCTAGTAGCAGCATGATGAGTGGATTTAGGTACGACGATTCTAAGTGAAGTAAGTCACACAGAAAAGGACACTTCTCATAAGGTATCACTTATAGAGGGAATGTAAAAACCGTTACACTTGAACTGAATTACAAAACAGAACAGAGTCACACATGCAGAAAACACACTATGGCTGCTTAACGGGAAAGGTGAGGTGGGGTGATACATAAAACAAGGGTTTCAAATTAGCTCAGATACCGTTCCATAAACCCAATATGTAATAGACAATATCTACTCCTTGCTCAGAGAACTAGACTCAACAAACCCTATTCACCGCACAAGAATATATCTGACTAGTAATAATCTTAAAACCTATGTATTGATATCTCTCTGTTAGTGTGTCAAGTGGGTGTAAAGCGGCATAAACACAGCAGTGAAAAGCAGCTAAACCCCATTATAAAAATAAATTACTTCGAAAAACCCATGAAACCAAGACAGTGAAAGAGAGAGAAATTCTTACACAATGCGTTCAGGGGCTGTGATGCAACCTGGATTGACCATATCTAGACCCACAGCTGGATGAGACATAAGGGTGGACACTCTTGGGGCTGAGAGGTTTGGTGAGGTTGGGTGAGCAAACGCAGACCCATTAAAGTAATACTGCGTGGTACCTATCGCATGGGTCCCTAATCTCCAGGTTCAAGGGCATATTCCTACATCGAAAACATGCATGAGAAAACAAAAAGAGGGTACACCATGTGATGGGGAAAGGTTTCTAAAACGCACCTCATTTCTCTTCTCCTTGTGCCTGGTTTCGTCATTCCAGCCGCTTTACTAACAATCTCCCTACTTAGAGCATCAGCACCTTTAACCTCCTGTTCCGTACAGGTTGCAATTTCTCCTGAGGATGAACGGGTACACGGGGAACCAGTGAGAGACTAGCTCTTGGTGTTGGGACAGGCACAGGTCACTCTATTTTTCCATCAGGAAGACGAATTAACCACAGGCTCATCCTCCCCCCACGGAACCAGAACAGGGCCTGAAGGCATCTTGCACTTTTGCGGCCAGCTCTCAAAAAAGCGAGTTGTAAAATGGAGCTTCAGGGCACTGCAATTCACAAACCTGCAGAGTTATAAATGATAACTCTCGTCCACAAATATATTGAGGGAAGGCAAAGAAGAGGATTTGAAATCAAGGCAGAATTGCAGGAAACAGATTTCAGGAGGTAGATTCGAATCGCCTTTAAAGCACATGAAAAGCGGGCAAAACGTTGACAATGATGCCCTTGGCCAAAAAGGGCGTATGCGTTTTTTTCCTGAATATATTCAGGAAAAAAAGCATACGCCCTTTTTGGCCAACCAAGCAACCTGGAAAGGCAAATCAGCGCTACAAAGAAGACTCGCTACCCTTCGGTCAAAAGGGCCATGCTGAAAAACGTGTCAAAACCAGAAATGCAGGACAGGCAATGGAGAAATGGGAGCCTTGCTACACTGATGGGCGGGATGTAAATTGCCAACAGCCACTCTGGAGAAGTGTACGGTGTGTCCTGAAACATCTAAAAAACACAGCTTAGAGAGCATAGGGCACTTCCACTCATGGGGGTATAAATTGGGAAAATGAAAAATCAGCAAGACACAAGCACCCCAAAGTTTAGGGCTGCTCTGTTGACAAGGACCTCCACTTCATTCCACCTTCAATATCCCAGGAAAGAGAAAAATGGATAAAGAAGTTGTGGTCCTTATGTACAATGGAATATCACTCAGCCATGAAATCAATGTCATAAGGCTAGTAGCAGCATGATGAGTGGATTTAGGTACGACGATTCTAAGTGAAATAAGTCACACAGAAAAGGACACTTCTCATAAGGTATCACTTATAGAGGGAATGTCAAAACCGTTACACTTGAACTGAATTACAAAACAGAACAGAGTCACACATGCAGAAAACACACTATGGCTGCTTAACGGGAAAGGTGAGGTGGGGTGATACATAAAACAAGGGTTTCAAATTAGCTCAGATACCGTTCCATAAACCCAATATGTAATAGACAAGACCTACTCCTTGCTCAGAGAACTGGACTCAACACGCCCTATTCACCGCACAAGAATATATCTGACTAGTAATAATCTTAAAACCTATGTATTGATATCTCTCTGTTAGTGTGTCAAGTGGGTGTAAAGCGGCATAAACACAGCAGTGAAAAGCAGCTAAACCCCATTATAAAAATAAATTACTTCGAAAAACCCATGAAACAAAGACAGTGAAAGAGAGAGAAATTCTTACACAATGCGTTCAGGGGCTGTGATGCAACCTGGATTGACCATATCTAGACCCACAGCTGGAGGAGACATAAGGGTGGACACTCTTGGGGCTGAGAGGTTTGGTTAGGTTGGGTGAGCAAACGCCGACCCTTTAAAGTAATACTGCGTGGTACCCATCGCATGGGTCCCAAATCTCCAGGTTCAAGGGCATCTTCCTACATCGAAAACATGCATGAGAAAACAAAAGGATGGTACACCATGTGATGGGGAAAGGTTTCTAAAACGCACCTCATTTCTCTTCTCCTTGTGCCCGGGTTCGCCATTCCAGCCGCTTTACTAACAATCTCCCTACTTGGAGCATCAGCACCTTTAACCTCCTGTTCCGTACAGGTTGCAATTTGTCCTGAGGATGAACGGGTACACGGGGAACCAGTGAGAGACTAGCTCTTGGTGTTGGGACAGGCACAGGTCACTCTATTTTCCCATCAGGAAGAAGAATTAACCACAGGCTCATCCTCCCCCTCGGAACCAGAACAGGGCCTGAAGCCATCCTGCGCTTTTGCGGCCAGCTCTCAAAAATGCGAGTTGTAAAATGGAGATTCAGGGCACTGCAATTCACAAACCTGCAGAGTTATAAATGATAACTCTCGTCCACAAATATATTGAGGGAAGGCAAAGAAGAGGATTTGAAATCAAGGCAGAATTGCAGGAAACAGATTTCAGGAGGTAGATTCGAATCGCCTTTAAAGCACATGAAAAGCGGCAAATCGTTGACAATGATGCCCTTGGCCAAAAAGGGCGTATGCGTTTTTTCCTGAATATATTCAGGAAAAACCGCATACGCCCTTTTTGGCCAACCAAGCAACCTGGAAAGGCAAATCAGCGCTACAAAGAAGACTCGCTACCCATCGGTCAAAAGGGCCATGCTGAAAAAAGTCTCAAAACCAGCAATGCAGGACAGGCCATGGAGAAATGGGAGCCTTGCTACACTGATGGGCGGGATGTAAATTGCCAACAGCCACTCTGGAGAAGTGTACGGTGTGTTCTGAAACATCTAAAAAACACAGCTTAGAGAGCATAGGGCACTTCCATTCATGGGGGTATAAATTGGGAAAATGAAAAATCAGCAAGACACAAGCACCCCAAAGTTTAGGGCTGCTCTGTTGACAAGGACCTCCACTTCATTCCACCTTCAATATCCCAGGAAAGAGAAAAATGGATAAAGAAGTTGTGGTCCTTATGTACAATGGAATATCACTCAGCCATGAAATCAATGTCATAAGGCTAGTAGCAGCATGATGAGTGGATTTAGGTACGACGATTCTAAGTGAAGTAAGTCACACAGAAAAGGACACTTCTCATAAGGTATCACTTATAGAGGGAATGTCAAAACCGTTACACTTGAACTGAATTACAAAACAGAACAGAGTCACTCATGCAGAAAACACACTATGGCTGCTTAACGGGAAAGGTGAGGTGGGGTGATACATAAAACAAGGGTTTCAAATTAGCTCAGATACCGTTCCATAAACCCAATATGTAATAGACAATATCTACTCCTTGCTCAGAGAACTAGACTCAACAAACCCTATTCACCGCACAAGAATATATCTGACTAGTAATAATCTTAAAACCTATGTATTGATATCTCTCTGTTAGTGTGTCAAGTGGGTGTAAAGCGGCATAAACACAGCAGTGAAAAGCAGCTAAACCCCATTATAAAAATAAATTACTTTGAAAAACCCATGAAACCAAGACAGTGAAAGAGAGAGAAATTCTTACACAATGCGTTCAGGGGCTGTGATGCAACCTGGATTGACCATATCTAGACCCACAGCTGGATGAGACATAAGGGTGGACACTCTTGGGGCTGAGAGGTTTGGTGAGGTTGGGTGAGCAAACGCAGACCCATTAAAGTAATACTGCGTGGTACCTATCGCATGGGTCCCTAATCTCCAGGTTCAAGGGCATATTCCTACATCGAAAACATGCATGAGAAAACAAAAAGAGGGTACACCATGTGATGGGGAAAGGTTTCTAAAACGCACCTCATTTCTCTTCTCCTTGTGCCTGGTTTCGCCATTCCAGCCGCTTTACTAACAATCTCCCTACTTGGAGCATCAGCACCTTTAACCTCCTGTTCCGTACAGGTTGCAATTTCTCCTGAGGATGAACGGGTACACGGGGAACCAGTGAGAGACTAGCTCTTGGTGTTGGGACAGGCACAGGTCACTCTATTTTTCCATCAGGGAGAAGAATTAACCACAGGCTCATCCTCCCCCCACGGAACCAGAACAGGGCCTGAAGGCATCTTGCACTTTTGCGGCCAGCTCTCAAAAAAGCGAGTTGTAAAGTGGAGCTTCAGGACACTGCAATTCACAAACCTGCAGAGTTATAAATGATAACTCTCGTCCACAAATATATTGAGGGAAGGCAAAGAAGAGGATTTGAAATCAAGGCAGAATTGCAGGAAACAGATTTCAGGAGGTAGATTCGAATCGCCTTTAAAGCACATGAAAAGCGGCAAAACGTTGACAATGATGCCCTTGGCCAAAAAGGGCGTATGCGTTTTTTCCTGAATATATTCAGGAAAAAACGCATACGCCCTTTTTGGCCAACCAAGCAACCTGGAAAGGCAAATCAGCGCTACAAAGAAGACTCGCTACCCTTCGGTCAAAAGGGCCATGCTGAAAAAAGTCTCAAAACCAGAAATGCAGGACAGGCCATGGAGAAATGGGAGCCTTGCTACACTGATGGGCGGGATGTAAATTGCCAACAGCCACTCTGGAGAAGTGTACGGTGTGTCCTGAAACATCTAAAAAACACAGCTTAGAGAGCATAGGGCACTTCCACTCATGGGGGTATAAATTGGGAAAATGAAAAATCAGCAAGACACAAGCACCCCAAAGTTTAGGGCTGCTCTGTTGACAAGGACCTCCACTTCATTCCACCTTCAATATCCCAGGAAAGAGAAAAATGGATAAAGAAGTTGTGGTCCTTATGTACAATGGAATATCACTCAGCCATGAAATCAATGTCATAAGGCTAGTAGCAGCATGATGAGTGGATTTAGGTACGACGATTCTAAGTGAAATAAGTCACACAGAAAAGGACACTTCTCATAAGGTATCACTTATAGAGGGCATGTAAAAAGCGTTACACTTGAACTGAATTACAAAACAGAACAGAGTCACACATGCAGAAAACATACTATGGCTGCTTAACGGGAAAGGTGAGGTGGGGTGATACATAAAACAAGGGTTTCAAATTAGCTCAGATACCGTTCCATAAACCCAATATGTAATAGACAAGACCTACTCCTTGCTCAGAGAACTGGACTCAGCACGCCCTATTCACCGCACAAGAATATATCTGACTAGTAATAATCTTAAAACCTATGTATTGATATCTCTCTGTTAGTGTGTCAAGTGGGTGTAAAGCGGCATAAACACAGCAGTGAAAAGCAGCTAAACCCCATTATAAAAATAAATTACTTCGAAAAACCCATGAAACAAAGACAGTGAAAGAGAGAGAAATTCTTACACAATGCGTTCAGGGGCTGTGATGCAACCTGGATTGACCATATCTAGACCCACAGCTGGAGGAGACATAAGGGTGGACACTCTTGGGGCTGAGAGGTTTGGTGAGGTTGGGTGAGCAAACGCCGACCCTTTAAAGTAATACTGCGTGGTACCCATCGCATGGGTCCCAAATCTCCAGGTTCAAGGACATCTTCCTACATCGAAAACATGCATGAGAAAACAAAAGGATGGTACACCATGTGATGGGGAAAGGTTTCTAAAACGCACCTCATTTCTCTTCTCCTTGTGCCCGGGTTCGCCATTCCAGCCGCTTTACTAACAATCTCCCTACTTGGAGCATCAGCACCTTTAACCTCCTGTTCCGTACAGGTTGCAATTTGTCCTGAGGATGAACGGGTACACGGGGAACCAGTGAGAGACTAGCTCTTGGTGTTGGGACAGGCACAGGTCACTCTATTTTCCCATCAGGAAGAAGAATTAACCACAGGCTCATCCTCCCCCTCGGAACCAGAACAGGGCCTGAAGCCATCCTGCGCTTTTGCGGCCAGCTCCCAAAAATGCGAGTTGTAAAATGGAGATTCAGGGCACTGCAATTCACAAACCTGCAGAGTTATAAATGATAACTCTCGTCCACAAATATATTGAGGGAAGGCAAAGAAGAGGATTTGAAATCAAGGCAGAATTGCAGGAAACAGATTTCAGGAGGTAGATTCGAATCGCCTTTAAAGCACATGAAAAGCGGCAAATCGTTGACAATGATGCCCTTGGCCAAAAAGGGCGTATGCGTTTTTTCCTGAATATATTCAGGAAAAACCGCATACGCCCTTTTTGGCCAACCAAGCAACCTGGAAAGGCAAATCAGCGCTACAAAGAAGACTCGCTACCCATCGGTCAAAAGGACCATGCTGAAAAAAGTCTCAAAACCAGCAATGCAGGACAGGCCATGGAGAAATGGGAGCCTTGCTACACTGATGGGCGGGATGTAAATTGCCAACAGCCACTCTGGAGAAATGTACGGTGTGTCCTGAAATATCTAAAAAACACAGCTTAGAGAGCATAGGGCACTTCCACTCATGGGGGTATAAATTGGGAAAATGAAAAATCAGCAAGACACAAGCACCCCAAAGTTTAGGGCTGCTCTGTTGACAAGGACCTCCACTTCATTCCACCTTCAATATCCCAGGAAAGAGAAAAATGGATAAAGAAGTTGTGGTCCTTATGTACAATGGAATATCACTCAGCCATGAAATCAATGTCATAAGGCTAGTAGCAGCATGATGAGTGGATTTAGGTACGACGATTCTAAGTGAAATAAGTCACACAGAAAAGGACACTTCTCATAAGGTATCACTTATAGAGGGAATGTCAAAACCGTTACACTTGAACTGAATTACAAAACAGAACAGAGTCACACATGCAGAAAACACACTATGGCTGCTTAACGGGAAAGGTGAGGTGGGGTGATACATAAAACAAGGGTTTCAAATTAGCTCAGATACCGTTCCATAAACCCAATATGTAATAGACAAGACCTACTCCTTGCTCAGAGAACTGGACTCAACACGCCCTATTCACCGCACAAGAATATATCTGACTAGTAATAATCTTAAAACCTATGTATTGATATCTCTCTGTTAGTGTGTCAAGTGGGTGTAAAGCGGCATAAACACAGCAGTGAAAAGCAGCTAAACCGCATTATAAAAATAAATTACTTCGAAAAACCCATGAAACAAAGACAGTGAAAGAGAGAGAAATTCTTACACAATGCGTTCAGGGGCTGTGATGCAACCTGGATTGACCATATCTAGACGCACAGCTGGATGAGACATAAGGGTGGACACTCTTGGGGCTGAGAGGTTTGGTGAGGTTGGGTGAGCAAACGCCGACCCTTTAAAGTAATACTGCGTGGTACCCATCGCATGGGTCCCAAATCTCCAGGTTCAAGGGCATCTTCCTACATCGAAAACATGCATGAGAAAACAAAAGGATGGTACACCATGTGATGGGGAAAGGTTTCTAAAACGCACCTCATTTCTCTTCTCCTTGTGCCCGGGTTCGCCATTCCAGCCGCTTTACTAACAATCTCCCTACTTGGAGCATCAGCACCTTTAACCTCCTGTTCCGTACAGGTTGCAATTTGTCCTGAGGATGAACGGGTACACGGGGAACCAGTGAGAGACTAGCTCTTGGTGTTGGGACAGGCACAGGTCACTCTATTTTCCCATCAGGAAGAAGAATTAACCACAGGCTCATCCTCCCCCTCGGAACCAGAACAGGGCCTGAAGCCATCCTGCGCTTTTGCGGCCAGCTCCCAAAAATGCGAGTTGTAAAATGGAGATTCAGGGCACTGCAATTCACAAACCTGCAGAGTTATAAATGATAACTCTCGTCCACAAATATATTGAGGGAAGGCAAAGAAGAGGATTTGAAATCAAGGCAGAATTGCAGGAAACAGATTTCAGGAGGTAGATTCGAATCGCCTTTAAAGCACATGAAAAGCGGCAAATCGTTGACAATGATGCCCTTGGCCAAAAAGGGCGTATGCGTTTTTTCCTGAATATATTCAGGAAAAACCGCATACGCCCTTTTTGGCCAACCAAGCAACCTGGAAAGGCAAATCAGCGCTACAAAGAAGACTCGCTACCCATCGGTCAAAAGGGCCATGCTGAAAAAAGTCTCAAAACCAGAAATGCAGGACAGGCCATGGAGAAATGGGAGCCTTGCTACACTGATGGGCGGGATGTAAATTGCCAACAGCCACTCTGGAGAAGTGTACGGTGTGTCCTGAAACATCTAAAAAACACAGCTTAGAGAGCATAGGGCACTTCCACTCATGGGGGTATAAATTGGGAAAATGAAAAATCAGCAAGACACAAGCACCCCAAAGTTTAGGGCTGCTCTGTTGACAAGGACCTCCACTTCATTCCACCTTCAATATCCCAGGAAAGAGAAAAATGGATAAAGAAGTTGTGGTCCTTATGTACAATGGAATATCACTCAGCCATGAAATCAATGCCATAAGGCTAGTAGCAGCATGATGAGTGGATTTAGGTACGACGATTCTAAGTGAAGTAAGTCACACAGAAAAGGACACTTCTCATAAGGTATCACTTATAGAGGGAATGTAAAAACCGTTACACTTGAACTGAATTACAAAACAGAACAGAGTCACACATGCAGAAAACACACTATGGCTGCTTAACGGGAAAGGTGAGGTGGGGTGATACATAAAACAAGGGTTTCAAATTAGCTCAGATACCGTTCCATAAACCCAATATGTAATAGACAAGATCTACTCCTTGCTCAGAGAACTAGACTCAACAAACCCTATTCACCGCACAAGAATATATCTGACTAGTAATAATCTTAAAACCTATGTATTGATATCTCTCTGTTAGTGTGTCAAGTGGGTGTAAAGCGGCATAAACACAGCAGTGAAAAGCAGCTAAACCCCATTATAAAAATAAATTACTTTGAAAAACCCATGAAACCAAGACAGTGAAAGAGAGAGAAATTCTTACACAATGCGTTCAGGGGCTGTGATGCAACCTGGATTGACCATATCTAGACCCACAGCTGGATGAGACATAAGGGTGGACACTCTTGGGGCTGAGAGGTTTGGTGAGGTTGGGTGAGCAAACGCAGACCCATTAAAGTAATACTGCGTGGTACCTATCGCATGGGTCCCTAATCTCCAGGTTCAAGGGCATATTCCTACATCGAAAACATGCATGAGAAAACAAAAAGAGGGTACACCATGTGATGGGGAAAGGTTTCTAAAACGCACCTCATTTCTCTTCTCCTTGTGCCTGGTTTCGCCATTCCAGCCGCTTTACTAACAATCTCCCTACTTGGAGCATCAGCACCTTTAACCTCCTGTTCCGTACAGGTTGCAATTTCTCCTGAGGATGAACGGGTACACGGGGAACCAGTGAGAGACTAGCTCTTGGTGTTGGGACAGGCACAGGTCAGTCTATTTTTCCATCAGGGAGAAGAATTAACCACAGGCTCATCCTCCCCCCACGGAACCAGAACAGGGCCTGAAGGCATCTTGCACTTTTGCGGCCAGCTCTCAAAAAAGCGAGTTGTAAAGTGGAGCTTCAGGGCACTGCAATTCACAAACCTGCAGAGTTATAAATGATAACTCTCGTCCACAAATATATTGAGGGAAGGCAAAGAAGGGGATTTGAAATCAAGGCAGAATTGCAGGAAACAGATTTCAGGAGGTAGATTCGAATCGCCTTTAAAGCACATGAAAAGCGGCAAAACGTTGACAATGATGCCCTTGGCCAAAAAGGGCGTATGCGTTTTTTCCTGAATATATTCAGGAAAAAACGCATACGCCCTTTTTGGCCAACCAAGCAACCTGGAAAGGCAAATCAGCGCTACAAAGAAGACTCGCTACCCTTCGGTCAAAAGGGCCATGCTGAAAAAAGTCTCAAAACCAGAAATGCAGGACAGGCCATGGAGAAATGGGAGCCTTGCTACACTGATGGGCGGGATGTAAATTGCCAACAGCCACTCTGGAGAAGTGTACGGTGTGTCCTGAAACATCTAAAAAACACAGCTTAGAGAGCATAGGGCACTTCCACTCATGGGGGTATAAATTGGGAAAATGAAAAATCAGCAAGACACAAGCACCCCAAAGTTTAGGGCTGCTCTGTTGACAAGGACCTCCACTTCATTCCACCTTCAATATCCCAGGAAAGAGAAAAATGGATAAAGAAGTTGTGGTCCTTATGTACAATGGAATATCACTCAGCCATGAAATCAATGTCATAAGGCTAGTAGCAGCATGATGAGTGGATTTAGGTACGACGATTCTAAGTGAAATAAGTCACACAGAAAAGGACACTTCTCATAAGGTATCACTTATAGAGGGCATGTCAAAACCGTTACACTTGAACTGAATTACAAAACAGAACAGAGTCACACATGCAGAAAACATACTATGGCTGCTTAACGGGAAAGGTGAGGTGGGGTGATACATAAAACAAGGGTTTCAAATTAGCTCAGATACCGTTCCATAAACCCAATATGTAATAGACAAGACCTACTCCTTGCTCAGAGAACTGGACTCAGCACGCCCTATTCACCGCACAAGAATATATCTGACTAGTAATAATCTTAAAACCTATGTATTGATATCTCTCTGTTAGTGTGTCAAGTGGGTGTAAAGCGGCATAAACACAGCAGTGAAAAGCAGCTAAACCCCATTATAAAAATAAATTACTTCGAAAAACCCATGAAACAAAGACAGTGAAAGAGAGAGAAATTCTTACACAATGCGTTCAGGGGCTGTGATGCAACCTGGATTGACCATATCTAGACCCACAGCTGGAGGAGACATAAGGGTGGACACTCTTGGGGCTGAGAGGTTTGGTGAGGTTGGGTGAGCAAACGCCGACCCTTTAAAGTAATACTGCGTGGTACCCATCGCATGGGTCCCAAATCTCCAGGTTCAAGGACATCTTCCTACATCGAAAACATGCATGAGAAAACAAAAGGATGGTACACCATGTGATGGGGAAAGGTTTCTAAAACGCACCTCATTTCTCTTCTCCTTGTGCCCGGGTTCGCCATTCCAGCCGCTTTACTAACAATCTCCCTACTTGGAGCATCAGCACCTTTAACCTCCTGTTCCGTACAGGTTGCAATTTGTCCTGAGGATGAACGGGTACACGGGGAACCAGTGAGAGACTAGCTCTTGGTGTTGGGACAGGCACAGGTCACTCTATTTTCCCATCAGGAAGAAGAATTAACCACAGGCTCATCCTCCCCCTCGGAACCAGAACAGGGCCTGAAGCCATCCTGCGCTTTTGCGGCCAGCTCCCAAAAATGCGAGTTGTAAAATGGAGATTCAGGGCACTGCAATTCACAAACCTGCAGAGTTATAAATGATAACTCTCGTCCACAAATATATTGAGGGAAGGCAAAGAAGAGGATTTGAAATCAAGGCAGAATTGCAGGAAACAGATTTCAGGAGGTAGATTCGAATCGCCTTTAAAGCACATGAAAAGCGGCAAATCGTTGACAATGATGCCCTTGGCCAAAAAGGGCGTATGCGTTTTTTCCTGAATATATTCAGGAAAAACCGCATACGCCCTTTTTGGCCAACCAAGCAACCTGGAAAGGCAAATCAGCGCTACAAAGAAGACTCGCTACCCATCGGTCAAAAGGACCATGCTGAAAAAAGTCTCAAAACCAGCAATGCAGGACAGGCCATGGAGAAATGGGAGCCTTGCTACACTGATGGGCGGGATGTAAATTGCCAACAGCCACTCTGGAGAAATGTACGGTGTGTCCTGAAATATCTAAAAAACACAGCTTAGAGAGCATAGGGCACTTCCACTCATGGGGGTATAAATTGGGAAAATGAAAAATCAGCAAGACACAAGCACCCCAAAGTTTAGGGCTGCTCTGTTGACAAGGACCTCCACTTCATTCCACCTTCAATATCCCAGGAAAGAGAAAAATGGATAAAGAAGTTGTGGTCCTTATGTACAATGGAATATCACTCAGCCATGAAATCAATGTCATAAGGCTAGTAGCAGCATGATGAGTGGATTTAGGTACGACGATTCTAAGTGAAATAAGTCACACAGAAAAGGACACTTCTCATAAGGTATCACTTATAGAGGGAATGTCAAAACCGTTACACTTGAACTGAATTACAAAACAGAACAGAGTCACACATGCAGAAAACACACTATGGCTGCTTAACGGGAAAGGTGAGGTGGGGTGATACATAAAACAAGGGTTTCAAATTAGCTCAGATACCGTTCCATAAACCCAATATGTAATAGACAAGACCTACTCCTTGCTCAGAGAACTGGACTCAACACGCCCTATTCACCGCACAAGAATATATCTGACTAGTAATAATCTTAAAACCTATGTATTGATATCTCTCTGTTAGTGTGTCAAGTGGGTGTAAAGCGGCATAAACACAGCAGTGAAAAGCAGCTAAACCGCATTATAAAAATAAATTACTTCGAAAAACCCATGAAACAAAGACAGTGAAAGAGAGAGAAATTCTTACACAATGCGTTCAGGGGCTGTGATGCAACCTGGATTGACCATATCTAGACGCACAGCTGGATGAGACATAAGGGTGGACACTCTTGGGGCTGAGAGGTTTGGTGAGGTTGGGTGAGCAAACGCCGACCCTTTAAAGTAATACTGCGTGGTACCCATCGCATGGGTCCCAAATCTCCAGGTTCAAGGGCATCTTCCTACATCGAAAACATGCATGAGAAAACAAAAGGATGGTACACCATGTGATGGGGAAAGGTTTCTAAAACGCACCTCATTTCTCTTCTCCTTGTGCCCGGGTTCGCCATTCCAGCCGCTTTACTAACAATCTCCCTACTTGGAGCATCAGCACCTTTAACCTCCTGTTCCGTACAGGTTGCAATTTGTCCTGAGGATGAACGGGTACACGGGGAACCAGTGAGAGACTAGCTCTTGGTGTTGGGACAGGCACAGGTCACTCTATTTTCCCATCAGGAAGAAGAATTAACCACAGGCTCATCCTCCCCCTCGGAACCAGAACAGGGCCTGAAGCCATCCTGCGCTTTTGCGGCCAGCTCCCAAAAATGCGAGTTGTAAAATGGAGATTCAGGGCACTGCAATTCACAAACCTGCAGAGTTATAAATGATAACTCTCGTCCACAAATATATTGAGGGAAGGCAAAGAAGAGGATTTGAAATCAAGGCAGAATTGCAGGAAACAGATTTCAGGAGGTAGATTCGAATCGCCTTTAAAGCACATGAAAAGCGGCAAATCGTTGACAATGATGCCCTTGGCCAAAAAGGGCGTATGCGTTTTTTCCTGAATATATTCAGGAAAAACCGCATACGCCCTTTTTGGCCAACCAAGCAACCTGGAAAGGCAAATCAGCGCTACAAAGAAGACTCGCTACCCATCGGTCAAAAGGGCCATGCTGAAAAAAGTCTCAAAACCAGAAATGCAGGACAGGCCATGGAGAAATGGGAGCCTTGCTACACTGATGGGCGGGATGTAAATTGCCAACAGCCACTCTGGAGAAGTGTACGGTGTGTCCTGAAACATCTAAAAAACACAGCTTAGAGAGCATAGGGCACTTCCACTCATGGGGGTATAAATTGGGAAAATGAAAAATCAGCAAGACACAAGCACCCCAAAGTTTAGGGCTGCTCTGTTGACAAGGACCTCCACTTCATTCCACCTTCAATATCCCAGGAAAGAGAAAAATGGATAAAGAAGTTGTGGTCCTTATGTACAATGGAATATCACTCAGCCATGAAATCAATGCCATAAGGCTAGTAGCAGCATGATGAGTGGATTTAGGTACGACGATTCTAAGTGAAGTAAGTCACACAGAAAAGGACACTTCTCATAAGGTATCACTTATAGAGGGAATGTAAAAACCGTTACACTTGAACTGAATTACAAAACAGAACAGAGTCACACATGCAGAAAACACACTATGGCTGCTTAACGGGAAAGGTGAGGTGGGGTGATACATAAAACAAGGGTTTCAAATTAGCTCAGATACCGTTCCATAAACCCAATATGTAATAGACAAGATCTACTCCTTGCTCAGAGAACTAGACTCAACAAACCCTATTCACCGCACAAGAATATATCTGACTAGTAATAATCTTAAAACCTATGTATTGATATCTCTCTGTTAGTGTGTCAAGTGGGTGTAAAGCGGCATAAACACAGCAGTGAAAAGCAGCTAAACCCCATTATAAAAATAAATTACTTCGAAAAACCCATGAAACAAAGACAGTGAAAGAGAGAGAAATTCTTACACAATGCGTTCAGGGGCTGTGATGCAACCTGGATTGACCATATCTAGACCCACAGCTGGAGGAGACATAAGGGTGGACACTCTTGGGGCTGAGAGGTTTGGTGAGGTTGGGTGAGCAAACGCCGACCCTTTAAAATAATACTGCGTGGTACCCATCGCATGGGTCCCAAATCTCCAGGTTCAAGGACATCTTCCTACATCGAAAACATGCATGAGAAAACAAAAGGATGGTACACCATGTGATGGGGAAAGGTTTCTAAAACGCACCTCATTTCTCTTCTCCTTGTGCCCGGGTTCGCCATTCCAGCCGCTTTACTAACAATCTCCCTACTTGGAGCATCAGCACCTTTAACCTCCTGTTCCGTACAGGTTGCAATTTGTCCTGAGGATGAACGGGTACACGGGGAACCAGTGAGAGACTAGCTCTTGGTGTTGGGACAGGCACAGGTCACTCTATTTTCCCATCAGGAAGAAGAATTAACCACAGGCTCATCCTCCCCCTCGGAACCAGAACAGGGCCTGAAGCCATCCTGCGCTTTTGCGGCCAGCTCCCAAAAATGCGAGTTGTAAAATGGAGATTCAGGGCACTGCAATTCACAAACCTGCAGAGTTATAAATGATAACTCTCGTCCACAAATATATTGAGGGAAGGCAAAGAAGAGGATTTGAAATCAAGGCAGAATTGCAGGAAACAGATTTCAGGAGGTAGATTCGAATCGCCTTTAAAGCACATGAAAAGCGGCAAATCGTTGACAATGATGCCCTTGGCCAAAAAGGGCGTATGCGTTTTTTCCTGAATATATTCAGGAAAAACCGCATACGCCCTTTTTGGCCAACCAAGCAACCTGGAAAGGCAAATCAGCGCTACAAAGAAGACTCGCTACCCATCGGTCAAAAGGACCATGCTGAAAAAAGTCTCAAAACCAGCAATGCAGGACAGGCCATGGAGAAATGGGAGCCTTGCTACACTGATGGGCGGGATGTAAATTGCCAACAGCCACTCTGGAGAAATGTACGGTGTGTCCTGAAATATCTAAAAAACACAGCTTAGAGAGCATAGGGCACTTCCACTCATGGGGGTATAAATTGGGAAAATGAAAAATCAGCAAGACACAAGCACCCCAAAGTTTAGGGCTGCTCTGTTGACAAGGACCTCCACTTCATTCCACCTTCAATATCCCAGGAAAGAGAAAAATGGATAAAGAAGTTGTGGTCCTTATGTACAATGGAATATCACTCAGCCATGAAATCAATGTCATAAGGCTAGTAGCAGCATGATGAGTGGATTTAGGTACGACGATTCTAAGTGAAATAAGTCACACAGAAAAGGACACTTCTCATAAGGTATCACTTATAGAGGGAATGTCAAAACCGTTACACTTGAACTGAATTACAAAACAGAACAGAGTCACACATGCAGAAAACACACTATGGCTGCTTAACGGGAAAGGTGAGGTGGGGTGATACATAAAACAAGGGTTTCAAATTAGCTCAGATACCGTTCCATAAACCCAATATGTAATAGACAAGACCTACTCCTTGCTCAGAGAACTGGACTCAACACGCCCTATTCACCGCACAAGAATATATCTGACTAGTAATAATCTTAAAACCTATGTATTGATATCTCTCTGTTAGTGTGTCAAGTGGGTGTAAAGCGGCATAAACACAGCAGTGAAAAGCAGCTAAACCGCATTATAAAAATAAATTACTTCGAAAAACCCATGAAACAAAGACAGTGAAAGAGAGAGAAATTCTTACACAATGCGTTCAGGGGCTGTGATGCAACCTGGATTGACCATATCTAGACGCACAGCTGGATGAGACATAAGGGTGGACACTCTTGGGGCTGAGAGGTTTGGTGAGGTTGGGTGAGCAAACGCCGACCCTTTAAAGTAATACTGCGTGGTACCCATCGCATGGGTCCCAAATCTCCAGGTTCAAGGGCATCTTCCTACATCGAAAACATGCATGAGAAAACAAAAGGATGGTACACCATGTGATGGGGAAAGGTTTCTAAAACGCACCTCATTTCTCTTCTCCTTGTGCCCGGGTTCGCCATTCCAGCCGCTTTACTAACAATCTCCCTACTTGGAGCATCAGCACCTTTAACCTCCTGTTCCGTACAGGTTGCAATTTGTCCTGAGGATGAACGGGTACACGGGGAACCAGTGAGAGACTAGCTCTTGGTGTTGGGACAGGCACAGGTCACTCTATTTTCCCATCAGGAAGAAGAATTAACCACAGGCTCATCCTCCCCCTCGGAACCAGAACAGGGCCTGAAGCCATCCTGCGCTTTTGCGGCCAGCTCCCAAAAATGCGAGTTGTAAAATGGAGATTCAGGGCACTGCAATTCACAAACCTGCAGAGTTATAAATGATAACTCTCGTCCACAAATATATTGAGGGAAGGCAAAGAAGAGGATTTGAAATCAAGGCAGAATTGCAGGAAACAGATTTCAGGAGGTAGATTCGAATCGCCTTTAAAGCACATGAAAAGCGGCAAATCGTTGACAATGATGCCCTTGGCCAAAAAGGGCGTATGCGTTTTTTCCTGAATATATTCAGGAAAAACCGCATACGCCCTTTTTGGCCAACCAAGCAACCTGGAAAGGCAAATCAGCGCTACAAAGAAGACTCGCTACCCATCGGTCAAAAGGGCCATGCTGAAAAAAGTCTCAAAACCAGAAATGCAGGACAGGCCATGGAGAAATGGGAGCCTTGCTACACTGATGGGCGGGATGTAAATTGCCAACAGCCACTCTGGAGAAGTGTACGGTGTGTCCTGAAACATCTAAAAAACACAGCTTAGAGAGCATAGGGCACTTCCACTCATGGGGGTATAAATTGGGAAAATGAAAAATCAGCAAGACACAAGCACCCCAAAGTTTAGGGCTGCTCTGTTGACAAGGACCTCCACTTCATTCCACCTTCAATATCCCAGGAAAGAGAAAAATGGATAAAGAAGTTGTGGTCCTTATGTACAATGGAATATCACTCAGCCATGAAATCAATGCCATAAGGCTAGTAGCAGCATGATGAGTGGATTTAGGTACGACGATTCTAAGTGAAGTAAGTCACACAGAAAAGGACACTTCTCATAAGGTATCACTTATAGAGGGAATGTAAAAACCGTTACACTTGAACTGAATTACAAAACAGAACAGAGTCACACATGCAGAAAACACACTATGGCTGCTTAACGGGAAAGGTGAGGTGGGGTGATACATAAAACAAGGGTTTCAAATTAGCTCAGATACCGTTCCATAAACCCAATATGTAATAGACAAGATCTACTCCTTGCTCAGAGAACTAGACTCAACAAACCCTATTCACCGCACAAGAATATATCTGACTAGTAATAATCTTAAAACCTATGTATTGATATCTCTCTGTTAGTGTGTCAAGTGGGTGTAAAGCGGCATAAACACAGCAGTGAAAAGCAGCTAAACCCCATTATAAAAATAAATTACTTTGAAAAACCCATGAAACCAAGACAGTGAAAGAGAGAGAAATTCTTACACAATGCGTTCAGGGGCTGTGATGCAACCTGGATTGACCATATCTAGACCCACAGCTGGATGAGACATAAGGGTGGACACTCTTGGGGCTGAGAGGTTTGGTGAGGTTGGGTGAGCAAACGCAGACCCATTAAAGTAATACTGCGTGGTACCTATCGCATGGGTCCCTAATCTCCAGGTTCAAGGGCATATTCCTACATCGAAAACATGCATGAGAAAACAAAAAGAGGGTACACCATGTGATGGGGAAAGGTTTCTAAAACGCACCTCATTTCTCTTCTCCTTGTGCCTGGTTTCGCCATTCCAGCCGCTTTACTAACAATCTCCCTACTTGGAGCATCAGCACCTTTAACCTCCTGTTCCGTACAGGTTGCAATTTCTCCTGAGGATGAACGGGTACACGGGGAACCAGTGAGAGACTAGCTCTTGGTGTTGGGACAGGCACAGGTCAGTCTATTTTTCCATCAGGGAGAAGAATTAACCACAGGCTCATCCTCCCCCCACGGAACCAGAACAGGGCCTGAAGGCATCTTGCACTTTTGCGGCCAGCTCTCAAAAAAGCGAGTTGTAAAGTGGAGCTTCAGGGCACTGCAATTCACAAACCTGCAGAGTTATAAATGATAACTCTCGTCCACAAATATATTGAGGGAAGGCAAAGAAGGGGATTTGAAATCAAGGCAGAATTGCAGGAAACAGATTTCAGGAGGTAGATTCGAATCGCCTTTAAAGCACATGAAAAGCGGCAAAACGTTGACAATGATGCCCTTGGCCAAAAAGGGCGTATGCGTTTTTTCCTGAATATATTCAGGAAAAAACGCATACGCCCTTTTTGGCCAACCAAGCAACCTGGAAAGGCAAATCAGGGCTACAAAGAAGACTCGCTACCCATCGGTCAAAAGGGCCATGCTGAAAAAAGTCTCAAAACCAGAAATGCAGGACAGGCCATGGAGAAATGGGAGCCTTGCTACACTGATGGGCGGGATGTAAATTGCCAACAGCCACTCTGGAGAAGTGTACGGTGTGTCCTGAAACATCTAAAAAACACAGCTTAGAGAGCATAGGGCACTTCCACTCATGGGGGTATAAATTGGGAAAATGAAAAATCAGCAAGACACAAGCACCCCAAAGTTTAGGGCTGCTCTGTTGACAAGGACCTCCACTTCATTCCACCTTCAATATCCCAGGAAAGAGAAAAATGGATAAAGAAGTTGTGGTCCTTATGTACAATGGAATATCACTCAGCCATGAAATCAATGTCATAAGGCTAGTAGCAGCATGATGAGTGGATTTAGGTACGACGATTCTAAGTGAAATAAGTCACACAGAAAAGGACACTTCTCATAAGGTATCACTTATAGAGGGAATGTCAAAACCGTTACACTTGAACTGAATTACAAAACAGAACAGAGTCACACATGCAGAAAACACACTATGGCTGCTTAACGGGAAAGGTGAGGTGGGGTGATACATAAAACAAGGGTTTCAAATTAGCTCAGATACCGTTCCATAAACCCAATATGTAATAGACAAGACCTACTCCTTGCTCAGAGAACTGGACTCAACACGCCCTATTCACCGCACAAGAATATATCTGACTAGTAATAATCTTAAAACCTATGTATTGATATCTCTCTGTTAGTGTGTCAAGTGGGTGTAAAGCGGCATAAACACAGCAGTGAAAAGCAGCTAAACCGCATTATAAAAATAAATTACTTCGAAAAACCCATGAAACAAAGACAGTGAAAGAGAGAGAAATTCTTACACAATGCGTTCAGGGGCTGTGATGCAACCTGGATTGACCATATCTAGACCCACAGCTGGAGGAGACATAAGGGTGGACACTCTTGGGGCTGAGAGGTTTGGTGAGGTTGGGTGAGCAAACGCCGACCCTTTAAAGTAATACTGCGTGGAACCCATCGCATGGGTCCCAAATCTCCAGGTTCAAGGGCATCTTCCTACATCGAAAACATGCATGAGAAAACAAAAGGATGGTACACCATGTGATGGGGAAAGGTTTCTAAAACGCACCTCATTTCTCTTCTCCTTGTGCCCGGGTTCGCCATTCCAGCCGCTTTACTAACAATCTCCCTACTTGGAGCATCAGCACCTTTAACCTCCTGTTCCGTACAGGTTGCAATTTGTCCTGAGGATGAACGGGTAGACGGGGAACCAGTGAGAGACTAGCTCTTGGTGTTGGGACAGGCACAGGTCACTCTATTTTCCCATCAGGAAGAAGAATTAACCACAGGCTCATCCTCCCCCTCGGAACCAGAACAGGGCCTGAAGCCATCCTGCGCTTTTGCGGCCAGCTCCCAAAAATGCGAGTTGTAAAATGGAGATTCAGGGCACTGCAATTCACAAACCTGCAGAGTTATAAATGATAACTCTCGTCCACAAATATATTGAGGGAAGGCAAAGAAGAGGATTTGAAATCAAGGCAGAATTGCAGGAAACAGATTTCAGGAGGTAGATTCGAATCGCCTTTAAAGCACATGAAAAGCGGCAAATCGTTGACAATGATGCCCTTGGCCAAAAAGGGCGTATGCGTTTTTTCCTGAATATATTCAGGAAAAACCGCATACGCCCTTTTTGGCCAACCAAGCAACCTGGAAAGGCAAATCAGCGCTACAAAGAAGACTCGCTACCCATCGGTCAAAAGGGCCATGCTGAAAAAAGTCTCAAAACCAGCAATGCAGGACAGGCCATGGAGAAATGGGAGCCTTGCTACACTGATGGGCGGGATGTAAATTGCCAACAGCCACTCTGGAGAAGTGTACGGTGTGTCCTGAAACATCTAAAAAACACAGCTTAGAGAGCATAGGGCACTTCCACTCATGGGGGTATAAATTGGGAAAATGAAAAATCAGCAAGACACAAGCACCCCAAAGTTTAGGGCTGCTCTGTTGACAAGGACCTCCACTTCATTCCACCTTCAATATCCCAGGAAAGAGAAAAATGGATAAAGAAGTTGTGGTCCTTATGTACAATGGAATATCACTCAGCCATGAAATCAATGTCATAAGGCTAGTAGCAGCATGATGAGTGGATTTAGGTACGACGATTCTAAGTGAAATAAGTCACACAGAAAAGGACACTTCTCATAAGGTATCACTTATAGAGGGAATGTCAAAACCGTTACACTTGAACTGAATTACAAAACAGAACAGAGTCACACATGCAGAAAACACACTATGGCTGCTTAACGGGAAAGGTGAGGTGGGGTGATACATAAAACAAGGGTTTCAAATTAGCTCAGATACCGTTCCATAAACCCAATATGTAATAGACAAGACCTACTCCTTGCTCAGAGAACTGGACTCAACACGCCCTATTCACCGCACAAGAATATATCTGACTAGTAATAATCTTAAAACCTATGTATTGATATCTCTCTGTTAGTGTGTCAAGTGGGTGTAAAGCGGCATAAACACAGCAGTGAAAAGCAGCTAAACCGCATTATAAAAATAAATTACTTCGAAAAACCCATGAAACAAAGACAGTGAAAGAGAGAGAAATTCTTACACAATGCGTTCAGGGGCTGTGATGCAACCTGGATTGACCATATCTAGACCCACAGCTGGAGGAGACATAAGGGTGGACACTCTTGGGGCTGAGAGGTTTGGTGAGGTTGGGTGAGCAAACGCCGACCCTTTAAAGTAATACTGCGTGGTACCCATCGCATGGGTCCCAAATCTCCAGGTTCAAGGGCATCTTCCTACATCGAAAACATGCATGAGAAAACAAAAGGATGGTACACCATGTGATGGGGAAAGGTTTCTAAAACGCACCTCATTTCTCTTCTCCTTGTGCCCGGGTTCGCCATTCCAGCCGCTTTACTAACAATCTCCCTACTTGGAGCATCAGCACCTTTAACCTCCTGTTCCGTACAGGTTGCAATTTGTCCTGAGGATGAACGGGTACACGGGGAACCAGTGAGAGACTAGCTCTTGGTGTTGGGACAGGCACAGGTCACTCTATTTTCCCATCAGGAAGAAGAATTAACCACAGGCTCATCCTCCCCCTCGGAACCAGAACAGGGCCTGAAGCCATCCTGCGCTTTTGCGGCCAGCTCCCAAAAATGCGAGTTGTAAAATGGAGATTCAGGGCACTGCAATTCACAAACCTGCAGAGTTATAAATGATAACTCTCGTCCACAAATATATTGAGGGAAGGCAAAGAAGAGGATTTGAAATCAAGGCAGAATTGCAGGAAACAGATTTCAGGAGGTAGATTCGAATCGCCTTTAAAGCACATGAAAAGCGGCAAATCGTTGACAATGATGCCCTTGGCCAAAAAGGGCGTATGCGTTTTTTCCTGAATATATTCAGGAAAAACCGCATACGCCCTTTTTGGCCAACCAAGCAACCTGGAAAGGCAAATCAGCGCTACAAAGAAGACTCGCTACCCATCGGTCAAAAGGGCCATGCTGAAAAAAGTCTCAAAACCAGCAATGCAGGACAGGCCATGGAGAAATGGGAGCCTTGCTACACTGATGGGCGGGATGTAAATTGCCAACAGCCACTCTGGAGAAGTGTACGGTGTGTCCTGAAACATCTAAAAAACACAGCTTAGAGAGCATAGGGCACTTCCACTCATGGGGGTATAAATTGGGAAAATGAAAAATCAGCAAGACACAAGCACCCCAAAGTTTAGGGCTGCTCTGTTGACAAGGACCTCCACTTCATTCCACCTTCAATATCCCAGGAAAGAGAAAAATGGATAAAGAAGTTGTGGTCCTTATGTACAATGGAATATCACTCAGCCATGAAATCAATGTCATAAGGCTAGTAGCAGCATGATGAGTGGATTTAGGTACGACGATTCTAAGTGAAATAAGTCACACAGAAAAGGACACTTCTCATAAGGTATCACTTATAGAGGGAATGTCAAAACCGTTACACTTGAACTGAATTACAAAACAGAACAGAGTCACACATGCAGAAAACACACTATGGCTGCTTAACGGGAAAGGTGAGGTGGGGTGATACATAAAACAAGGGTTTCAAATTAGCTCAGATACCGTTCCATAAACCCAATATGTAATAGACAAGACCTACTCCTTGCTCAGAGAACTGGACTCAACACGCCCTATTCACCGCACAAGAATATATCTGACTAGGAATAATCTTAAAACCTATGTATTGATATCTCTCTGTTAGTGTGTCAAGTGGGTGTAAAGCGGCATAAACACAGCAGTGAAAAGCAGCTAAACCGCATTATAAAAATAAATTACTTCGAAAAACCCATGAAACAAAGACAGTGAAAGAGAGAGAAATTCTTACACAATGCGTTCAGGGGCTGTGATGCAACCTGGATTGACCATATCTAGACCCACAGCTGGAGGAGACATAAGGGTGGACACTCTTGGGGCTGAGAGGTTTGGTGAGGTTGGGTGAGCAAACGCCGACCCTTTAAAGTAATACTGCGTGGAACCCATCGCATGGGTCCCAAATCTCCAGGTTCAAGGGCATCTTCCTACATCGAAAACATGCATGAGAAAACAAAAGGATGGTACACCATGTGATGGGGAAAGGTTTCTAAAACGCACCTCATTTCTCTTCTCCTTGTGCCCGGGTTCGCCATTCCAGCCGCTTTACTAACAATCTCCCTACTTGGAGCATCAGCACCTTTAACCTCCTGTTCCGTACAGGTTGCAATTTGTCCTGAGGATGAACGGGTACACGGGGAACCAGTGAGAGACTAGCTCTTGGTGTTGGGACAGGCACAGGTCACTCTATTTTCCCATCAGGAAGAAGAATTAACCACAGGCTCATCCTCCCCCTCGGAACCAGAACAGGGCCTGAAGCCATCCTGTGCTTTTGCGGCCAGCTCCCAAAAATGCGAGTTGTAAAATGGAGATTCAGGGCACTGCAATTCACAAACCTGCAGAGTTATAAATGATAACTCTCGTCCACAAATATATTGAGGGAAGGCAAAGAAGAGGATTTGAAATCAAGGCAGAATTGCAGGAAACAGATTTCAGGAGGTAGATTCGAATCGCCTTTAAAGCACATGAAAAGCGGCAAATCGTTGACAATGATGCCCTTGGCCAAAAAGGGCGTATGCGTTTTTTCCTGAATATATTCAGGAAAAACCGCATACGCCCTTTTTGGCCAACCAAGCAACCTGGAAAGGCAAATCAGCGCTACAAAGAAGACTCGCTACCCATCGGTCAAAAGGGCCATGCTGAAAAAAGTCTCAAAACCAGCAATGCAGGACAGGCCATGGAGAAATGGGAGCCTTGCTACACTGATGGGCGGGATGTAAATTGCCAACAGCCACTCTGGAGAAGTGTACGGTGTGTCCTGAAACATCTAAAAAACACAGCTTAGAGAGCATAGGGCACTTCCACTCATGGGGGTATAAATTGGGAAAATGAAAAATCAGCAAGACACAAGCACCCCAAAGTTTAGGGCTGCTCTGTTGACAAGGACCTCCACTTCATTCCACCTTCAATATCCCAGGAAAGAGAAAAATGGATAAAGAAGTTGTGGTCCTTATGTACAATGGAATATCACTCAGCCATGAAATCAATGTCATAAGGCTAGTAGCAGCATGATGAGTGGATTTAGGTACGACGATTCTAAGTGAAATAAGTCACACAGAAAAGGACACTTCTCATAAGGTATCACTTATAGAGGGAATGTCAAAACCGTTACACTTGAACTGAATTACAAAACAGAACAGAGTCACACATGCAGAAAACACACTATGGCTGCTTAACGGGAAAGGTGAGGTGGGGTGATACATAAAACAAGGGTTTCAAATTAGCTCAGATACCGTTCCATAAACCCAATATGTAATAGACAAGACCTACTCCTTGCTCAGAGAACTGGACTCAACACGCCCTATTCACCGCACAAGAATATATCTGACTAGTAATAATCTTAAAACCTATGTATTGATATCTCTCTGTTAGTGTGTCAAGTGGGTGTAAAGCGGCATAAACACAGCAGTGAAAAGCAGCTAAACCGCATTATAAAAATAAATTACTTCGAAAAACCCATGAAACAAAGACAGTGAAAGAGAGAGAAATTCTTACACAATGCGTTCAGGGGCTGTGATGCAACCTGGATTGACCATATCTAGACCCACAGCTGGAGGAGACATAAGGGTGGACACTCTTGGGGCTGAGAGGTTTGGTGAGGTTGGGTGAGCAAACGCCGACCCTTTAAAGTAATACTGCGTGGTACCCATCGCATGGGTCCCAAATCTCCAGGTTCAAGGGCATCTTCCTACATCGAAAACATGCATGAGAAAACAAAAGGATGGTACACCATGTGATGGGGAAAGGTTTCTAAAACGCACCTCATTTCTCTTCTCCTTGTGCCCGGGTTCGCCATTCCAGCCGCTTTACTAACAATCTCCCTACTTGGAGCATCAGCACCTTTAACCTCCTGTTCCGTACAGGTTGCAATTTGTCCTGAGGATGAACGGGTACACGGGGAACCAGTGAGAGACTAGCTCTTGGTGTTGGGACAGGCACAGGTCACTCTATTTTCCCATCAGGAAGAAGAGTTAACCACAGGCTCATCCTCCACCTCGGAACCAGAACAGGGCCTGAAGCCATCCTGCGCTTTTGCGGCCAGCTCCCAAAAATGCGAGTTGTAAAATGGAGATTCAGGGCACTGCAATTCACAAACCTGCAGAGTTATAAATGATAACTCTCGTCCACAAATATATTGAGGGAAGGCAAAGAAGAGGATTTGAAATCAAGGCAGAATTGCAGGAAACAGATTTCAGGAGGTAGATTCGAATCGCCTTTAAAGCACATGAAAAGCGGCAAATCGTTGACAATGATGCCCTTGGCCAAAAAGGGCGTATGCGTTTTTTCCTGAATATATTCAGGAAAAACCGCATACGCCCTTTTTGGCCAACCAAGCAACCTGGAAAGGCAAATCAGCGCTACAAAGAAGACTCGCTACCCATCGGTCAAAAGGGCCATGCTGAAAAAAGTCTCAAAACCAGCAATGCAGGACAGGCCATGGAGAAATGGGAGCCTTGCTACACTGATGGGCGGGATGTAAATTGCCAACAGCCACTCTGGAGAAGTGTACGGTGTGTCCTGAAACATCTAAAAAACACAGCTTAGAGAGCATAGGGCACTTCCACTCATGGGGGTATAAATTGGGAAAATGAAAAATCAGCAAGACACAAGCACCCCAAAGTTTAGGGCTGCTCTGTTGACAAGGACCTCCACTTCATTCCACCTTCAATATCCCAGGAAAGAGAAAAATGGATAAAGAAGTTGTGGTCCTTATGTACAATGGAATATCACTCAGCCATGAAATCAATGTCATAAGGCTAGTAGCAGCATGATGAGTGGATTTAGGTACGACGATTCTAAGTGAAATAAGTCACACAGAAAAGGACACTTCTCATAAGGTATCACTTATAGAGGGAATGTCAAAACCGTTACACTTGAACTGAATTACAAAACAGAACAGAGTCACACATGCAGAAAACACACTATGGCTGCTTAACGGGAAAGGTGAGGTGGGGTGATACATAAAACAAGGGTTTCAAATTAGCTCAGATACCGTTCCATAAACCCAATATGTAATAGACAAGACCTACTCCTTGCTCAGAGAACTGGACTCAACACGCCCTATTCACCGCACAAGAATATATCTGACTAGGAATAATCTTAAAACCTATGTATTGATATCTCTCTGTTAGTGTGTCAAGTGGGTGTAAAGCGGCATAAACACAGCAGTGAAAAGCAGCTAAACCGCATTATAAAAATAAATTACTTCGAAAAACCCATGAAACAAAGACAGTGAAAGAGAGAGAAATTCTTACACAATGCGTTCAGGGGCTGTGATGCAACCTGGATTGACCATATCTAGACCCACAGCTGGAGGAGACATAAGGGTGGACACTCTTGGGGCTGAGAGGTTTGGTGAGGTTGGGTGAGCAAACGCCGACCCTTTAAAGTAATACTGCGTGGTACCCATCGCATGGGTCCCAAATCTCCAGGTTCAAGGGCATCTTCCTACATCGAAAAGATGCATGAGAAAACAAAAGGATGGTACACCATGTGATGGGGAAAGGTTTCTAAAACGCACCTCATTTCTCTTCTCCTTGTGCCCGGGTTCGCCATTCCAGCCGCTTTACTAACAATCTCCCTACTTGGAGCATCAGCACCTTTAACCTCCTGTTCCGTACAGGTTGCAATTTGTCCTGAGGATGAACGGGTACACGGGGAACCAGTGAGAGACTAGCTCTTGGTGTTGGGACAGGCACAGGTCACTCTATTTTCCCATCAGGAAGAAGAATTAACCACAGGCTCATCCTCCCCCTCGGAACCAGAACAGGGCCTGAAGCCATCCTGCGCTTTTGCGGCCAGCTCCCAAAAATGCGAGTTGTAAAATGGAGATTCAGGGCACTGCAATTCACAAACCTGCAGAGTTATAAATGATAACTCTCGTCCACAAATATATTGAGGGAAGGCAAAGAAGAGGATTTGAAATCAAGGCAGAATTGCAGGAAACAGATTTCAGGAGGTAGATTCGAATCGCCTTTAAAGCACATGAAAAGCGGCAAATCGTTGACAATGATGCCCTTGGCCAAAAAGGGCGTATGCGTTTTTTCCTGAATATATTCAGGAAAAACCGCATACGCCCTTTTTGGCCAACCAAGCAACCTGGAAAGGCAAATCAGCGCTACAAAGAAGACTCGCTACCCATCGGTCAAAAGGGCCATGCTGAAAAAAGTCTCAAAACCAGCAATGCAGGACAGGCCATGGAGAAATGGGAGCCTTGCTACACTGATGGGCGGGATGTAAATTGCCAACAGCCACTCTGGAGAAGTGTACGGTGTGTCCTGAAACATCTAAAAAACACAGCTTAGAGAGCATAGGGCACTTCCACTCATGGGGGTATAAATTGGGAAAATGAAAAATCAGCAAGACACAAGCACCCCAAAGTTTAGGGCTACTCTGTTGACAAGGACCTCCACTTCATTCCACCTTCAATATCCCAGGAAAGAGAAAAATGGATAAAGAAGTTGTGGTCCTTATGTACAATGGAATATCACTCAGCCATGAAATCAATGTCATAAGGCTAGTAGCAGCATGATGAGTGGATTTAGGTACGACGATTCTAAGTGAAATAAGTCACACAGAAAAGGACACTTCTCATAAGGTATCACTTATAGAGGGAATGTCAAAACCGTTACACTTGAACTGAATTACAAAACAGAACAGAGTCACACATGCAGAAAACACACTATGGCTGCTTAACGGGAAAGGTGAGGTGGGGTGATACATAAAACAAGGGTTTCAAATTAGCTCAGATACCGTTCCATAAACCCAATATGTAATAGACAAGACCTACTCCTTGCTCAGAGAACTGGACTCAACACGCCCTATTCACCGCACAAGAATATATCTGACTAGGAATAATCTTAAAACCTATGTATTGATATCTCTCTGTTAGTGTGTCAAGTGGGTGTAAAGCGGCATAAACACAGCAGTGAAAAGCAGCTAAACCGCATTATAAAAATAAATTACTTCGAAAAACCCATGAAACAAAGACAGTGAAAGAGAGAGAAATTCTTACACAATGCGTTCAGGGGCTGTGATGCAACCTGGATTGACCATATCTAGACCCACAGCTGGAGGAGACATAAGGGTGGACACTCTTGGGGCTGAGAGGTTTGGTGAGGTTGGGTGAGCAAACGCCGACCCTTTAAAGTAATACTGCGTGGTACCCATCGCATGGGTCCCAAATCTCCAGGTTCAAGGGCATCTTCCTACATCGAAAACATGCATGAGAAAACAAAAGGATGGTACACCATGTGATGGGGAAAGGTTTCTAAAACGCACCTCATTTCTCTTCTCCTTGTGCCCGGGTTCGCCATTCCAGCCGCTTTACTAACAATCTCCCTACTTGGAGCATCAGCACCTTTAACCTCCTGTTCCGTACAGGTTGCAATTTGTCCTGAGGATGAACGGGTACACGGGGAAGCAGTGAGAGACTAGCTCTTGGTGTTGGGACAGGCACAGGTCACTCTATTTTCCCATCAGGAAGAAGAATTAACCACAGGCTCATCCTCCCCCTCGGAACCAGAACAGGGCCTGAAGCCATCCTGTGCTTTTGCGGCCAGCTCCCAAAAATGCGAGTTGTAAAATGGAGATTCAGGGCACTGCAATTCACAAACCTGCAGAGTTATAAATGATAACTCTCGTCCACAAATATATTGAGGGAAGGCAAAGAAGAGGATTTGAAATCAAGGCAGAATTGCAGGAAACAGATTTCAGGAGGTAGATTCGAATCGCCTTTAAAGCACATGAAAAGCGGCAAATCGTTGACAATGATGCCCTTGGCCAAAAAGGGCGTATGCGTTTTTTCCTGAATATATTCAGGAAAAACCGCATACGCCCTTTTTGGCCAACCAAGCAACCTGGAAAGGCAAATCAGCGCTACAAAGAAGACTCGCTACCCATCGGTCAAAAGGGCCATGCTGAAAAAAGTCTCAAAACCAGCAATGCAGGACAGGCCATGGAGAAATGGGAGCCTTGCTACACTGATGGGCGGGATGTAAATTGCCAACAGCCACTCTGGAGAAGTGTACGGTGTGTCCTGAAACATCTAAAAAACACAGCTTAGAGAGCATAGGGCACTTCCACTCATGGGGGTATAAATTGGGAAAATGAAAAATCAGCAAGACACAAGCACCCCAAAGTTTAGGGCTGCTCTGTTGACAAGGACCTCCACTTCATTCCACCTTCAATATCCCAGGAAAGAGAAAAATGGATAAAGAAGTTGTGGTCCTTATGTACAATGGAATATCACTCAGCCATGAAATCAATGCCATAAGGCTAGTAGCAGCATGATGAGTGGATTTAGGTACGACGATTCTAAGTGAAGTAAGTCACACAGAAAAGGACACTTCTCATAAGGTATCACTTATAGAGGGAATGTAAAAACCGTTACACTTGAACTGAATTACAAAACAGAACAGAGTCACACATGCAGAAAACACACTATGGCTGCTTAACGGGAAAGGTGAGGTGGGGTGATACATAAAACAAGGGTTTCAAATTAGCTCAGATACCGTTCCATAAACCCAATATGTAATAGACAAGATCTACTCCTTGCTCAGAGAACTAGACTCAACAAACCCTATTCACCGCACAAGAATATATCTGACTAGTAATAATCTTAAAACCTATGTATTGATATCTCTCTGTTAGTGTGTCAAGTGGGTGTAAAGCGGCATAAACACAGCAGTGAAAAGCAGCTAAACCCCATTATAAAAATAAATTACTTTGAAAAACCCATGAAACCAAGACAGTGAAAGAGAGAGAAATTCTTACACAATGCGTTCAGGGGCTGTGATGCAACCTGGATTGACCATATCTAGACCCACAGCTGGATGAGACATAAGGGTGGACACTCTTGGGGCTGAGAGGTTTGGTGAGGTTGGGTGAGCAAACGCAGACCCATTAAAGTAATACTGCGTGGTACCTATCGCATGGGTCCCTAATCTCCAGGTTCAAGGGCATATTCCTACATCGAAAACATGCATGAGAAAACAAAAAGAGGGTACACCATGTGATGGGGAAAGGTTTCTAAAACGCACCTCATTTCTCTTCTCCTTGTGCCTGGTTTCGCCATTCCAGCCGCTTTACTAACAATCTCCCTACTTGGAGCATCAGCACCTTTAACCTCCTGTTCCGTACAGGTTGCAATTTCTCCTGAGGATGAACGGGTACACGGGGAACCAGTGAGAGACTAGCTCTTGGTGTTGGGACAGGCACAGGTCAGTCTATTTTTCCATCAGGGAGAAGAATTAACCACAGGCTCATCCTCCCCCCACGGAACCAGAACAGGGCCTGAAGGCATCTTGCACTTTTGCGGCCAGCTCTCAAAAAAGCGAGTTGTAAAGTGGAGCTTCAGGGCACTGCAATTCACAAACCTGCAGAGTTATAAATGATAACTCTCGTCCACAAATATATTGAGGGAAGGCAAAGAAGGGGATTTGAAATCAAGGCAGAATTGCAGGAAACAGATTTCAGGAGGTAGATTCGAATCGCCTTTAAAGCACATGAAAAGCGGCAAAACGTTGACAATGATGCCCTTGGCCAAAAAGGGCGTATGCGTTTTTTCCTGAATATATTCAGGAAAAAACGCATACGCCCTTTTTGGCCAACCAAGCAACCTGGAAAGGCAAATCAGGGCTACAAAGAAGACTCGCTACCCATCGGTCAAAAGGGCCATGCTGAAAAAAGTCTCAAAACCAGAAATGCAGGACAGGCCATGGAGAAATGGGAGCCTTGCTACACTGATGGGCGGGATGTAAATTGCCAACAGCCACTCTGGAGAAGTGTACGGTGTGTCCTGAAACATCTAAAAAACACAGCTTAGAGAGCATAGGGCACTTCCACTCATGGGGGTATAAATTGGGAAAATGAAAAATCAGCAAGACACAAGCACCCCAAAGTTTAGGGCTGCTCTGTTGACAAGGACCTCCACTTCATTCCACCTTCAATATCCCAGGAAAGAGAAAAATGGATAAAGAAGTTGTGGTCCTTATGTACAATGGAATATCACTCAGCCATGAAATCAATGTCATAAGGCTAGTAGCAGCATGATGAGTGGATTTAGGTACGACGATTCTAAGTGAAATAAGTCACACAGAAAAGGACACTTCTCATAAGGTATCACTTATAGAGGGAATGTCAAAACCGTTACACTTGAACTGAATTACAAAACAGAACAGAGTCACACATGCAGAAAACACACTATGGCTGCTTAACGGGAAAGGTGAGGTGGGGTGATACATAAAACAAGGGTTTCAAATTAGCTCAGATACCGTTCCATAAACCCAATATGTAATAGACAAGACCTACTCCTTGCTCAGAGAACTGGACTCAACACGCCCTATTCACCGCACAAGAATATATCTGACTAGTAATAATCTTAAAACCTATGTATTGATATCTCTCTGTTAGTGTGTCAAGTGGGTGTAAAGCGGCATAAACACAGCAGTGAAAAGCAGCTAAACCGCATTATAAAAATAAATTACTTCGAAAAACCCATGAAACAAAGACAGTGAAAGAGAGAGAAATTCTTACACAATGCGTTCAGGGGCTGTGATGCAACCTGGATTGACCATATCTAGACCCACAGCTGGAGGAGACATAAGGGTGGACACTCTTGGGGCTGAGAGGTTTGGTGAGGTTGGGTGAGCAAACGCCGACCCTTTAAAGTAATACTGCGTGGTACCCATCGCATGGGTCCCAAATCTCCAGGTTCAAGGGCATCTTCCTACATCGAAAACATGCATGAGAAAACAAAAGGATGGTACACCATGTGATGGGGAAAGGTTTCTAAAACGCACCTCATTTCTCTTCTCCTTGTGCCCGGGTTCGCCATTCCAGCCGCTTTACTAACAATCTCCCTACTTGGAGCATCAGCACCTTTAACCTCCTGTTCCGTACAGGTTGCAATTTGTCCTGAGGATGAACGGGTACACGGGGAACCAGTGAGAGACTAGCTCTTGGTGTTGGGACAGGCACAGGTCACTCTATTTTCCCATCAGGAAGAAGAATTAACCACAGGCTCATCCTCCCCCTCGGAACCAGAACAGGGCCTGAAGCCATCCTGCGCTTTTGCGGCCAGCTCCCAAAAATGCGAGTTGTAAAATGGAGATTCAGGGCACTGCAATTCCCAAACCTGCAGAGTTATAAATGATAACTCTCGTCCACAAATATATTGAGGGAAGGCAAAGAAGAGGATTTGAAATCAAGGCAGAATTGCAGGAAACAGATTTCAGGAGGTAGATTCGAATCGCCTTTAAAGCACATGAAAAGCGGCAAATCGTTGACAATGATGCCCTTGGCCAAAAAGGGCGTATGCGTTTTTTCCTGAATATATTCAGGAAAAACCGCATACGCCCTTTTTGGCCAACCAAGCAACCTGGAAAGGCAAATCAGCGCTACAAAGAAGACTCGCTACCCATCGGTCAAAAGGGCCATGCTGAAAAAAGTCTCAAAACCAGCAATGCAGGACAGGCCATGGAGAAATGGGAGCCTTGCTACACTGATGGGCGGGATGTAAATTGCCAACAGCCACTCTGGAGAAGTGTACGGTGTGTCCTGAAACATCTAAAAAACACAGCTTAGAGAGCATAGGGCACTTCCACTCATGGGGGTATAAATTGGGAAAATGAAAAATCAGCAAGACACAAGCACCCCAAAGTTTAGGGCTGCTCTGTTGACAAGGACCTCCACTTCATTCCACCTTCAATATCCCAGGAAAGAGAAAAATGGATAAAGAAGTTGTGGTCCTTATGTACAATGGAATATCACTCAGCCATGAAATCAATGCCATAAGGCTAGTAGCAGCATGATGAGTGGATTTAGGTACGACGATTCTAAGTGAAGTAAGTCACACAGAAAAGGACACTTCTCATAAGGTATCACTTATAGAGGGAATGTAAAAACCGTTACACTTGAACTGAATTACAAAACAGAACAGAGTCACACATGCAGAAAACACACTATGGCTGCTTAACGGGAAAGGTGAGGTGGGGTGATACATAAAACAAGGGTTTCAAATTAGCTCAGATACCGTTCCATAAACCCAATATGTAATAGACAAGATCTACTCCTTGCTCAGAGAACTAGACTCAACAAACCCTATTCACCGCACAAGAATATATCTGACTAGTAATAATCTTAAAACCTATGTATTGATATCTCTCTGTTAGTGTGTCAAGTGGGTGTAAAGCGGCATAAACACAGCAGTGAAAAGCAGCTAAACCCCATTATAAAAATAAATTACTTTGAAAAACCCATGAAACCAAGACAGTGAAAGAGAGAGAAATTCTTACACAATGCGTTCAGGGGCTGTGATGCAACCTGGATTGACCATATCTAGACCCACAGCTGGATGAGACATAAGGGTGGACACTCTTGGGGCTGAGAGGTTTGGTGAGGTTGGGTGAGCAAACGCAGACCCATTAAAGTAATACTGCGTGGTACCTATCGCATGGGTCCCTAATCTCCAGGTTCAAGGGCATATTCCTACATCGAAAACATGCATGAGAAAACAAAAAGAGGGTACACCATGTGATGGGGAAAGGTTTCTAAAACGCACCTCATTTCTCTTCTCCTTGTGCCTGGTTTCGCCATTCCAGCCGCTTTACTAACAATCTCCCTACTTGGAGCATCAGCACCTTTAACCTCCTGTTCCGTACAGGTTGCAATTTCTCCTGAGGATGAACGGGTACACGGGGAACCAGTGAGAGACTAGCTCTTGGTGTTGGGACAGGCACAGGTCAGTCTATTTTTCCATCAGGGAGAAGAATTAACCACAGGCTCATCCTCCCCCCACGGAACCAGAACAGGGCCTGAAGGCATCTTGCACTTTTGCGGCCAGCTCTCAAAAAAGCGAGTTGTAAAGTGGAGCTTCAGGGCACTGCAATTCACAAACCTGCAGAGTTATAAATGATAACTCTCGTCCACAAATATATTGAGGGAAGGCAAAGAAGGGGATTTGAAATCAAGGCAGAATTGCAGGAAACAGATTTCAGGAGGTAGATTCGAATCGCCTTTAAAGCACATGAAAAGCGGCAAAACGTTGACAATGATGCCCTTGGCCAAAAAGGGCGTATGCGTTTTTTCCTGAATATATTCAGGAAAAAACGCATACGCCCTTTTTGGCCAACCAAGCAACCTGGAAAGGCAAATCAGGGCTACAAAGAAGACTCGCTACCCATCGGTCAAAAGGGCCATGCTGAAAAAAGTCTCAAAACCAGAAATGCAGGACAGGCCATGGAGAAATGGGAGCCTTGCTACACTGATGGGCGGGATGTAAATTGCCAACAGCCACTCTGGAGAAGTGTACGGTGTGTCCTGAAACATCTAAAAAACACAGCTTAGAGAGCATAGGGCACTTCCACTCATGGGGGTATAAATTGGGAAAATGAAAAATCAGCAAGACACAAGCACCCCAAAGTTTAGGGCTGCTCTGTTGACAAGGACCTCCACTTCATTCCACCTTCAATATCCCAGGAAAGAGAAAAATGGATAAAGAAGTTGTGGTCCTTATGTACAATGGAATATCACTCAGCCATGAAATCAATGTCATAAGGCTAGTAGCAGCATGATGAGTGGATTTAGGTACGACGATTCTAAGTGAAATAAGTCACACAGAAAAGGACACTTCTCATAAGGTATCACTTATAGAGGGAATGTCAAAACCGTTACACTTGAACTGAATTACAAAACAGAACAGAGTCACACATGCAGAAAACACACTATGGCTGCTTAACGGGAAAGGTGAGGTGGGGTGATACATAAAACAAGGGTTTCAAATTAGCTCAGATACCGTTCCATAAACCCAATATGTAATAGACAAGACCTACTCCTTGCTCAGAGAACTGGACTCAACACGCCCTATTCACCGCACAAGAATATATCTGACTAGTAATAATCTTAAAACCTATGTATTGATATCTCTCTGTTAGTGTGTCAAGTGGGTGTAAAGCGGCATAAACACAGCAGTGAAAAGCAGCTAAACCGCATTATAAAAATAAATTACTTCGAAAAACCCATGAAACAAAGACAGTGAAAGAGAGAGAAATTCTTACACAATGCGTTCAGGGGCTGTGATGCAACCTGGATTGACCATATCTAGACCCACAGCTGGAGGAGACATAAGGGTGGACACTCTTGGGGCTGAGAGGTTTGGTGAGGTTGGGTGAGCAAACGCCGACCCTTTAAAGTAATACTGCGTGGTACCCATCGCATGGGTCCCAAATCTCCAGGTTCAAGGGCATCTTCCTACATCGAAAACATGCATGAGAAAACAAAAGGATGGTACACCATGTGATGGGGAAAGGTTTCTAAAACGCACCTCATTTCTCTTCTCCTTGTGCCCGGGTTCGCCATTCCAGCCGCTTTACTAACAATCTCCCTACTTGGAGCATCAGCACCTTTAACCTCCTGTTCCGTACAGGTTGCAATTTGTCCTGAGGATGAACGGGTAGACGGGGAACCAGTGAGAGACTAGCTCTTGGTGTTGGGACAGGCACAGGTCACTCTACTTTCCCATCAGGAAGAAGAATTAACCACAGGCTCATCCTCCCCCTCGGAACCAGAACAGGGCCTGAAGCCATCCTGCGCTTTTGCGGCCAGCTCCCAAAAATGCGAGTTGTAAAATGGAGATTCAGGGCACTGCAATTCACAAACCTGCAGAGTTATAAATGATAACTCTCGTCCACAAATATATTGAGGGAAGGCAAAGAAGAGGATTTGAAATCAAGGCAGAATTGCAGGAAACAGATTTCAGGAGGTAGATTCGAATCGCCTTTAAAGCACATGAAAAGCGGCAAATCGTTGACAATGATGCCCTTGGCCAAAAAGGGCGTATGCGTTTTTTCCTGAATATATTCAGGAAAAACCGCATACGCCCTTTTTGGCCAACCAAGCAACCTGGAAAGGCAAATCAGCGCTACAAAGAAGACTCGCTACCCATCGGTCAAAAGGGCCATGCTGAAAAAAGTCTCAAAACCAGCAATGCAGGACAGGCCATGGAGAAATGGGAGCCTTGCTACACTGATGGGCGGGATGTAAATTGCCAACAGCCACTCTGGAGAAGTGTACGGTGTGTCCTGAAACATCTAAAAAACACAGCTTAGAGAGCATAGGGCACTTCCACTCATGGGGGTATAAATTGGGAAAATGAAAAATCAGCAAGACACAAGCACCCCAAAGTTTAGGGCTGCTCTGTTGACAAGGACCTCCACTTCATTCCACCTTCAATATCCCAGGAAAGAGAAAAATGGATAAAGAAGTTGTGGTCCTTATGTACAATGGAATATCACTCAGCCATGAAATCAATGTCATAAGGCTAGTAGCAGCATGATGAGTGGATTTAGGTACGACGATTCTAAGTGAAATAAGTCACACAGAAAAGGACACTTCTCATAAGGTATCACTTATAGAGGGAATGTCAAAACCGTTACACTTGAACTGAATTACAAAACAGAACAGAGTCACACATGCAGAAAACACACTATGGCTGCTTAACGGGAAAGGTGAGGTGGGGTGATACATAAAACAAGGGTTTCAAATTAGCTCAGATACCGTTCCATAAACCCAATATGTAATAGACAAGACCTACTCCTTGCTCAGAGAACTGGACTCAACACGCCCTATTCACCGCACAAGAATATATCTGACTAGTAATAATCTTAAAACCTATGTATTGATATCTCTCTGTTAGTGTGTCAAGTGGGTGTAAAGCGGCATAAACACAGCAGTGAAAAGCAGCTAAACCGCATTATAAAAATAAATTACTTCGAAAAACCCATGAAACCAAGACAGTGAAAGAGAGAGAAATTCTTACACAATGCGTTCAGGGGCTGTGATGCAACCTGGATTGACCATATCTAGACCCACAGCTGGAGGAGACATAAGGGTGGACACTCTTGGGGCTGAGAGGTTTGGTGAGGTTGGGTGAGCAAACGCCGACCCTTTAAAGTAATACTGCGTGGTACCCATCGCATGGGTCCCAAATCTCCAGGTTCAAGGGCATCTTCCTACATCGAAAACATGCATGAGAAAACAAAAGGATGGTACACCATGTGATGGGGAAAGGTTTCTAAAACGCACCTCATTTCTCTTCTCCTTGTGCCCGGGTTCGCCATTCCAGCCGCTTTACTAACAATCTCCCTACTTGGAGCATCAGCACCTTTAACCTCCTGTTCCGTACAGGTTGCAATTTGTCCTGAGGATGAACGGGTACACGGGGAACCAGTGAGAGACTAGCTCTTGGTGTTGGGACAGGCACAGGTCACTCTATTTTCCCATCAGGAAGAAGAATTAACCACAGGCTCATCCTCCCCCTCGGAACCAGAACAGGGCCTGAAGCCATCCTGCGCTTTTGCGGCCAGCTCCCAAAAATGCGAGTTGTAAAATGGAGATTCAGGGCACTGCAATTCACAAACCTGCAGAGTTATAAATGATAACTCTCATCCACAAATATATTGAGGGAAGGCAAAGAAGAGGATTTGAAATCAAGGCAGAATTGCAGGAAACAGATTTCAGGAGGTAGATTCGAATCGCCTTTAAAGCACATGAAAAGCGGCAAATCGTTGACAATGATGCCCTTGGCCAAAAAGGGCGTATGCGTTTTTTCCTGAATATATTCAGGAAAAACCGCATACGCCCTTTTTGGCCAACCAAGCAACCTGGAAAGGCAAATCAGCGCTACAAAGAAGACTCGCTACCCATCGGTCAAAAGGGCCATGCTGAAAAAAGTCTCAAAACCAGCAATGCAGGACAGGCCATGGAGAAATGGGAGCCTTGCTACACTGATGGGCGGGATGTAAATTGCCAACAGCCACTCTGGAGAAGTGTACGGTGTGTCCTGAAACATCTAAAAAACACAGCTTAGAGAGCATAGGGCACTTCCACTCATGGGGGTATAAATTGGGAAAATGAAAAATCAGCAAGACACAAGCACCCCAAAGTTTAGGGCTGCTCTGTTGACAAGGACCTCCACTTCATTCCACCTTCAATATCCCAGGAAAGAGAAAAATGGATAAAGAAGTTGTGGTCCTTATGTACAATGGAATATCACTCAGCCATGAAATCAATGTCATAAGGCTAGTAGCAGCATGATGAGTGGATTTAGGTACGACGATTCTAAGTGAAATAAGTCACACAGAAAAGGACACTTCTCATAAGGTATCACTTATAGAGGGAATGTCAAAACCGTTACACTTGAACTGAATTACAAAACAGAACAGAGTCACACATGCAGAAAACACACTATGGCTGCTTAACGGGAAAGGTGAGGTGGGGTGATACATAAAACAAGGGTTTCAAATTAGCTCAGATACCGTTCCATAAACCCAATATGTAATAGACAAGACCTACTCCTTGCTCAGAGAACTGGACTCAACACGCCCTATTCACCGCACAAGAATATATCTGACTAGTAATAATCTTAAAACCTATGTATTGATATCTCTCTGTTAGTGTGTCAAGTGGGTGTAAAGCGGCATAAACACAGCAGTGAAAAGCAGCTAAACCGCATTATAAAAATAAATTACTTCGAAAAACCCATGAAACAAAGACAGTGAAAGAGAGAGAAATTCTTACACAATGCGTTCAGGGGCTGTGATGCAACCTGGATTGACCAAATCTAGACCCACAGCTGGAGGAGACATAAGGGTGGACACTCTTGGGGCTGAGAGGTTTGGTGAGGTTGGGTGAGCAAACGCCGACCCTTTAAAGTAATACTGCGTGGAACCCATCGCATGGGTCCCAAATCTCCAGGTTCAAGGGCATCTTCCTACATCGAAAACATGCATGAGAAAACAAAAGGATGGTACACCATGTGATGGGGAAAGGTTTCTAAAACGCACCTCATTTCTCTTCTCCTTGTGCCCGGGTTCGCCATTCCAGCCGCTTTACTAACAATCTCCCTACTTGGAGCATCAGCACCTTTAACCTCCTGTTCCGTACAGGTTGCAATTTGTCCTGAGGATGAACGGGTACACGGGGAACCAGTGAGAGACTAGCTCTTGGTGTTGGGACAGGCACAGGTCACTCTATTTTCCCATCAGGAAGAAGAATTAACCACAGGCTCATCCTCCCCCTCGGAACCAGAACAGGGCCTGAAGCCATCCTGTGCTTTTGCGGCCAGCTCCCAAAAATGCGAGTTGTAAAATGGAGATTCAGGGCACTGCAATTCACAAACCTGCAGAGTTATAAATGATAACTCTCGTCCACAAATATATTGAGGGAAGGCAAAGAAGAGGATTTGAAATCAAGGCAGAATTGCAGGAAACAGATTTCAGGAGGTAGATTCGAATCGCCTTTAAAGCACATGAAAAGCGGCAAATCGTTGACAATGATGCCCTTGGCCAAAAAGGGCGTATGCGTTTTTTCCTGAATATATTCAGGAAAAACCGCATACGCCCTTTTTGGCCAACCAAGCAACCTGGAAAGGCAAATCAGCGCTACAAAGAAGACTCGCTACCCATCGGTCAAAAGGGCCATGCTGAAAAAAGTCTCAAAACCAGCAATGCAGGACAGGCCATGGAGAAATGGGAGCCTTGCTACACTGATGGGCGGGATGTAAATTGCCAACAGCCACTCTGGAGAAGTGTACGGTGTGTCCTGAAACATCTAAAAAACACAGCTTAGAGAGCATAGGGCACTTCCACTCATGGGGGTATAAATTGGGAAAATGAAAAATCAGCAAGACACAAGCACCCCAAAGTTTAGGGCTGCTCTGTTGACAAGGACCTCCACTTCATTCCACCTTCAATATCCCAGGAAAGAGAAAAATGGATAAAGAAGTTGTGGTCCTTATGTACAATGGAATATCACTCAGCCATGAAATCAATGTCATAAGGCTAGTAGCAGCATGATGAGTGGATTTAGGTACGACGATTCTAAGTGAAATAAGTCACACAGAAAAGGACACTTCTCATAAGGTATCACTTATAGAGGGAATGTCAAAACCGTTACACTTGAACTGAATTACAAAACAGAACAGAGTCACACATGCAGAAAACACACTATGGCTGCTTAACGGGAAAGGTGAGGTGGGGTGATACATAAAACAAGGGTTTCAAATTAGCTCAGATACCGTTCCATAAACCCAATATGTAATAGACAAGACCTACTCCTTGCTCAGAGAACTGGACTCAACACGCCCTATTCACCGCACAAGAATATATCTGACTAGTAATAATCTTAAAACCTATGTATTGATATCTCTCTGTTAGTGTGTCAAGTGGGTGTAAAGCGGCATAAACACAGCAGTGAAAAGCAGCTAAACCGCATTATAAAAATAAATTACTTCGAAAAACCCATGAAACAAAGACAGTGAAAGAGAGAGAAATTCTTACACAATGCGTTCAGGGGCTGTGATGCAACCTGGATTGACCATATCTAGACCCACAGCTGGAGGAGACATAAGGGTGGACACTCTTGGGGCTGAGAGGTTTGGTGAGGTTGGGTGAGCAAACGCCGACCCTTTAAAGTAATACTGCGTGGTACCCATCGCATGGGTCCCAAATCTCCAGGTTCAAGGGCATCTTCCTACATCGAAAACATGCATGAGAAAACAAAAGGATGGTACACCATGTGATGGGGAAAGGTTTCTAAAACGCACCTCATTTCTCTTCTCCTTGTGCCCGGGTTCGCCATTCCAGCCGCTTTACTAACAATCTCCCTACTTGGAGCATCAGCACCTTTAACCTCCTGTTCCGTACAGGTTGCAATTTGTCCTGAGGATGAACGGGTACACGGGGAACCAGTGAGAGACTAGCTCTTGGTGTTGGGACAGGCACAGGTCACTCTATTTTCCCATCAGGAAGAAGAATTAACCACAGGCTCATCCTCCCCCTCGGAACCAGAACAGGGCCTGAAGCCATCCTGCGCTTTTGCGGCCAGCTCCCAAAAATGCGAGTTGTAAAATGGAGATTCAGGGCACTGCAATTCACAAACCTGCAGAGTTATAAATGATAACTCTCGTCCACAAATATATTGAGGGAAGGCAAAGAAGAGGATTTGAAATCAAGGCAGAATTGCAGGAAACAGATTTCAGGAGGTAGATTCGAATCGCCTTTAAAGCACATGAAAAGCGGCAAATCGTTGACAATGATGCCCTTGGCCAAAAAGGGCGTATGCGTTTTTTCCTGAATATATTCAGGAAAAACCGCATACGCCCTTTTTGGCCAACCAAGCAACCTGGAAAGGCAAATCAGCGCTACAAAGAAGACTCGCTACCCATCGGTCAAAAGGGCCATGCTGAAAAAAGTCTCAAAACCAGCAATGCAGGACAGGCCATGGAGAAATGGGAGCCTTGCTACACTGATGGGCGGGATGTAAATTGCCAACAGCCACTCTGGAGAAGTGTACGGTGTGTCCTGAAACATCTAAAAAACACAGCTTAGAGAGCATAGGGCACTTCCACTCATGGGGGTATAAATTGGGAAAATGAAAAATCAGCAAGACACAAGCACCCCAAAGTTTAGGGCTGCTCTGTTGACAAGGACCTCCACTTCATTCCACCTTCAATATCCCAGGAAAGAGAAAAATGGATAAAGAAGTTGTGGTCCTTATGTACAATGGAATATCACTCAGCCATGAAATCAATGTCATAAGGTTAGTAGCAGCATGATGAGTGGATTTAGGTACGACGATTCTAAGTGAAATAAGTCACACAGAAAAGGACACTTCTCATAAGGTATCACTTTTAGAGGGAATGTAAAAACCGTTACACTTGAACTGAATTACAAAACAGAACAGAGTCACACATGCAGAAAACAGACAATGGCTGCTTAACGGGAAAGCTGAGGTGGGGTGATACATAAAACAAGGGTATCAAATTAGCTCAGATACCGTTCCATAAACCCAATATGTAGTAGACAAGACCTACTCCTTGCTCAGAGAACTGGACTCAAGACGCCCTATTCACCGCACAAGAATATATCTGACTAGTAATAATCTTAAAACCTATGTATTGATATCTCTCTGTTAGTGTGTCAAGTGGGTGTAAAGCGGCATAAACACAGCCGTGAAAAGCAGCTAAACCCCATTATGAAAATAAATTACTTTGAAAAACCCATGAAACAACGACAGTGAAAGAGATAGAAATTCTTACACAATGAGTTCAGGGGCTGTGATGCAACCTGGATTGACCATATCTAGACCCACAGCTGGAGGAGACATAAGGGTGGACACTCTTGGGGCTGAGAGGTTTGGTGAGGTTGGGTGAGCAAACGCAGACCCTTTAAAGTAATACTGCGTGGTACCCATCGCATGGGTCCCAAATCTCCAGGTTCAAGGGCATCTTCCTACATCGAAAACATGCATGAGAAACCCAGAAGATGGTACACCGTGTGATGGGGAAAGGTTTCTAAAATGCACCTCATTTCTCATCTCCTTGTGCCCGGGTTCGCCATTCCAGCCGCTTTACTAGCAATCTCCCTACTTGGAGCATCAGCACCTTTAACCTCCTGTTCCGTACAGGTTGCAATTTGTCCTGAGGATGAACGGGAAGACGGGGAACCAACGAGAGACTAGCTCTTGGTGTCGGGACAGGCACAGGTCACTCTATTTTCCCATCAGGAAGAAGAATTAACCACAGGCTCAGCCTGCCCCCCGGAACCAGAACAGGGCCTGAAGCCATCCTGTGCTTTTGCGGCCAGCTCCCAAAAAAGCGAGTTGTAAAATGGAGGTTCAGGGCACTGCAATTCACAAACCTGCAGAGTTATAAATGATAACTCTCGTCCACAAATATATTGAGGGAAGGCAAAGAAGAGGATTTGAATTCAAGGCAGAATTGCACGAAACAGATTTCAGGAGGTAGATACGAATCGCCTTTAAAGCACATGAAAAGCGGCAAAACGTTGACAGTGATGCCCTTGGCCAAAAAGGGCGTATGCGTTTTTTCCTGAATATATTCAGGAAAAAACGCATACGCCCTTTTTGGCCAACCAAGCAACCTGGAAAGGCAAATCAGCGCTACAGAGAAGTCTCGCTTCCCATCGGTCAAAAGGGCCATGCTGAAAAAAGTGTCAAAACCAGAAATGCAGGACAGGCCATGGAGAAATGGGAGCCTTGCTACACTGATGGGCGGGATGTAAATTGCCAACAGCCACTCTGGAGAAGTGTACGGTGAGTCCTGAAACATCGAAAAAACACAGCTTAGAGAGCATAGGGCACTTCCACTCATGGGGGTATAAATTGGGAAAATGAAAAATCAGCAAGACACAAGCACCCCAAAGTTTAGGGCTGCTCTGTTGACCAGGACCTCCACTTCATTCCACCTTAAATATCCCAGGAAAGAGAAAAATGGATAAAGAAGTTGTGGTCCTTATGTACAATGGAATATCACTCAGCCATGAAATCAATGTCATAAGGTTAGTAGCAGCATGATGAGTGGATTTAGGTACGACGATTCTAAGTGAAATAAGTCACACAGAAAAGGACACTTCTCATAAGGTATCACTGATAGAGGGAATGTAAAAACCGTTACACTTGAACTGAATTACAAAACAGAACAGAGTCACACATGCAGAAAACACACTATGGCTGCTTAACGGGAAAGGTGAGGTGGGGTGATACATAAAACAAGGGTATCAAATTAGCTCAGATACCGTTCCATAAACCCAATATGTAATAGACAAGACCTACTCCTTGCTCAGAGAACTGGACTCAACACGCCCTATTCACCGCACAAGAATATATCTGACTAGTAATATTCTTAAAACCTATGTATTGATATCTCTCTGTTAGTGTGTCAAGTGGGTGTAAAGCGGCATAAACACAGCCGTGAAAAGCAGCTAAACCCCATTATGAAAATAAATTACTTTGAAAAACCCATGAAACAACGACAGTGAAAGAGATAGAAATTCTTACACAATGAGTTCAGGGGCTGTGATGCAACCTGGATTGACCATATCTAGACCCACAGCTGGATGAGACATAAGGGTGGACACTCTTGGGGCTGAGAGGTTTGGTGAGGTTGGGTGAGCAAACGCAGACCCTTTAAAGTAATACTGCGTGGTACCCATCGCATGGGTCCCAAATCTCCAGGTTCAAGGGCATCTTCCTACATCGAAAACATGCATGAGAAACCCAGAAGATGGTACACCGTGTGATGGGGAAAGGTTTCTAAAACGCACCTCATTTCTCATCTCCTTGTGCCCGGGTTCGCCATTCCAGCCGCTTTACTAGCAATCTCCCTACTTGGAGCATCAGCACCTTTAACCTCCTGTTCCGTACAGGTTGCAATTTGTCCTGAGGAGGAACGGGAAGACGGGGAACCAACGAGAGACTAGCTCTTGGTGTCGGGACAGGCACAGGTTACTCTATTTTCCCATCAGGAAGAAGAATTAACCACAGGCTCACCCTGCCCCCCGGAACCAGAACAGGGCCTGAAGCCATCCTGCGCTTTTGCGGCCAGCTCCCAAAAAAGCGAGTTGTAAAATGGAGGTTCAGGGCACTGCAATTCACAAACCTGCAGAGTTATAAATGATAACTCTCGTCCACAAATATATTGAGGGAAGGCAAAGAAGAGGATTTGAAATCAAGACAGAATTGCACGAAACAGATTTCAGGAGGTAGATACGAATCGCCTTTAAAGCACATGAAAAGCGGCAAAACGTTGACAATGATGCCCTTGGCCAAAAAGGGCGTATGCGTTTTTTCCTGAATATATTCAGGAAAAAACGCATACGCCCTTTTTGGCCAACCAAGCAACCTGGAAAGGCAAATCAGCGCTACAGAGAAGTCTCGCTTCCCATCGGTCAAAAGGGCCATGCTGAAAAAAGTGTCAAAACCAGAAATGCAGGACAGGCCATGGAGAAATGGGAGCCTTGCTACACTGATGGGCGGGATGTAAATTGCCAACAGCCACTCTGGAGAAGTGTACGGTGTGTCCTGAAACATCTGAAAAACACAGCTTAGAGAGCATAGGGCACTTCCACTCATGGGGGTATAAATTGGGAAAATTAAAAATCAGCAAGACACAAGCACCCCAAAGTTGAGGGCTGCTCTGTTGACAAGGACCTCCACTTCATTCCACCTTAAATATCCCAGGAAAGAGAAAAATGGATAAAGAAGTTGTGGTCCTTATGTACAATGGAATATCACTCAGCCATGAAATCAATGTCATAAGGTTAGTAGCAGCATGATGAGTGGATTTAGGTACGACGATTCTAAGTGAAATAAGTCACACAGAAAAGGACACTTCTCATAAGGTATCACTGATAGAGGGAATGTAAAAACCGTTACACTTGAACTGAATTACAAAACAGAACAGAGTCACACATGCAGAAAACACACTATGGCTGCTTAACGGGAAAGGTGAGGTGGGGTGATACATAAAACAAGGGTATCAAATTAGCTCAGATACCGTTCCATAAACCCAATATGTAGTAGACAAGACCTACTCATTGCTCAGAGAACTGGACTCAACACGCCCTATTCACCGCACAAGAATATATCTGACTAGTAATAAACTTAAAACCTATGTATTGATATCTCTCTGTTAGTGTGTCAAGTGGGTGTAAAGCGGCATAAACACAGCAGTGAAAAGCAGCTAAACCCCATTATGAAAATAAATTACTTTGAAAAACCCATGAAACAACGACAGTGAAAGAGAGAGAAATTCTTACACAATGCGTTCAGGGGCTGTGATGCAACCTGGATTGACCATATCTACACCCACAGCTGGATGAGACATAAGGGTGGACACTCTTGGGGCTGAGAGGTTTGGTGAGGTTGGGTGAGCAAACGCAGACCCTTTAAAGTAATACTGCGTGGTACCCATCACATGGGTCCCAAATCTCCAGCTTCAAGGGCATCTTCCTACATCGAAAACATGCATGAGAAACCCAGAAGATAGTACACCGTGTGATGGGGAAAGGTTTCTAAAACGCACCTCATTTCTCATCTCCTTGTGCCCGGGTTCGCCATTCCAGCCGCTTTACTAGCAATCTCCCTACTTGGAGCATCAGCACCTTTAACCTCCTGTTCCATACAGGTTGCAATTTGTCCTGAGGATGAACGGGAAGACGGGAAACCAACGAGAGACTAGCTCTTGGTGTTGGGACAGGCACAGGTCACTCTATTTTCCCATCAGGAAAAAGAATTAACCACAGGCTCAGCCTGCCCCCCGGAACCAGAACAGGGCCTGAAGCCATCCTGCACTTTTGCGGCCAGCTCCCAAAAAAGCGAGTTGTAAAATGGAGGTTCAGGGCACTGCAATTCACAAACCTGCAGAGTTATAAATGATAACTCTCGTCCACAAATATATTGAGGGAAGGCAAAGAAGAGGATTTGAAATCAAGGCAGAATTGCAGGAAACAGATTTCAGGAGGTAGATTCGAATCGCCTTTAAAGCACATGAAAAGCGGCAAAATGTTGACAATGATGCCCTTGGCCAAAAAGGGCGTATGCGTTTTTTCCTGAATATATTCAGGAAAAAACGCATACGCCCTTTTTGGCCAACCAAGCAACCTGGAAAGGCAAATCAGCGCCACAAAGAAGTCTCACTTCCCATCGGTCAAAAGGGCCATGCTGAAAAATGTGTCAAAACCAGAAATGCAGGACAGGCCATGGAGAAATGGGAGCCTTGCTACACTGATGGGCGGGATGTAAATTGCCAACAGCCACTCTGGAGAAGTGTATGGTGTGTCCTGAAACATCTGAAAAACACAGCTTAGAGAGCATAGGGCACTTCCACTCATGGGGGTATAAATTGGGAAAATGAAAAATCAGCAAGACACAAGCACCCCAAAGTTGAGGGCTGCTCTGTTGACAAGGACCTCCACTTCATTCCACCTTCAATATCCCAGGAAAGAGAAAAATGGATAAAGAAGTTGTGGTCCTTATGTACAATGGAATATCACTCAGCCATAAAATCAATGTCATAAGGTTAGTAGCAGCATGATGAGTGGATTTAGGTACGACGATTCTAAGTGAAATAAGTCACACAGAAAAGGACACTTCTCATAAGGTATCACTTTTAGAGGGAATGTAAAAACCGTTACACTTGAACTGAATTACAAAACAGAACAGAGTCACACATGCAGAAAACAGACTATGGCTGCTTAACGGGAAAGGTGAGGTGGGGTGATACATAAAACAAGGGTATCAAATTAGCTCAGATACCGTTCCATAAACCCAATATGTAGTAGACAAGACCTACTCCTTGCTCACAGAACTGGACTCAACACGCCCTATTCACCGCACAAGAATATATCTGACTAGTAATAATCTTAAAACCTATGTATTGATATCTCTCTGTTAGTGTGTCAAGTGGGTGTAAAGCGGCATAAACACAGCCGTGAAAAGCAGCTAAACCCCATTATGAAAATAAATTACTTTGAAAAACCCATGAAACAACGACAGTGAAAGAGATAGAAATTCTTACACAATGAGTTCAGGGGCTGTGATGCAACCTGGATTGACCATATCTAGACCCACAGCTGGATGAGACATAAGGGTGGACACTCTTGGGGCTGAGAGGTTTGGTGAGGTTGGGTGAGCAAACGCAGACCCTTTAAAGTAATACTGCGTGGTACCCATCGCATGGGTCCCAAATCTCCAGGTTCAAGGGCATCTTCCTACATCAAAAACATGCATGAGAAATCCAGAAGATGGTACACCATGTGATGGGGAAAGGTTTCTAAAACGCACCTCATTTCTCATCTCCTTGTGCCCGGGTTCGCCATTCCAGCCGCTTTACTAGCAAGCTCCCTACTTGGAGCATCAGCACCTTTAACCTCCTGTTCCGTACAGGTTGCAATTTGTCCTGAGGATGAACGGGAAGATGGGGAACCAACGAGAGACTAGCTCTTGGTGTCGGGACAGGCACAGGTCACTCTATTTTCCCATCAGGAAGAAGAATTAACCACAGGCTCAGCCTGCCCCCCGGAACCAGAACAGGGCCTGAAGCCATCCTGCGCTTTTGCGGCCAGCTCCCAAAAAAGCGAGTTGTAAAATGGAGGTTCAGGGCACTGCAATTCACAAACCTGCAGAGTTATAAATGATAACTCTCGTCCACAAATATATTGAGGGAAGGCAAAGAAGAGGATTTGAATTCAAGGCAGAATTGCACGAAACAGATTTCAGGAGGTAGATACGAATCGCCTTTAAAGCACATGAAAAGCGGCAAAACGTTGACACTGATGCCCTTGGCCAAAAAGGGCGTATGCGTTTTTTCCTGAATATATTCAGGAAAAAACGCATACGCCCTTTTTGGCCAACCAAGCAACCTGGAAAAGCAAGTCAGTGCTACAGAGAAGTTTCGCTTCCCATCGGTCAAAAGGGCCATGCTGAAAAAAGTGTCAAAACCAGAAATGCAGGACAGGCCATGGAGAAATGGGAGCCTTGCTACACTGATGGGCGGGATGTAAATTGCCAACAGCCACTCTAGAGAAGTGTACGGTGTGTCCTGAAATATCTGAAAAACACAGCTTAGAGAGCATAGGGCACTTCCACTCATGGGGGTATAAATTGGGAAAATTAAAAATCAGCAAGACACAAGCACCCCAAAGTTGAGGGCTGCTCTGTTGACAAGGACCTCCACTTCATTCCACCTTCAATATCCCAGGAAAGAGAAAAATGGATAAAGAAGTTGTGGTCCTTATGTACAATGGAATATCACTCAGCCATGAAATCAATGTCATAAGGTTAGTAGCAGCATGATGAGTGGATTTAGGTACGACGATTCTAAGTGAAATAAGTCACACAGAAAAGGACACTTCTCATGAGGTATCACTGATAGAGGGAATGTAAAAACCGTTACACTTGAACTGAATTACAAAACAGAACAGAGTCACACATGCAGAAAACACACTATGGCTGCTTAACGGGAAAGGTGAGGTGGGGTGATACATAAAACAAGGGTATCAAATTAGCTCAGATACCGTTCCATAAACCCAATATGTAGTAGACAAGACCTACTCCTTGCTCAGAGAACTGGACTCAACACGCCCTATTCACTGCACAAGAATATATCTGACAAGTAATAATCTTAAAACCTATGTATTGATATCTCTCTGTTAGTGTGTCAAGTGGGTGTAAAGCGGCATAAACACAGCCGTGGAAAGCAGCTAAACCCCATTATGAAAATAAATTACTTTGAAAAACCCATGAAACAACGACAGTGAAAGAGATAGAAATTCTTACACAATGAGTTCAGGGGCTGTGATGCAACCTGGATTGACCATATCTAGACCCACAGCTGGATGAGACATAAGGGTGGACACTCTTGGGGCTGAGAGGTTTGGTGAGGTTGGGTGAGCAAACGCAGACCCTTTCAAGTAATACTGTGTGGTACCCATCGCATGGGTCCCAAATCTCCAGGTTCAAGGGCATCTTCCTACATCGAAAACATGCATGAGAAACCCAGAAGATGGTACACCGTGTGATGGGGAAAGGTTTCTAAAACGCACCTCATTTCTCATCTCCTTGTGCCCGGGTTCGCCTTTCCGGCCGCTTTACTAGCAATCTCCCTACTTGGAGCATCAGCACCTTTAACCTCCTGTTCCGTACAGGTTGCAATTTGTCCTGAGGATGAACGGGAAGATGGGGAACCAACGAGAGACTAGCTCTTGGTGTCGGGACAGGCACAGGTCACTCTATTTTCCCATCAGGAAGAAGAATTAACCACAGGCTCAGCCTGCCCCCCGGAACCAGAACAGGGCCTGAAGCCATCCTGCGCTTTTGCGGCCAGCTCCCAAAAAAGCGAGTTGTAAAATGGAGGTTCAGGGCACTGCAATTCACAAACCTGCAGAGTTATAAATGATAACTCTCGTCCACAAATATATTGAGGGAAGGCAAAGAAGAGGATTTGAATTCAAGGCAGAATTGCACGAAACAGATTTCAGGAGGTAGATACGAATCGCCTTTAAAGCACATGAAAAGCGGCAAAACGTTGACAATGATGCCCTTGGCCAAAGAGGGCGTATGCGTTTTTTCCTGAATATATTCAGGAAAAAACGCATACGCCCTTTTTGGCCAACCAAGCTACCTGGAAAAGCAAGTCAGCGCTATAGAGAAGTCTCGCTTCCCATCGGTCAAAAGGGCCATGCTGAAAAAAGTGTCAAAACCAGAAATGCAGGACAGGCCATGGAGAAATGGGAGCCTTGCTACACTGATGGGCGGGATGTAAATTGCCAACAGCCACTCTAGAGAAGTGTACGGTGTGTCCTGAAATATCTGAAAAACACAGCTTAGAGAGCATAGGGCACTTCCACTCATGGGGGTATAAATTGGGAAAATTAAAAATCAGCAAGACACAAGCACCCCAAAGTTGAGGGCTGCTCTGTTGACAAGGACCTCCACTTCATTCCACCTTCAATATCCCAGGAAAGAGAAAAATGGATAAAGAAGTTGTGGTCCTTATGTACAATGGAATATCACTCAGCCATGAAATCAATGTCATAAGGTTAGTAGCAGCATGATGAGTGGATTTAGGTACGACGATTCTAAGTGAAATAAGTCACACAGAAAAGGACACTTCTCATAAGGTATCACTGATAGAGGGAATGTAAAAACCGTTACACTTGAACTGAATTACAAAACAGAACAGAGTCACACATGCAGAAAACAGACTATGGCTGCTTAACGGGAAAGGTGAGGTGGGGTGATGCATAAAACAAGGGTATCAAATTAGCTCAGATACCGTTCCATAAACCCAATATGTAATAGACAAGACCTACTCCTTGCTCAGAGAACTGGACTCAACACGCCCTATTCACCGCACAAGAATATATCTGACTAGTAATAATCTTAAAACCTATGTATTGATATCTCTCTGTTAGTGTGTCAAGTGGGTGTAAAGCGGCATAAACACAGCAGTGAAAAGCAGCTAAACCCCATTATGAAAATAAATTACTTTGAAAAACCCATGAAACAACGACAGTGAAAGAGAGAGAAATTCTTACACAATGCGTTCAGGGGCTGTGATGCAACCTGGATTGACCATATCTAGACCCACAGCTGGATGAGACATAACGGTGGACACTCTTGGGGCTGAGAGGTTTGGTGAGGTTGGGTGAGCAAACGCAGACCCTTTAAAGTAATACTTCGTGGTACCCGTCGCATGGGTCCCAAATCTCCAGGTTCAAGGGCATCTTCCTACATCGAAAACATGCATGAGAAACCCAGAAGATGGTACACCGTGTGATGGGGAAAGGTTTCTAAAACGCACCTCATTTCTCATCTCCTTGTGCCCGGGTTCGCCTTTCCAGCCGCTTTACTAGCAATCTCCCTACTTGGAGCATCAGCACCTTTTACCTCCTGTTCCGTACAGGTTGCAATTTGTCCTGAGGATGAACGGGAAGACGGGGAACCAACGAGAGACTAGCTCTTGGTGTCAGGACAGGCACAGGTCACTCTATTTTCCCATCAGGAAGAAGAATTAACCACAGGCTCAGCCTGCCCCCCGGAACCAGAACAGGGCCTGAAGCCATCTGGCGCTTTTGCGGCCAGCTCCCAAAAAAGCGAGTTGTAAAATGGAGGTTCAGGGCACTGCAATTCACAAACCTGCAGAGTTATAAATGATAACTCTCGTCCACAAATATATTGAGGGAAGGCAAAGAAGAGGATTTGAATTCAAGGCAGAATTGCACGAAACAGATTTCAGGAGGTAGATACGAATCGCCTTTAAAGCACATGAAAAGCGGCAAAACGTTGACAATGATGCCCTTGGCCAAAAAGGGCGTATGCGTTTTTTCCTGAATATATTCAGGAAAAAACGCATACGCCCTTTTTGGCCAACCAAGCAACCTGGAAAAGCAAGTCAGCGCTACAGAGAAGTCTCGCTTCCCATCGGTCAAAAGGGCCATGCTGAAAAATGTGTCAAAACCAGAAATGCAGGACAGGCCATGGAGAAATGGGAGCCTTGCTACACTGATGGGCGGGATGTAAATTGCCAACAGCCACTCTAGAGAAGTGTACGGTGTGTCCTGAAATATCTGAAAAACACAGCTTAGAGAGCATAGGGCACTTCCACTCATGGGGGTATAAATTGGGAAAATTAAAAATCAGCAAGACACAAGCACCCCAAAGTTTAGGGCTGCTCTGTTGACCAGGACCTCCACTTCATTCCACCTTCAATATCCCAGGAAAGAGAAAAATGGATAAAGAAGTTGTGGTCCTTATGTACAATGGAATATCACTCAGCCATGAAATCAATGTCATAAGGTTAGTAGCAGCATGATGAGTGGATTTAGGTACGACGATTCTAAGTGAAATAAGTCACACAGAAAAGGACACTTCTCATAAGGTATCACTGATAGAGGGAATGTAAAAACCGTTACACTTGAACTGAATTACAAAACAGAACAGAGTCACACATGCAGAAAACAGACTATGGCTGCTTAACGGGAAAGGTGAGGTGGGGTGATGCATAAAACAAGGGTATCAAATTAGCTCAGATACCGTTTCATAAACCCAATATGTAATAGACAAGACCTACTACTTGCTCAGAGAACTGGACTCAACACGCCCTATTCACCGCACAAGAATATATCTGACTAGTAATAATCTTGAAACCTATGTATTGATATCTCTCTGTTAGTGTGTCAAGTGGGTGTAAAGCGGCATAAACACAGCAGTGAAAAGCAGCTAAACCCCATTATGAAAATAAATTACTTTGAAAAACCCATGAAACAACGACAGTGAAAGAGAGAGAAATTCTTACACAATGCGTTCAGGGGCTGTGATGCAACCTGGATTGACCATATCTAGACCCACAGCTGGATGAGACATAAGGGTGGACACTCTTGGGGCTGAGAGGTTTGGTGAGGTTGGGTGAGCAAACGCAGACTCTTTAAAGTAATACTTCGTGGTACCCGTCGCATGGGTCCCAAATCTCCAGCTTCAAGGGCATCTTCCTACATCGAAAACATGCATGAGAAACCCAGAAGATGGTACACCGTGTGATGGGGAAAGGTTTCTAAAACGCACCTCATTTCTCATCTCCTTGTGCCCGGGTTCGCCTTTCCAGCCGCTTTACTAGCAATCTCCCTACTTGGAGCATCAGCACCTTTTACCTCCTGTTCCGTACAGGTTGCAATTTGTCCTGAGGATGAACGGGAAGACGGGGAACCAACGAGAGACTAGCTCTTGGTGTCGGGACAGGCACAGGTCACTCTATTTTCCCATCAGGAAGAAGAATTAACCACAGGCTCAGCCTGCCCCCCGGAACCAGAACAGGGCCTGAAGCCATCTGGCGCTTTTGCGGCCAGCTCCCAAAAAAGCGAGTTGTAAAATGGAGGTTCAGGGCACTGCAATTCACAAACCTGCAGAGTTATAAATGATAACTCTCGTCCACAAATATATTGAGGGAAGGCAAAGAAGAGGATTTGAATTCAAGGCAGAATTGCACGAAACAGATTTCAGGAGGTAGATACGAATCGCCTTTAAAGCACATGAAAAGCGGCAAAACGTTGACAATGATGCCCTTGGCCAAAAAGGGCGTATGCGTTTTTATCTGAATATATTCAGGAAAAAACGCATACGCCCTTTTTGGCCAACCAAGCAACCTGGAAAAGCAAGTCAGCGCTACAGAGAAGTCTCGCTTCCCATCGGTCAAAAGGGCCATGCTGAAAAATGTGTCAAAACCAGAAATGCAGGACAGGCCATGGAGAAATGGGAGCCTTGCTACACTGATGGGCGGGATGTAAATTGCCAACAGCCACTCTAGAGAAGTGTACGGTGTGTCCTGAAATATCTGAAAAACACAGCTTAGAGAGCATAGGGCACTTCCACTCATGGGGGTATAAATTGGGAAAATTAAAAATCAGCAAGACACAAGCACCCCAAAGTTGAGGGCTGCTCTGTTGACAAGGACCTCCACTTCATTCCACATTAAATATCCCAGGAAAGAGAAAAATGGATAAAGAAGTTGTGGTCCTTATGTACAATGGAATATCACTCAGCCATGAAATCAATGTCATAAGGTTAGTAGCAGCATGATGAGTGGATTTAGGTACGACGATTCTAAGTGAAATAAGTCACACAGAAAAGGACACTTCTCATAAGGTATCACTGATAGAGGGAATGTAAAAACCGTTACACTTGAACTGAATTACAAAACAGAACAGAGTCACACATGCAGAAAACACACTATGGCTGCTTAACGGGAAAGGTGAGGTGGGGTGATACATAAAACAAGGGTATCAAATTAGCTCAGATACCGTTCCATAAACCCAATATGTAATAGACAAGACCTACTCCTTGCTCAGAGAACTGGACTCAACACGCCCTATTCACCGCACAAGAATATATCTGACTAGTAATAATCTTAAAACCTATGTATTGATATCTCTCTGTTAGTGTGTCAAGTGGGTGTAAAGCGGCATAAACACAGCCGTGAAAAGCAGCTAAACCCCATTATGAAAATAAATTACTTTGAAAATCCCATGAAACAACGACAGTGAAAGAGAGAGAAATTCTTACACAATGTGTTCAGGGGCTGTGATGCAACCTGGATTGACCATATCTAGACCCACAGCTGGATGAGACATAAGGGTGGACACTCTTGGGGCTGAGAGGTTTGGTGAGGTTGGGTGAGCAAACGCAGACCCTTTAAAGTAATACTGCGTGGTACCCATCACATGGGTCCCAAATCTCCAGCTTCAAGGGCATCTTCCTACATCGAAAACATGCATGAGAAACCCAGAAGATACTACACCGTGTGATGGGGAAAGGTTTCTAAAACGCACCTCATTTCTCATCTCCTTGTGCCCGGGTTCGCCATTCCAGCCGCTTTACTAGCAATCTCCCTACTTGGAGCATCAGCACCTTTAACCTCCTGTTCCGTACAGGTTGCAATTTGTCCTGAGGATGAACGGGAAGACGGGGAACCAACGAGAGACTAGCTCTTGGTGTTGGGACAGGCACAGGTCACTCTATTTTCCCATCAGGAAGAAGAATTAACCACAGGTTCAGCCTGCCCCCCGGAACCAGAACAGGGCCTGAAGCCATCCTGCACTTTTGCGGCCAGCTCCCAAAAAAGCGAGTTGTAAAATGGAGGTTCAGGGCACTGCAATTCACAAACCTGCAGAGTTATAAATGATAACTCTCGTCCACAAATATATTGAGGGAAGGCAAAGAAGAGGATTTTAAATCAAGGCAGAATTGCAGGAAACAGATTTCAGGAGGTAGATTCGAATCGCCTTTAAAGCACATGAAAAGCGGCAAAATGTTGACAATGATGCCCTTGGCCAAAAAGGGCGTATGCGTTTTTTCCTGAATATATTCAGGAAAAAACGCATACGCCCTTTTTGGCCAACCAAGCAACCTGGAAAGGCAAATCAGCGCTACAAAGAAGTCTCACTTCCCATCGGTCAAAAGGGCCATGCTGAAAAATGTGTCAAAACCAGAAATGCAGGACAGGCCATGGAGAAATGAGAGCCTTGCTACACTGATGGGCGGGATGTAAATTGCCAACAGCCACTCTGGAGAAGTGTACGGTGTGTCCTGAAACATCTGAAAAACACAGCTTAGAGAGCATAGGGCACTTCCACTCATGGGGGTATAAATTGGGAAAATGAAAAATCAGCAAGACACAAGCACCCCAAAGTTTAGGGCTGCTCTGTTGACAAGGACCTCCACTTCATTCCACCTTAAATATCCAAGGAAAGAGAAAAATGGATAAAGAAGTTGTGGTCCTTATGTACAATGGAATATCACTCAGCCATGAAATCAATGTCATAAGGTTAGTAGCAGCATGATGAGTGGATTTAGGTACGATGATTCTAAGTGAAATAAGTCACACAGAAAAGGACACTTCTCATAAGGTATCACTTTTAGAGGGAATGTAAAAACCGTTACACTTGAACTGAATTACAAAACAGAACAGAGTCACACATGCAGAAAACAGACAATGGCTGCTTAACGGGAAAGCTGAGGTGGGGTGATACATAAAACAAGGGTATCAAATTAGCTCAGATACCGTTCCATAAACCCAATATGTAGTAGACAAGACCTACTCCTTGCTCAGAGAACTGGACTCAAGACGCCCTATTCACCGCACAAGAATATATCTGACTAGTAATAATCTTAAAACCTATGTATTGATATCTCTCTGTTAGTGTGTCAAGTGGGTGTAAAGCGGCATAAACACAGCCGTGAAAAGCAGCTAAACCCCATTATGAAAATAAATTACTTTGAAAAACCCATGAAACAACGACAGTGAAAGAGATAGAAATTCTTACACAATGAGTTCAGGGGCTGTGATGCAACCTGGATTGACCATATCTAGACCCACAGCTGGATGAGACATAAGGGTGGACACTCTTGGGGCTGAGAGGTTTGGTGAGGTTGGGTGAGCAAACGCAGACCCTTTAAAGTAATACTGTGTGGTACCCATCGCATGGGTCCCAAATCTCCAGGTTCAAGGGCATCTTCCTACATCGAAAACATGCATGAGAAACCCAGAAGATGGTACACCGTGTGATGGGGAAAGGTTTCTAAAATGCACCTCATTTCTCATCTCCTTGTGCCCGGGTTCGCCATTCCAGCCGCTTTACTAGCAATCTCCCTACTTGGAGCATCAGCACCTTTAACCTCCTGTTCCGTACAGGTTGCAATTTGTCCTGAGGATGAACGGGAAGACGGGGAACCAACGAGAGACTAGCTCTTGGTGTCGGGACAGGCACAGGTCACTCTATTTTCCCATCAGGAAGAAGAATTAACCACAGGCTCAGCCTGCCCCCCGGAACCAGAACAGGGCCTGAAGCCATCCTGTGCTTTTGCGGCCAGCTCCCAAAAAAGCGAGTTGTAAAATGGAGGTTCAGGGCACTGCAATTCACAAACCTGCAGAGTTATAAATGATAACTCTCGTCCACAAATATATTGAGGGAAGGCAAAGAAGAGGATTTGAATTCAAGGCAGAATTGCACGAAACAGATTTCAGGAGGTAGATACGAATCGCCTTTAAAGCACATGAAAAGCGGCAAAACGTTGACAATGATGCCCTTGGCCAAAAAGGGCGTATGCGTTTTTTCCTGAATATATTCAGGAAAAAACGCATACGCCCTTTTTGGCCAACCAAGCAACCTGGAAAGGCAAATCAGCGCTACAGAGAAGTCTCGCTTCCCATCGGTCAAAAGGGCCATGCTGAAAAAAGTGTCAAAACCAGAAATGCAGGACAGGCCATGGAGAAATGGGAGCCTTGCTACACTGATGGGCGGGATGTAAATTGCCAACAGCCACTCTGGAGAAGTGTACGGTGAGTCCTGAAACATCGAAAAAACACAGCTTAGAGAGCATAGGGCACTTCCACTCATGGGGGTATAAATTGGGAAAATTAAAAATCAGCAAGACACAAGCACCCCAAAGTTGAGGGCTGCTCTGTTGACAAGGACCTCCACTTCATTCCACCTTAAATATCCCAGGAAAGAGAAAAATGGATAAAGAAGTTGTGGTCCTTATGTACAATGGAATATCACTCAGCCATGAAATCAATGTCATAAGGTTAGTAGCAGCATGATGAGTGGATTTAGGTACGACGATTCTAAGTGAAATAAGTCACACAGAAAAGGACACTTCTCATAAGGTATCACTGATAGAGGGAATGTAAAAACCGTTACACTTGAACTGAATTACAAAACAGAACAGAGTCACACATGCAGAAAACACACTATGGCTGCTTAACGGGAAAGGTGAGGTGGGGTGATACATAAAACAAGGGTATCAAATTAGCTCAGATACCGTTCCATAAACCCAATATGTAGTAGACAAGACCTACTCCTTGCTCAGAGAACTGGACTCAACACGCCCTATTCACCGCACAAGAATATATCTGACTAGTAATAAACTTAAAACCTATGTATTGATATCTCTCTGTTAGTGTGTCAAGTGGGTGTAAAGCGGCATAAACACAGCAGTGAAAAGCAGCTAAACCCCATTATGAAAATAAATTACTTTGAAAAACCCATGAAACAACGACAGTGAAAGAGAGAGAAATTCTTACACAATGCGTTCAGGGGCTGTGATGCAACCTGGATTGACCATATCTAGACCCACAGCTGGATGAGACATAAGGGTGGACACTCTTGGGGGTGAGAGGTTTGGTGAGGTTGGGTGAGCAAACGCAGACCCTTTAAAGTAATACTGCGTGGTACCCATCGCATGGGTCCCAAATCTCCAGGTTCAAGGGCATCTTCCTACATCGAAAACATGCATGAGAAACCCAGAAGATGGTACACCGTGTGATGGGGAAAGGTTTCTAAAATGCACCTCATTTCTCATCTCCTTGTGCCCGGGTTCGCCATTCCAGCCGCTTTACTAGCAATCTCCCTACTTGGAGCATCAGCACCTTTAACCTCCTGTTCCGTACAGGTTGCAATTTGTCCTGAGGATGAACGGGAAGACGGGGAACCAACGAGAGACTAGCTCTTGGTGTCGGGACAGGCACAGGTCACTCTATTTTCCCATCAGGAAGAAGAATTAACCACATGCTCAGCCTGCCCCCCGGAACCAGAACAGGGCCTGAAGCCATCCTGCACTTTTGCGGCCAGCTCCCAAAAAAGCGAGTTGTAAAATGGAGGTTCAGGGCACTGCAATTCACAAACCTGCAGAGTTATAAATGATAACTCTCGTCCACAAATATATTGAGGGAAGGCAAAGAAGAGGATTTTAAATCAAGGCAGAATTGCAGGAAACAGATTTCAGGAGGTAGATTCGAATCGCCTTTAAAGCACATGAAAAGCGGCAAAATGTTGACAATGATGCCCTTGGCCAAAAAGGGCGTATGCGTTTTTTCCTGAATATATTCAGGAAAAAACGCATACGCCCTTTTTGGCCAACCAAGCAACCTGGAAAGCTAAATCAGCGCTACAAAGAAGTCTCACTTCCCATCGGTCAAAAGGGCCATGCTGAAAAATGTGTCAAAACCAGAAATGCAGGACAGGCCATGGAGAAATGAGAGCCTTGCTACACTGATGGGCGGGATGTAAATTGCCAACAGCCACTCTGGAGAAGTGTACGGTGTGTCCTGAAACATCTGAAAAACACAGCTTAGAGAGCATAGGGCACTTCCACTCATGGGGGTATAAATTGGGAAAATTAAAAATCAGCAAGACACAAGCACCCCAAAGTTTAGGGCTGCTCTGTTGACAAGGACCTCCACTTCATTCCACCTTAAATATCCAAGGAAAGAGAAAAATGGATAAAGAAGTTGTGGTCCTTATGTACAATGGAATATCACTCAGCCATGAAATCAATGTCATAAGGTTAGTAGCAGCATGATGAGTGGATTTAGGTACGACGATTCTAAGTGAAATAAGTCACACAGAAAAGGACACTTCTCATAAGGTATCACTTTTAGAGGGAATGTAAAAACCGTTACACTTGAACTGAATTACAAAACAGAACAGAGTCACACATGCAGAAAACAGACAATGGCTGCTTAACGGGAAAGCTGAGGTGGGGTGATACATAAAACAAGGGTATCAAATTAGCTCAGATACCGTTCCATAAACCCAATATGTAGTAGACAAGACCTACTCCTTGCTCAGAGAACTGGACTCAAGACGCCCTATTCACCGCACAAGAATATATCTGACTAGTAATAATCTTCAAACCTATGTATTGATATCTCTCTGTTAGTGTGTCAAGTGGGTGTAAAGCGGCATAAACACAGCCGTGAAAAGCAGCTAAACCCCATTATGAAAATAAATTACTTTGAAAAACCCATGAAACAACGACAGTGAAAGAGATAGAAATTCTTACACAATGAGTTCAGGGGCTGTGATGCAACCTGGATTGACCATATCTAGACCCACAGCTGGATGAGACATAAGGGTGGACACTCTTGGGGCTGAGAGGTTTGGTGAGGTTGGGTGAGCAAACGCAGACCCTTTAAAGTAATACTGTGTGGTACCCATCGCATGGGTCCCAAATCTCCAGGTTCAAGGGCATCTTCCTACATCGAAAACATGCATGAGAAACCCAGAAGATGGTACACCGTGTGATGGGGAAAGGTTTCTAAAATGCACCTCATTTCTCATCTCCTTGTGCCCGGGTTCGCCATTCCAGCCGCTTTACTAGCAATCTCCCTACTTGGAGCATCAGCACCTTTAACCTCCTGTTCCGTACAGGTTGCAATTTGTCCTGAGGATGAACGGGAAGACGGGGAACCAACGAGAGACTAGCTCTTGGTGTCGGGACAGGCACAGGTCACTCTATTTTCCCATCAGGAAGAAGAATTAACCACAGGCTCAGCCTGCCCCCCGGAACCAGAACAGGGCCTGAAGCCATCCTGTGCTTTTGCGGCCAGCTCCCAAAAAAGCGAGTTGTAAAATGGAGGTTCAGGGCACTGCAATTCACAAACCTGCAGAGTTATAAATGATAACTCTCGTCCACAAATATATTGAGGGAAGGCAAAGAAGAGGATTTGAATTCAAGGCAGAATTGCACGAAACAGATTTCAGGAGGTAGATACGAATCGCCTTTAAAGCACATGAAAAGCGGCAAAACGTTGACAATGATGCCCTTGGCCAAAAAGGGCGTATGCGTTTTTTCCTGAATATATTCAGGAAAAAACGCATACGCCCTTTTTGGCCAACCAAGCAACCTGGAAAGGCAAATCAGCGCTACAGAGAAGTCTCGCTTCCCATCGGTCAAAAGGGCCATGCTGAAAAAAGTGTCAAAACCAGAAATGCAGGACAGGCCATGGAGAAATGGGAACCTTGCTACACTGATGGGCGGGATGTAAATTGCCAACAGCCACTCTGGAGAAGTGTACGGTGAGTCCTGAAACATCGAAAAAACACAGCTTAGAGAGCATAGGGCACTTCCACTCATGGGGGTATAAATTGGGAAAATTAAAAATCAGCAAGACACAAGCACCCCAAAGTTGAGGGCTGCTCTGTTGACAAGGACCTCCACTTCATTCCACCTTAAATATCCCAGGAAAGAGAAAAATGGATAAAGAAGTTGTGGTCCTTATGTACAATGGAATATCACTCAGCCATGAAATCAATGTCATAAGGTTAGTAGCAGCATGATGAGTGGATTTAGGTACGACGATTCTAAGTGAAATAAGTCACACAGAAAAGGACACTTCTCATAAGGTATCACTGATAGAGGGAATGTAAAAACCGTTACACTTGAACTGAATTACAAAACAGAACAGAGTCACACATGCAGAAAACACACTATGGCTGCTTAACGGGAAAGGTGAGGTGGGGTGATACATAAAACAAGGGTATCAAATTAGCTCAGATACCGTTCCATAAACCCAATATGTAGTAGACAAGACCTACTCCTTGCTCAGAGAACTGGACTCAACACGCCCTATTCACCGCACAAGAATATATCTGACTAGTAATAAACTTAAAACCTATGTATTGATATCTCTCTGTTAGTGTGTCAAGTGGGTGTAAAGCGGCATAAACACAGCAGTGAAAAGCAGCTAAACCCCATTATGAAAATAAATTACTTTGAAAAACCCATGAAACAACGACAGTGAAAGAGAGAGAAATTCTTACACAATGCGTTCAGGGGCTGTGATGCAACCTGGATTGACCATATCTAGACCCACAGCTGGATGAGACATAAGGGTGGACACTCTTGGGGGTGAGAGGTTTGGTGAGGTTGGGTGAGCAAACGCAGACCCTTTAAAGTAATACTGCGTGGTACCCATCGCATGGGTCCCAAATCTCCAGGTTCAAGGGCATCTTCCTACATCGAAAACATGCATGAGAAACCCAGAAGATGGTACACCGTGTGATGGGGAAAGGTTTCTAAAATGCACCTCATTTCTCATCTCCTTGTGCCCGGGTTCGCCATTCCAGCCGCTTTACTAGCAATCTCCCTACTTGGAGCATCAGCACCTTTAACCTCCTGTTCCGTACAGGTTGCAATTTGTCCTGAGGATGAACGGGAAGACGGGGAACCAACGAGAGACTAGCTCTTGGTGTCGGGACAGGCACAGGTCACTCTATTTTCCCATCAGGAAGAAGAATTAACCACATGCTCAGCCTGCCCCCCGGAACCAGAACAGGGCCTGAAGCCATCCTGCACTTTTGCGGCCAGCTCCCAAAAAAGCGAGTTGTAAAATGGAGGTTCAGGGCACTGCAATTCACAAACCTGCAGAGTTATAAATGATAACTCTCGTCCACAAATATATTGAGGGAAGGCAAAGAAGAGGATTTTAAATCAAGGCAGAATTGCAGGAAACAGATTTCAGGAGGTAGATTCGAATCGCCTTTAAAGCACATGAAAAGCGGCAAAATGTTGACAATGATGCCCTTGGCCAAAAAGGGCGTATGCGTTTTTTCCTGAATATATTCAGGAAAAAACGCATACGCCCTTTTTGGCCAACCAAGCAACCTGGAAAGGCAAATCAGCGCCACAAAGAAGTCTCACTTCCCATCGGTCAAAAGGGCCATGCTGAAAAATGTGTCAAAACCAGAAATGCAGGACAGGCCATGGAGAAATGAGAGCCTTGCTATACTGATGGGCGGGATGTAAATTGCCAACAGCCACTCTGGAGAAGTGTATGGTGTGTCCTGAAACATCTGAAAAACACAGCTTAGAGAGCATAGGGCACTTCCACTCATGGGGGTATAAATTGGGAAAATGAAAAATCAGCAAGACACAAGCACCCCAAAGTTGAGGGCTGCTCTGTTGACAAGGACCTCCACTTCATTCCACCTTCAATATCCCAGGAAAGAGAAAAATGGATAAAGAAGTTGTGGTCCTTATGTACAATGGAATATCACTCAGCCATGAAATCAATGTCATAAGGTTAGTAGCAGCATGATGAGTGGATTTAGGTACGACGATTCTAAGTGAAATAAGTCACACAGAAAAGGACACTTCTCATAAGGTATCACTTTTAGAGGGAATGTAAAAACCGTTACACTTGAACTGAATTACAAAACAGAACAGAGTCACACATGCAGAAAACAGACTATGGCTGCTTAACGGAAAAGGTGAGATGGGGTGATACATAAAACAAGGGTATCAAATTAGCTCAGACACCATTCCATAAACCCAATATGTAGTAGACAAGACCTACTCCTTGCTCAGAGAACTGGACTCAACACGCCCTATTCACCGCACAAGAATATATCTGACTAGTAATAATCTTAAAACCTATGTATTGATATCTCTCTGTTAGTGTGTCAAGTGGGTGTAAAGCGGCATAAACACAGCCGTGAAAAGCAGCTAAACCCCATTATGAAAATAAATTACTTTGAAAAACCCATGAAACAACGACAGTGAAAGAGATAGAAATTCTTACACAATGAGTTCAGGGGCTGTGATGCAACCTGGATTGACCATATCTAGACCCACAGCTGGATGAGACATAAGGGTGGACACTCTTGGGGCTGAGAGGTTTGGTGAGGTTGGGTGAGCAAACGCAGACCCTTTAAAGTAATACTGCGTGGTACCCATCGCATGGGTCCCAAATCTCCAGCTTCAAGGGCATCTTCCTACATCGAAAACATGCATGAGAAACCCAGAAGATGGTACACCGTGTGATGGGGAAAGGTTTCTAAAACGCACCTCATTTCTCATCTCCTTGTGCCCGTGTTCGCCATTCCAGCCGCTTTACTAGCAATCTCCCTACTTGGAGCATCAGCACCTTTAACCACCTGTTCCGTACAGGTTGCAATTTGTCCTGAGGATGAACGGGAAGACGGGGAACCAACGAGAGACTAGCTCTTGGTGTCGGGACAGGCACAGGTCACTGTATTTTCCCATCAGGAAGAAGAATTAACCACAGGCTCAGCCTGCCCCCCGGAACCAGAACAGGGCCTGAAGCCATCCTGCGCTTTTGCGGCCAGCTCCCAAAAAAGCGAGTTGTAAAATGGAGGTTCAGGGCACTGCAATTCACAAACCTGCAGAGTTATAAATGATAACTCTCGTCCACAAATATATTGAGGGAAGGCAAAGAAGAGGATTTGAAATCAAGGCAGAATTGCACGAAACAGATTTCAGAAGGTAGATACGAATCGCCTTTAAAGCACATGAAAAGCGGCAAAACGTTGACAATGATGCCCTTGGCCAAAAAGGGCGTATGCGTTTTTTCCTGAATATATTCAGGAAAAAACGCATACGCCCTTTTTGGCCAACCAAGCAACCTGGAAAGGCAAATCAGCGCTACAGAGAAGTCTCGCTTCCCATCGGTCAAAAGGGCCATGCTGAAAAAAGTGTCAAAACCAGAAATGCAGGACTGGCCATGGAGAAATGGGAGCCTTGCTACACTGATGGGCGGGATGTAAATTGCCAACAGCCACTCTGGAGAAGTGTACGGTGTGTCCTGAAACATCTGAAAAACACAGCTTAGAGAGCATAGGGCACTTCCACTCATGGGGGTATAAATTGGGAAAATGAAAAATCAGCAAGACACAAGCACCCCAAAGTTGAGGGCTGCTCTGTTGACAAGGACCTCCACTTCATTCCACCTTAAATATCCCAGGAAAGAGAAAAATGGATAAAGAAGTTGTGGTCCTTATGTACAATGGAATATCACTCAGCCATGAAATCAATGTCATAAGGTTAGTAGCAGCATGATGAGTGGATTTAGGTACGACGATTCTAAGTGAAATAAGTCACACAGAAAAGGACACTTCTCATAAGGTATCACTGATAGAGGGAATGTAAAAACCGTTACACTTGAACTGAATTACAAAACAGAACAGAGTCACACATGCAGAAAACAGACTATGGCTGCTTAACGGGAAAGGTGAGGTGGGGTGATACATAAAACAAGCGTTTCAAATTAGCTCAGATACCGTTCCATAAACCCAATATGTAATAGACAAGACCTACTCCTTGCTCAGAGAACTGGACTCAACACGCCCTATTCACCGCACAAGAATATATCTGACTAGTAATAATCTTAAAACCTATGTATTGATATCTCTCTGTTAGTGTGTCAAGTGGGTGTAAAGCGGCATAAACACAGCCGTGAAAAGCAGCTAAACCCCATTATGAAAATAAATTACTTTGAAAAACCCATGAAACAACGACAGTGAAAGAGATAGAAATTCTTACACAATGAGTTCCGGGGCTGTGATGCAACCTGGATTGACCATATCTAGACCCACAGCTAGATGAGACATAAGGGTGGACACTCTTGGGGCTGAGAGGTTTGGTGAGATTGGGTGAGCAAACGCAGACCCTTTAAAGTAATACTGCGTGGTACCCATCGCATGGGTCCCAAATCTCCAGGTTCAAGGGCATCTTCCTACATCGAAAACATGCATGAGAAATCCAGAAGATGGTACACCGTGTGATGGGGAAAGGTTTCTAAAACGCACCTCATTTCTCATCTCCTTGTGCCCGGGTTCGCCATTCCAGCCGCTTTACTAGCAAGCTCCCTACTTGGAGCATCAGCACCTTTAACCTCCTGTTCCGTACAGGTTGCAATTTGTCCTGAGGATGAACGGGAAGACGGGGAACCAACGAGAGACTAGCTCTTGGTGTCGGGACAGGCACAGGTCACTCTATTTTCCCATCAGGAAGAAGAATTAACCACAGGCTCAGCCTGCCCCCCGGAACCAGAACAGGGCCTGAAGCCATCCTGCGCTTTTGCGGCCAGCTCCCAAAAAAGCGAGTTGTAAAATGGAGGTTCAGGGCACTGCAATTCACAAACCTGCAGAGTTATAAATGATAACTCTCGTCCACAAATATATTGAGGGAAGGCAAAGAAGAGGATTTGAAAACAAGGCAGAATTGCACGAAACAGATTTCAGGAGGTAGATACGAATCGCCTTTAAAGCACATGAAAAGCGGCAAAACGTTGACAATGATGCCCTTGGCCAAAAAGGGCGTATGCGTTTTTTCCTAAATATATTCAGGAAAAAACGCATACGCCCTTTTTGGCCAACCAAGCAACCTGGAAAGGCAAATCAGCGCTACAGAGAAGTCTCGCTTCCCATCGGTCAAAAGGGCCATGCTGAAAAAAGTGTCAAAACCAGAAATGCAGGACAGGCCATGGAGAAATGGGAGCCTTGCTACACTGATGGGCGGGATGTAAATTGCCAACAGCCACTCTGGAGAAGTGTACGGTGTGTCCTGAAACATCTGAAAAACACAGCTTAGAGAGCATAGGGCACTTCCACTCATGGGGGTATAAATTGGGAAAATGAAAAATCAGCAAGACACAAGCACCCCAAAGTTGAGGGCTGCTCTGTTGACAAGGACCTCCACTTCATTCCACCTTAAATATCCCAGGAAAGAGAAAAATGGATAAAGAAGTTGTGGTCCTTATGTACAATGGAATATCACTCAGCCATGAAATCAATGTCATAAGGTTAGTAGCAGCATGATGAGTGGATTTAGGTACGACGATTCTAAGTGAAATAAGTCACACAGAAAAGGACACTTCTCATAAGGTATCACTTATAGAGGGAATGTAAAAACCGTTACACTTGAACTGAATTACAAAACAGAACAGAGTCACACATGCAGAAAACACACTATGGCTGCTTAACGGGAAAGGTGAGGTGGGGTGATACATGAAACAAGGGTATCAAATTAGCTCAGATACCGTTCCATAAACCCAATATGTAGTAGACAAGACCTACTCCTTGCTCAGAGAACTGGACTCAACACGCCCTATTCACCGCACAAGAATATATCTGACTAGTAATAATCTTAAAACCTATGTATTGATATCTCTCTGTTAGTGTGTCAAGTGGGTGTAAAGCGACATAAACACAGCAGTGAAAAGCAGCTAAACCCCATTATGAAAATAAATTACTTTGAAAAACCCATGAAACAACGACAGTGAAAGAGAGAGAAATTCTTACACAATGAGTTCAGGGGCTGTGATGCAACCTGGATTGACCATATCTAGACCCACAGCTGGATGAGACATAAGGGTGGACACTCTTGGGGCTGAGAGGTTTGGTGAGGTTGGGTGAGCAAACGCAGACCCTTTAAAGTAATACTGCGTGGTACCCATCGCATGGGTCCCAAATCTCCAGGTTCAAGGGCATCTTCCTACATCGAAAACATGCATGAGAAACACAGAAGATGGTACACCGTGTGATGGGGAAAGGTTTCTAAAACGCACCTCATTTCTCATCTCCTTGTGCCCGTGTTCGCCATTCCAGCCGCTTTACTAGCAATCTCCCTACTTGGAGCATCAGCACCTTTAACCTCCTGTTCCGTACAGGTTGCAATTTGTCCTGAGGATGAACGGGAAGACGGGGAACCAACGAGAGACTAGCTCTTGGTGTCGGGACAGGCACAGGTCACTCTATTTTCCCATCAGGAAGAAGAATTAACCACAGGCTCAGCCTGCCCCCCGGAACCAGAACAGGGCCTGAAGCCATCCTGCGCTTTTGCGGCCAGCTCCCAAAAAAGCGAGTTGTAAAATGGAGGTTCAGGGCACTGCAATTCACAAACCTGCAGAGTTATAAATGATAACTCTCGTCCACAAATATATTGAGGGAAGGCAAAGAAGAGGATTTGAATTCAAGGCAGAATTGCACGAAACAGATTTCAGGAGGTAGATACGAATCGCCTTTAAAGCACATGAAAAGCGGCAAAACGTTGACAATGATGCCCTTGGCCAAAAAGGGCGTATGCGTTTTTTCCTGAATATATTCAGGAAAAAACGCATACGCCCTTTTTGGCCAACCAAGCAACCTGGAAAGGCAAATCAGCGCTACAGAGAAGTCTCGCTTCCCATCGGTCAAAAGGGCCATGCTGAAAAAAGTGTCAAAACCAGAAATGCAGGACAGGCCATGGAGAAATGGGAGCCTTGCTACACTGATGGGCGGGATGTAAATTGCCAACAGCCACTCTGGAGAAGTGTACGGTGAGTCCTGAAACATCGAAAAAACACAGCTTAGAGAGCATAGGGCACTTCCACTGATGGGGGTATAAATTGGGAAAATTAAAAATCAGCAAGACACAAGCACCCCAAAGTTGAGGGCTGCTCTGTTGACAAGGACCTCCACTTCATTCCACCTTAAATATCCCAGGAAAGAGAAAAATGGATAAAGAAGTTGTGGTCCTTATGTACAATGGAATATCACTCAGCCATGAAATCAATGTCATAAGGTTAGTAGCAGCATGATGAGTGGATTTAGGTACGACGATTCTAAGTGAAATAAGTCACACAGAAAAGGACACTTCTCATAAGGTATCACTGATAGAGGGAATGTAAAAACCGTTACACTTGAACTGAATTACAAAACAGAACAGAGTCACACATGCAGAAAACACACTATGGCTGCTTAACGGGAAAGGTGAGGTGGGGTGATACATAAAACAAGGGTATCAAATTAGCTCAGATACCGTTCCATAAACCCAATATGTAGTAGACAAGACCTACTCCTTGCTCAGAGAACTGGACTCAACACGCCCTATTCACCGCACAAGAATATATCTGACTAGTAATAAACTTAAAACCTATGTATTGATATCTCTCTGTTAGTGTGTCAAGTGGGTGTAAAGCGGCATAAACACAGCAGTGAAAAGCAGCTAAACCCCATTATGAAAATAAATTACTTTGAAAAACCCATGAAACAACGACAGTGAAAGAGAGAGAAATTCTTACACAATGCGTTCAGGGGCTGTGATGCAACCTGGATTGACCATATCTAGACCCACAGCTGGATGAGACATAAGGGTGGACACTCTTGGGGGTGAGAGGTTTGGTGAGGTTGGGTGAGCAAACGCAGACCCTTTAAAGTAATACTGCGTGGTACCCATCGCATGGGTCCCAAATCTCCAGGTTCAAGGGCATCTTCCTACATCGAAAACATGCATGAGAAACCCAGAAGATGGTACACCGTGTGATGGGGAAAGGTTTCTAAAATGCACCTCATTTCTCATCTCCTTGTGCCCGGGTTCGCCATTCCAGCCGCTTTACTAGCAATCTCCCTACTTGGAGCATCAGCACCTTTAACCTCCTGTTCCGTACAGGTTGCAATTTGTCCTGAGGATGAACGGGAAGACGGGGAACCAACGAGAGACTAGCTCTTGGTGTCGGGACAGGCACAGGTCACTCTATTTTCCCATCAGGAAGAAGAATTAACCACATGCTCAGCCTGCCCCCCGGAACCAGAACAGGGCCTGAAGCCATCCTGCACTTTTGCGGCCAGCTCCCAAAAAAGCGAGTTGTAAAATGGAGGTTCAGGGCACTGCAATTCACAAACCTGCAGAGTTATAAATGATAACTCTCGTCCACAAATATATTGAGGGAAGGCAAAGAAGAGGATTTTAAATCAAGGCAGAATTGCAGGAAACAGATTTCAGGAGGTAGATTCGAATCGCCTTTAAAGCACATGAAAAGCGGCAAAATGTTGACAATGATGCCCTTGGCCAAAAAGGGCGTATGCGTTTTTTCCTGAATATATTCAGGAAAAAACGCATACGCCCTTTTTGGCCAACCAAGCAACCTGGAAAGGCAAATCAGCGCCACAAAGAAGTCTCACTTCCCATCGGTCAAAAGGGCCATGCTGAAAAATGTGTCAAAACCAGAAATGCAGGACAGGCCATGGAGAAATGAGAGCCTTGCTATACTGATGGGCGGGATGTAAATTGCCAACAGCCACTCTGGAGAAGTGTATGGTGTGTCCTGAAACATCTGAAAAACACAGCTTAGAGAGCATAGGGCACTTCCACTCATGGGGGTATAAATTGGGAAAATGAAAAATCAGCAAGACACAAGCACCCCAAAGTTGAGGGCTGCTCTGTTGACAAGGACCTCCACTTCATTCCACCTTCAATATCCCAGGAAAGAGAAAAATGGATAAAGAAGTTGTGGTCCTTATGTACAATGGAATATCACTCAGCCATGAAATCAATGTCATAAGGTTAGTAGCAGCATGATGAGTGGATTTAGGTACGACGATTCTAAGTGAAATAAGTCACACAGAAAAGGACACTTCTCATAAGGTATCACTTTTAGAGGGAATGTAAAAACCGTTACACTTGAACTGAATTACAAAACAGAACAGAGTCACACATGCAGAAAACAGACTATGGCTGCTTAACGGAAAAGGTGAGATGGGGTGATACATAAAACAAGGGTATCAAATTAGCTCAGACACCATTCCATAAACCCAATATGTAGTAGACAAGACCTACTCCTTGCTCAGAGAACTGGACTCAACACGCCCTATTCACCGCACAAGAATATATCTGACTAGTAATAATCTTAAAACCTATGTATTGATATCTCTCTGTTAGTGTGTCAAGTGGGTGTAAAGCGGCATAAACACAGCCGTGAAAAGCAGCTAAACCCCATTATGAAAATAAATTACTTTGAAAAACCCATGAAACAACGACAGTGAAAGAGATAGAAATTCTTACACAATGAGTTCAGGGGCTGTGATGCAACCTGGATTGACCATATCTAGACCCACAGCTGGATGAGACATAAGGGTGGACACTCTTGGGGCTGAGAGGTTTGGTGAGGTTGGGTGAGCAAACGCAGACCCTTTAAAGTAATACTGCGTGGTACCCATCGCATGGGTCCCAAATCTCCAGCTTCAAGGGCATCTTCCTACATCGAAAACATGCATGAGAAACCCAGAAGATGGTACACCGTGTGATGGGGAAAGGTTTCTAAAACGCACCTCATTTCTCATCTCCTTGTGCCCGTGTTCGCCATTCCAGCCGCTTTACTAGCAATCTCCCTACTTGGAGCATCAGCACCTTTAACCACCTGTTCCGTACAGGTTGCAATTTGTCCTGAGGATGAACGGGAAGACGGGGAACCAACGAGAGACTAGCTCTTGGTGTCGGGACAGGCACAGGTCACTGTATTTTCCCATCAGGAAGAAGAATTAACCACAGGCTCAGCCTGCCCCCCGGAACCAGAACAGGGCCTGAAGCCATCCTGCGCTTTTGCGGCCAGCTCCCAAAAAAGCGAGTTGTAAAATGGAGGTTCAGGGCACTGCAATTCACAAACCTGCAGAGTTATAAATGATAACTCTCGTCCACAAATATATTGAGGGAAGGCAAAGAAGAGGATTTGAAAACAAGGCAGAATTGCACGAAACAGATTTCAGGAGGTAGATACGAATCGCCTTTAAAGCACATGAAAAGCGGCAAAACGTTGACAATGATGCCCTTGGCCAAAAAGGGCGTATGCGTTTTTTCCTGAATATATTCAGGAAAAAACGCATACGCCCTTTTTGGCCAACCAAGCAACCTGGAAAGGCAAATCAGCGCTACAGAGAAGTCTCGCTTCCCATCGGTCAAAAGGGCCATGCTGAAAAAAGTGTCAAAACCAGAAATGCAGGACAGGCCATGGAGAAATGGGAGCCTTGCTACACTGATGGGCGGGATGTAAATTGCCAACAGCCACTCTGGAGAAGTGTACGGTGTGTCCTGAAACATCTGAAAAACACAGCTTAGAGAGCATAGGGCACTTCCACTCATGGGGGTATAAATTGGGAAAATGAAAAATCAGCAAGACACAAGCACCCCAAAGTTGAGGGCTGCTCTGTTGACAAGGACCTCCACTTCATTCCACCTTAAATATCCCAGGAAAGAGAAAAATGGATAAAGAAGTTGTGGTCCTTATGTACAATGGAATATCACTCAGCCATGAAATCAATGTCATAAGGTTAGTAGCAGCATGATGAGTGGATTTAGGTACGACGATTCTAAGTGAAATAAGTCACACAGAAAAGGACACTTCTCATAAGGTATCACTTATAGAGGGAATGTAAAAACCGTTACACTTGAACTGAATTACAAAACAGAACAGAGTCACACATGCAGAAAACACACTATGGCTGCTTAACGGGAAAGGTGAGGTGGGGTGATACATGAAACAAGGGTATCAAATTAGCTCAGATACCGTTCCATAAACCCAATATGTAGTAGACAAGACCTACTCCTTGCTCAGAGAACTGGACTCAACACGCCCTATTCACCGCACAAGAATATATCTGACTAGTAATAATCTTAAAACCTATGTATTGATATCTCTCTGTTAGTGTGTCAAGTGGGTGTAAAGCGACATAAACACAGCAGTGAAAAGCAGCTAAACCCCATTATGAAAATAAATTACTTTGAAAAACCCATGAAACAACGACAGTGAAAGAGATAGAAATTCTTACACAATGAGTTCAGGGGCTGTGATGCAACCTGGATTGACCATATCTAGACCCACAGCTGGATGAGACATAAGGGTGGACACTCTTGGGGCTGAGAGGTTTGGTGAGGTTGGGTGAGCAAACGCAGACCCTTTAAAGTAATACTGCGTGGTACCCATCGCATGGGTCCCAAATCTCCAGCTTCAAGGGCATCTTCCTACATCGAAAACATGCATGAGAAACCCAGAAGATGGTACACCGTGTGATGGGGAAAGGTTTCTAAAACGCACCTCATTTCTCATCTCCTTGTGCCCGTGTTCGCCATTCCAGCCGCTTTACTAGCAATCTCCCTACTTGGAGCATCAGCACCTTTAACCTCCTGTTCCGTACAGGTTGCAATTTGTCCTGAGGATGAACGGGAAGACGGGGAACCAACGAGAGACTAGCTCTTGGTGTCGGGACAGGCACAGGTCACTCTATTTTCCCATCAGGAAGAAGAATTAACCACAGGCTCAGCCTGCCCCCCGGAACCAGAACAGGGCCTGAAGCCATCCTGCGCTTTTGCGGCCAGCTCCCAAAAAAGCGAGTTGTAAAATGGAGGTTCAGGGCACTGCAATTCACAAACCTGCAGAGTTATAAATGATAACTCTCGTCCACAAATATATTGAGGGAAGGCAAAGAAGAGGATTTGAATTCAAGGCAGAATTGCACGAAACAGATTTCAGGAGGTAGATACGAATCGCCTTTAAAGCACATGAAAAGCGGCAAAACGTTGACAATGATGCCCTTGGCCAAAAAGGGCGTATGCGTTTTTTCCTGAATATATTCAGGAAAAAACGCATACGCCCTTTTTGGCCAACCAAGCAACCTGGAAAGGCAAATCAGCGCTACAGAGAAGTCTCGCTTCCCATCGGTCAAAAGGGCCATGCTGAAAAAAGTGTCAAAACCAGAAATGCAGGACAGGCCATGGAGAAATGGGAGCCTTGCTACACTGATGGGCGGGATGTAAATTGCCAACAGCCACTCTGGAGAAGTGTACGGTGAGTCCTGAAACATCGAAAAAACACAGCTTAGAGAGCATAGGGCACTTCCACTCATGGGGGTATAAATTGGGAAAATTAAAAATCAGCAAGACACAAGCACCCCAAAGTTGAGGGCTGCTCTGTTGACAAGGACCTCCACTTCATTCCACCTTAAATATCCCAGGAAAGAGAAAAATGGATAAAGAAGTTGTGGTCCTTATGTACAATGGAATATCACTCAGCCATGAAATCAATGTCATAAGGTTAGTAGCAGCATGATGAGTGGATTTAGGTACGACGATTCTAAGTGAAATAAGTCACACAGAAAAGGACACTTCTCATAAGGTATCACTGATAGAGGGAATGTAAAAACCGTTACACTTGAACTGAATTACAAAACAGAACAGAGTCACACATGCAGAAAACACACTATGGCTGCTTAACGGGAAAGGTGAGGTGGGGTGATACATAAAACAAGGGTATCAAATTAGCTCAGATACCGTTCCATAAACCCAATATGTAGTAGACAAGACCTACTCCTTGCTCAGAGAACTGGACTCAACACGCCCTATTCACCGCACAAGAATATATCTGACTAGTAATAAACTTAAAACCTATGTATTGATATCTCTCTGTTAGTGTGTCAAGTGGGTGTAAAGCGGCATAAACACAGCAGTGAAAAGCAGCTAAACCCCATTATGAAAATAAATTACTTTGAAAAACCCATGAAACAACGACAGTGAAAGAGAGAGAAATTCTTACACAATGCGTTCAGGGGCTGTGATGCAACCTGGATTGACCATATCTAGACCCACAGCTGGATGAGACATAAGGGTGGACACTCTTGGGGGTGAGAGGTTTGGTGAGGTTGGGTGAGCAAACGCAGACCCTTTAAAGTAATACTGCGTGGTACCCATCGCATGGGTCCCAAATCTCCAGGTTCAAGGGCATCTTCCTACATCGAAAACATGCATGAGAAACCCAGAAGATGGTACACCGTGTGATGGGGAAAGGTTTCTAAAATGCACCTCATTTCTCATCTCCTTGTGCCCGGGTTCGCCATTCCAGCCGCTTTACTAGCAATCTCCCTACTTGGAGCATCAGCACCTTTAACCTCCTGTTCCGTACAGGTTGCAATTTGTCCTGAGGATGAACGGGAAGACGGGGAACCAACGAGAGACTAGCTCTTGGTGTCGGGACAGGCACAGGTCACTCTATTTTCCCATCAGGAAGAAGAATTAACCACATGCTCAGCCTGCCCCCCGGAACCAGAACAGGGCCTGAAGCCATCCTGCACTTTTGCGGCCAGCTCCCAAAAAAGCGAGTTGTAAAATGGAGGTTCAGGGCACTGCAATTCACAAACCTGCAGAGTTATAAATGATAACTCTCGTCCACAAATATATTGAGGGAAGGCAAAGAAGAGGATTTTAAATCAAGGCAGAATTGCAGGAAACAGATTTCAGGAGGTAGATTCGAATCGCCTTTAAAGCACATGAAAAGCGGCAAAATGTTGACAATGATGCCCTTGGCCAAAAAGGGCGTATGCGTTTTTTCCTGAATATATTCAGGAAAAAACGCATACGCCCTTTTTGGCCAACCAAGCAACCTGGAAAGGCAAATCAGCGCCACAAAGAAGTCTCACTTCCCATCGGTCAAAAGGGCCATGCTGAAAAATGTGTCAAAACCAGAAATGCAGGACAGGCCATGGAGAAATGAGAGCCTTGCTATACTGATGGGCGGGATGTAAATTGCCAACAGCCACTCTGGAGAAGTGTATGGTGTGTCCTGAAACATCTGAAAAACACAGCTTAGAGAGCATAGGGCACTTCCACTCATGGGGGTATAAATTGGGAAAATGAAAAATCAGCAAGACACAAGCACCCCAAAGTTGAGGGCTGCTCTGTTGACAAGGACCTCCACTTCATTCCACCTTCAATATCCCAGGAAAGAGAAAAATGGATAAAGAAGTTGTGGTCCTTATGTACAATGGAATATCACTCAGCCATGAAATCAATGTCATAAGGTTAGTAGCAGCATGATGAGTGGATTTAGGTACGACGATTCTAAGTGAAATAAGTCACACAGAAAAGGACACTTCTCATAAGGTATCACTTTTAGAGGGAATGTAAAAACCGTTACACTTGAACTGAATTACAAAACAGAACAGAGTCACACATGCAGAAAACAGACTATGGCTGCTTAACGGAAAAGGTGAGATGGGGTGATACATAAAACAAGGGTATCAAATTAGCTCAGACACCATTCCATAAACCCAATATGTAGTAGACAAGACCTACTCCTTGCTCAGAGAACTGGACTCAACACGCCCTATTCACCGCACAAGAATATATCTGACTAGTAATAATCTTAAAACCTATGTATTGATATCTCTCTGTTAGTGTGTCAAGTGGGTGTAAAGCGGCATAAACACAGCCGTGAAAAGCAGCTAAACCCCATTATGAAAATAAATTACTTTGAAAAACCCATGAAACAACGACAGTGAAAGAGATAGAAATTCTTACACAATGAGTTCAGGGGCTGTGATGCAACCTGGATTGACCATATCTAGACCCACAGCTGGATGAGACATAAGGGTGGACACTCTTGGGGCTGAGAGGTTTGGTGAGGTTGGGTGAGCAAACGCAGACCCTTTAAAGTAATACTGCGTGGTACCCATCGCATGGGTCCCAAATCTCCAGCTTCAAGGGCATCTTCCTACATCGAAAACATGCATGAGAAACCCAGAAGATGGTACACCGTGTGATGGGGAAAGGTTTCTAAAACGCACCTCATTTCTCATCTCCTTGTGCCCGTGTTCGCCATTCCAGCGCTTTACTAGCAATCTCCCTACTTGGAGCATCAGCACCTTTAACCACCTGTTCCGTACAGGTTGCAATTTGTCCTGAGGATGAACGGGAAGACGGGGAACCAACGAGAGACTAGCTCTTGGTGTCGGGACAGGCACAGGTCACTGTATTTTCCCATCAGGAAGAAGAATTAACCACAGGCTCAGCCTGCCCCCCGGAACCAGAACAGGGCCTGAAGCCATCCTGCGCTTTTGCGGCCAGCTCCCAAAAAAGCGAGTTGTAAAATGGAGGTTCAGGGCACTGCAATTCACAAACCTGCAGAGTTATAAATGATAACTCTCGTCCACAAATATATTGAGGGAAGGCAAAGAAGAGGATTTGAAATCAAGGCAGAATTGCACGAAACAGATTTCAGAAGGTAGATACGAATCGCCTTTAAAGCACATGAAAAGCGGCAAAACGTTGACAATGATGCCCTTGGCCAAAAAGGGCGTATGCGTTTTTTCCTGAATATATTCAGGAAAAAACGCATACGCCCTTTTTGGCCAACCAAGCAACCTGGAAAGGCAAATCAGCGCTACAGAGAAGTCTCGCTTCCCATCGGTCAAAAGGGCCATGCTGAAAAAAGTGTCAAAACCAGAAATGCAGGACTGGCCATGGAGAAATGGGAGCCTTGCTACACTGATGGGCGGGATGTAAATTGCCAACAGCCACTCTGGAGAAGTGTACGGTGTGTCCTGAAACATCTGAAAAACACAGCTTAGAGAGCATAGGGCACTTCCACTCATGGGGGTATAAATTGGGAAAATTAAAAATCAGCAAGACACAAGCACCCCAAAGTTGAGGGCTGCTCTGTTGACAAGGACCTCCACTTCATTCCACCTTAAATATCCCAGGAAAGAGAAAAATGGATAAAGAAGTTGTGGTCCTTATGTACAATGGAATATCACTCAGCCATGAAATCAATGTCATAAGGTTAGTAGCAGCATGATGAGTGGATTTAGGTACGACGATTCTAAGTGAAATAAGTCACACAGAAAAGGACACTTCTCATAAGGTATCACTGATAGAGGGAATGTAAAAACCGTTACACTTGAACTGAATTACAAAACAGAACAGAGTCACACATGCAGAAAACAGACTATGGCTGCTTAACGGGAAAGGTGAGGTGGGGTGATACATAAAACAAGCGTTTCAAATTAGCTCAGATACCGTTCCATAAACCCAATATGTAATAGACAAGACCTACTCCTTGCTCAGAGAACTGGACTCAACACGCCCTATTCACCGCACAAGAATATATCTGACTAGTAATAATCTTAAAACCTATGTATTGATATCTCTCTGTTAGTGTGTCAAGTGGGTGTAAAGCGGCATAAACACAGCCGTGAAAAGCAGCTAAACCCCATTATGAAAATAAATTACTTTGAAAAACCCATGAAACAACGACAGTGAAAGAGATAGAAATTCTTACACAATGAGTTCCGGGGCTGTGATGCAACCTGGATTGACCATATCTAGACCCACAGCTAGATGAGACATAAGGGTGGACACTCTTGGGGCTGAGAGGTTTGGTGAGATTGGGTGAGCAAACGCAGACCCTTTAAAGTAATACTGCGTGGTACCCATCGCATGGGTCCCAAATCTCCAGGTTCAAGGGCATCTTCCTACATCGAAAACATGCATGAGAAATCCAGAAGATGGTACACCGTGTGATGGGGAAAGGTTTCTAAAACGCACCTCATTTCTCATCTCCTTGTGCCCGGGTTCGCCATTCCAGCCGCTTTACTAGCAAGCTCCCTACTTGGAGCATCAGCACCTTTAACCTCCTGTTCCGTACAGGTTGCAATTTGTCCTGAGGATGAACGGGAAGACGGGGAACCAACGAGAGACTAGCTCTTGGTGTCGGGACAGGCACAGGTCACTCTATTTTCCCATCAGGAAGAAGAATTAACCACAGGCTCAGCCTGCCCCCCGGAACCAGAACAGGGCCTGAAGCCATCCTGCGCTTTTGCGGCCAGCTCCCAAAAAAGCGAGTTGTAAAATGGAGGTTCAGGGCACTGCAATTCACAAACCTGCAGAGTTATAAATGATAACTCTCGTCCACAAATATATTGAGGGAAGGCAAAGAAGAGGATTTGAAAACAAGGCAGAATTGCACGAAACAGATTTCAGGAGGTAGATACGAATCGCCTTTAAAGCACATGAAAAGCGGCAAAACGTTGACAATGATGCCCTTGGCCAAAAAGGGCGTATGCGTTTTTTCCTGAATATATTCAGGAAAAAACGCATACGCCCTTTTTGGCCAACCAAGCAACCTGGAAAGGCAAATCAGCGCTACAGAGAAGTCTCGCTTCCCATCGGTCAAAAGGGCCATGCTGAAAAAAGTGTCAAAACCAGAAATGCAGGACAGGCCATGGAGAAATGGGAGCCTTGCTACACTGATGGGCGGGATGTAAATTGCCAACAGCCACTCTGGAGAAGTGTACGGTGTGTCCTGAAACATCTGAAAAACACAGCTTAGAGAGCATAGGGCACTTCCACTCATGGGGGTATAAATTGGGAAAATGAAAAATCAGCAAGACACAAGCACCCCAAAGTTGAGGGCTGCTCTGTTGACAAGGACCTCCACTTCATTCCACCTTAAATATCCCAGGAAAGAGAAAAATGGATAAAGAAGTTGTGGTCCTTATGTACAATGGAATATCACTCAGCCATGAAATCAATGTCATAAGGTTAGTAGCAGCATGATGAGTGGATTTAGGTACGACGATTCTAAGTGAAATAAGTCACACAGAAAAGGACACTTCTCATAAGGTATCACTTATAGAGGGAATGTAAAAACCGTTACACTTGAACTGAATTACAAAACAGAACAGAGTCACACATGCAGAAAACACACTATGGCTGCTTAACGGGAAAGGTGAGGTGGGGTGATACATGAAACAAGGGTATCAAATTAGCTCAGATACCGTTCCATAAACCCAATATGTAGTAGACAAGACCTACTCCTTGCTCAGAGAACTGGACTCAACACGCCCTATTCACCGCACAAGAATATATCTGACTAGTAATAATCTTAAAACCTATGTATTGATATCTCTCTGTTAGTGTGTCAAGTGGGTGTAAAGCGACATAAACACAGCAGTGAAAAGCAGCTAAACCCCATTATGAAAATAAATTACTTTGAAAAACCCATGAAACAACGACAGTGAAAGAGATAGAAATTCTTACACAATGAGTTCAGGGGCTGTGATGCAACCTGGATTGACCATATCTAGACCCACAGCTGGATGAGACATAAGGGTGGACACTCTTGGGGCTGAGAGGTTTGGTGAGGTTGGGTGAGCAAACGCAGACCCTTTAAAGTAATACTGCGTGGTACCCATCGCATGGGTCCCAAATCTCCAGGTTCAAGGGCATCTTCCTACATCGAAAACATGCATGAGAAACCCAGAAGATGGTACACCGTGTGATGGGGAAAGGTTTCTAAAACGCACCTCATTTCTCATCTCCTTGTGCCCGTGTTCGCCATTCCAGCCGCTTTACTAGCAATCTCCCTACTTGGAGCATCAGCACCTTTAACCTCCTGTTCCGTACAGGTTGCAATTTGTCCTGAGGATGAACGGGAAGACGGGGAACCAACGAGAGACTAGCTCTTGGTGTCGGGACAGGCACAGGTCACTCTATTTTCCCATCAGGAAGAAGAATTAACCACAGGCTCAGCCTGCCCCCCGGAACCAGAACAGGGCCTGAAGCCATCCTGCGCTTTTGCGGCCAGCTCCCAAAAAAGCGAGTTGTAAAATGGAGGTTCAGGGCACTGCAATTCACAAACCTGCAGAGTTATAAATGATAACTCTCGTCCACAAATATATTGAGGGAAGGCAAAGAAGAGGATTTTAAATCAAGGCAGAATTGCACGAAACAGATTTCAGGAGGTAGATACGAATCGCCTTTAAAGCACATGAAAAGCGGCAAAACGTTGACAATGATGCCCTTGGCCAAAAAGGGCGTATGCGCTTTTTCCTGAATATATTCAGGAAAAAACGCATACGCCCTTTTTGGCCAACCAAGCAACCTGGAAAGGCAAATCAGCGCTACAGAGAAGTCTCGCTTCCCATCGGTCAAAAGGGCCATGCTGAAAAAAGTGTCAAAACCAGAAATGCAGGACAGGCCATGGAGAAATGGGAGCCTTGCTACACTGATGGGCGGGATGTAAATTGCCAACAGCCACTCTGGAGAAGTGTACGGTGTGTCCTGAAATATCTGAAAAACACAGCTTAGAGAGCATAGGGCACTTCCACTCATGGGGGTATAAATTGGGAAAATTAAAAATCAGCAAGACACAAGCACCCCAAAGTTGAGGGCTGCTCTGTTGACAAGGACCTCCACTTCATTCCACCTTCAATATCCCAGGAAAGAGAAAAATGGATAAAGAAGTTGTGGTCCTTATGTACAATGGAATATCACTCAGCCATGAAATCAATGTCATAAGGTTAGTAGCAGCATGATGAGTGGATTTAGGTACGACGATTCTAAGTGAAATAAGTCACACAGAAAAGGACACTTCTCATAAGGTATCACTGATAGATGGAATGTAAAAAGCGTTACACTTGAACTGAATTACAAAACAGAACAGAGTCACACATGCAGAAAACACACTATGGCTGCTTAACGGGAAAGGTGAGGTGGGTTGATACAGGAAACAAGGGAATCAAATTAGCTCAGATACCGTTCCATAAACCCAATATGTAGTAGACAAGACCTACTCCTTGCTCAGAGAACTGTACTCAACACGCCCTATTCACCGCACAAGAATATATCTGACTAGTAATAATCCTAAAACCTATGTATTGATATCTCTCTGTTAGTGTGTCAAGTGGGTGTAAAGCGACATAAACACAGCAGTGAAAAGCAGCTAAACCCCATTATGAAAATAAATTACTTTGAAAAACCCATGAAACAACGACAGTGAAAGAGAGAGAAATTCTTACACAATGCGTTCAGGGGCTGTGATGCAACCTGGATTGACCATATCTAGACCCACAGCTGGATGAGACATAAGGGTGGACACTCTTGGGGCTGAGAGGTTTGGTGAGGTTGGGTGAGCAAACGCAGACCCTTTAAAGTAATACTGCGTGGTACCCATCGCATGGGTCCCAAATCTCCAGGTTCAAGGGCATCTTCCTACATCGAAAACATGCATGAGAAACCCAGAAGATGGTACACCGTGTGATGGGGAAAGGTTTCTAAAACGCACCTCATTTCTCATCTCCTTGTGCCCGGGTTCGCCTTTCCAGCCGCTTTACTAGCAATCTCCCTACTTGGAGCATCAGCACCTTTAACCTCCTGTTCCGTACAGGTTGCAATTTGTCCTGAGGATGAACGGGAAGACGGGGAACCAACGAGAGACTAGCTCTTGGTGTCGGGACAGGCACAGGTCACTCTATTTTCCCATCAGGAAGAAGAATTAACCACAGGCTCAGCCTGCCCCCCGGAACCAGAACAGGGCCTGAAGCCATCCTGCGCTTTTGCGGCCAGCTCCCAAAAAAGCGAGTTGTAAAATGGAGGTTCAGGGCACTGCAATTCACAAACCTGCAGAGTTATAAATGATAACTCTCGTCCACAAATATATTGAGGGAAGGCAAAGAAGAGGATTTGAAATCAAGGCAGAATTGCACGAAACAGATTTCAGAAGGTAGATACGAAACGCCTTTAAAGCACATGAAAAGCGGCAAAACGTTGACAATGATGCCCTTGGCCAAAAAGGGCGTATGCGTTTTTTCCTGAATATATTCAGGAAAAAACGCATACGCCCTTTTTGGCCAACCAAGCAACCTGGAAAGGCAAATCAGCGCTACAGAGAAGTCTCGCTTCCCATCGGTCAAAAGGGCCATGCTGAAAAAAGTGTCAAAACCAGAAATGCAGGACAGGCCATGGAGAAATGGGAGCCTTGCTACACTGATGGGCGGGATGTAAATTGCCAACAGCCACTCTGGAGAAGTGTACGGTGTGTCCTGAAACATCTGAAAAACACAGCTTAGAGAGCATAGGGCACTTCCACTCATGGGTGTATAAATTGGGAAAATGAAAAATCAGCAAGACACAAGCACCCCAAAGTTGAGGGCTGCTCTGTTGACAAGGACCTCCACTTCATTCCACCTTCAATATCCCAGGAAAGAGAAAAATGGATAAAGAAGTTGTGGTCCTTATGTACAATGGAATATCACTCAGCCATGAAATCAATGTCATAAGGTTAGTAGCAGCATGATGAGTGGATTTAGGTACGACGATTCTAAGTGAAATAAGTCACACAGAAAAGGACACTTCTCATAAGGTATCACTGATAGAGGGAATGTAAAAACCGTTACACTTGAACTGAATTACAAAACAGAACAGAGTCACACATGCAGAAAACAGACTATGGCTGCTTAACGGGAAAGGTGAGGTGGGGTGATACATAAAACAAGCGTTTCAAATTAGCTCAGATACCGTTCCATAAACCCAATATGTAATAGACAAGACCTACTCCTTGCTCAGAGAACTGGACTCAACACGCCCTATTCACCGCACAAGAATATATCTGACTAGTAATAATCTTAAAACCTATGTATTGATATCTCTCTGTTAGTGTGTCAAGTGGGTGTAAAGCGGCATAAACACAGCCGTGAAAAGCAGCTAAACCCCATTATGAAAATAAATTACTTTGAAAAACCCATGAAACAACGACAGTGAAAGAGATAGAAATTCTTACACAATGAGTTCAGGGGCTGTGATGCAACCTGGATTGACCATATCTAGACCCACAGCTAGATGAGACATAAGGGTGGACACTCTTGGGGCTGAGAGGTTTGGTGAGATTGGGTGAGCAAACGCAGACCCTTTAAAGTAATACTGCGTGGTACCCATCGCATGGGTCCCAAATCTCCAGGTTCAAGGGCATCTTCCTACATCGAAAACATGCATGAGAAACCCAGAAGATGGTACACCGTGTGATGGGGAAAGGTTTCTAAAACGCACCTCATTTCTCATCTCCTTGTGCCCGGGTTCGCCATTCCAGCCGCTTTACTAGCAAGCTCCCTACTTGGAGCATCAGCACCTTTAACCTCCTGTTCTGTACAGGTTGCAATTTCTCCTGAGGATGAACGGGAAGACGGGGAACCAACGAGAGACTACCTCTTGGTGTCGGGACAGGCACAGGTCACTCTATTTTCCCATCAGGAAGAAGAATTAACCACAGGCTCAGCCTGCCCCCCGGAACCAGAACAGGGCCTGAAGCCATCCTGCGCTTTTGCGGCCAGCTCCCAAAAAAGCGAGTTGTAAAATGGAGGTTCAGGGCACTGCAATTCACAAACCTGCAGAGTTATAAATGATAACTCTCGTCCACAAATATATTGAGGGAAGGCAAAGAAGAGGATTTGAAAACAAGGCAGAATTGCACGAAACAGATTTCAGGAGGTAGATACGAATCGCCTTTAAAGCACATGAAAAGCGGCAAAACGTTGACAATGATGCCCTTGGCCAAAAAGGGCGTATGCGTTTTTTCCTGAATATATTCAGGAAAAAACGCATACGCCCTTTTTGGCCAACCAAGCAACCTGGAAAGGCAAATCAGCGCTACAGAGAAGTCTCGCTTCCCATCGGTCAAAAGGGCCATGCTGAAAAAAGTGTCAAAACCAGAAATGCAGGACAGGCCATGGAGAAATGGGAGCCTTGCTACACTGATGGGCGGGATGTAAATTGCCAACAGCCACTCTGGAGAAGTGTACGGTGAGTCCTGAAACATCGAAAAAACACAGCTTAGAGAGCATAGGGCACTTCCACTCATGGGGGTATAAATTGGGAAAATTAAAAATCAGCAAGACACAAGCACCCCAAAGTTGAGGGCTGCTCTGTTGACAAGGACCTCCACTTCATTCCACCTTAAATATCCCAGGAAAGAGAAAAATGGATAAAGAAGTTGTGGTCCTTATGTACAATGGAATATCACTCAGCCATGAAATCAATGTCATAAGGTTAGTAGCAGCATGATGAGTGGATTTAGGTACGACGATTCTAAGTGAAATAAGTCACACAGAAAAGGACACTTCTCATAAGGTATCACTGATAGAGGGAATGTAAAAACCGTTACACTTGAACTGAATTACAAAACAGAACAGAGTCACACATGCAGAAAACACACTATGGCTGCTTAACGGGAAAGGTGAGGTGGGGTGATACATAAAACAAGGGTATCAAATTAGCTCAGATACCGTTCCATAAACCCAATATGTAGTAGACAAGACCTACTCCTTGCTCAGAGAACTGGACTCAACACGCCCTATTCACCGCACAAGAATATATCTGACTAGTAATAAACTTAAAACCTATGTATTGATATCTCTCTGTTAGTGTGTCAAGTGGGTGTAAAGCGGCATAAACACAGCAGTGAAAAGCAGCTAAACCCCATTATGAAAATAAATTACTTTGAAAAACCCATGAAACAACGACAGTGAAAGAGAGAGAAATTCTTACACAATGCGTTCAGGGGCTGTGATGCAACCTGGATTGACCATATCTAGACCCACAGCTGGATGAGACATAAGGGTGGACACTCTTGGGGGTGAGAGGTTTGGTGAGGTTGGGTGAGCAAACGCAGACCCTTTAAAGTAATACTGCGTGGTACCCATCGCATGGGTCCCAAATCTCCAGGTTCAAGGGCATCTTCCTACATCGAAAACATGCATGAGAAACCCAGAAGATGGTACACCGTGTGATGGGGAAAGGTTTCTAAAATGCACCTCATTTCTCATCTCCTTGTGCCCGGGTTCGCCATTCCAGCCGCTTTACTAGCAATCTCCCTACTTGGAGCATCAGCACCTTTAACCTCCTGTTCCGTACAGGTTGCAATTTGTCCTGAGGATGAACGGGAAGACGGGGAACCAACGAGAGACTAGCTCTTGGTGTCGGGACAGGCACAGGTCACTCTATTTTCCCATCAGGAAGAAGAATTAACCACATGCTCAGCCTGCCCCCCGGAACCAGAACAGGGCCTGAAGCCATCCTGCACTTTTGCGGCCAGCTCCCAAAAAAGCGAGTTGTAAAATGGAGGTTCAGGGCACTGCAATTCACAAACCTGCAGAGTTATAAATGATAACTCTCGTCCACAAATATATTGAGGGAAGGCAAAGAAGAGGATTTTAAATCAAGGCAGAATTGCAGGAAACAGATTTCAGGAGGTAGATTCGAATCGCCTTTAAAGCACATGAAAAGCGGCAAAATGTTGACAATGATGCCCTTGGCCAAAAAGGGCGTATGCGTTTTTTCCTGAATATATTCAGGAAAAAACGCATACGCCCTTTTTGGCCAACCAAGCAACCTGGAAAGGCAAATCAGCGCCACAAAGAAGTCTCACTTCCCATCGGTCAAAAGGGCCATGCTGAAAAATGTGTCAAAACCAGAAATGCAGGACAGGCCATGGAGAAATGAGAGCCTTGCTATACTGATGGGCGGGATGTAAATTGCCAACAGCCACTCTGGAGAAGTGTATGGTGTGTCCTGAAACATCTGAAAAACACAGCTTAGAGAGCATAGGGCACTTCCACTCATGGGGGTATAAATTGGGAAAATGAAAAATCAGCAAGACACAAGCACCCCAAAGTTGAGGGCTGCTCTGTTGACAAGGACCTCCACTTCATTCCACCTTCAATATCCCAGGAAAGAGAAAAATGGATAAAGAAGTTGTGGTCCTTATGTACAATGGAATATCACTCAGCCATGAAATCAATGTCATAAGGTTAGTAGCAGCATGATGAGTGGATTTAGGTACGACGATTCTAAGTGAAATAAGTCACACAGAAAAGGACACTTCTCATAAGGTATCACTTTTAGAGGGAATGTAAAAACCGTTACACTTGAACTGAATTACAAAACAGAACAGAGTCACACATGCAGAAAACAGACTATGGCTGCTTAACGGAAAAGGTGAGATGGGGTGATACATAAAACAAGGGTATCAAATTAGCTCAGACACCATTCCATAAACCCAATATGTAGTAGACAAGACCTACTCCTTGCTCAGAGAACTGGACTCAACACGCCCTATTCACCGCACAAGAATATATCTGACTAGTAATAATCTTAAAACCTATGTATTGATATCTCTCTGTTAGTGTGTCAAGTGGGTGTAAAGCGGCATAAACACAGCCGTGAAAAGCAGCTAAACCCCATTATGAAAATAAATTACTTTGAAAAACCCATGAAACAACGACAGTGAAAGAGATAGAAATTCTTACACAATGAGTTCAGGGGCTGTGATGCAACCTGGATTGACCATATCTAGACCCACAGCTGGATGAGACATAAGGGTGGACACTCTTGGGGCTGAGAGGTTTGGTGAGGTTGGGTGAGCAAACGCAGACCCTTTAAAGTAATACTGCGTGGTACCCATCGCATGGGTCCCAAATCTCCAGCTTCAAGGGCATCTTCCTACATCGAAAACATGCATGAGAAACCCAGAAGATGGTACACCGTGTGATGGGGAAAGGTTTCTAAAACGCACCTCATTTCTCATCTCCTTGTGCCCGTGTTCGCCATTCCAGCCGCTTTACTAGCAATCTCCCTACTTGGAGCATCAGCACCTTTAACCACCTGTTCCGTACAGGTTGCAATTTGTCCTGAGGATGAACGGGAAGACGGGGAACCAACGAGAGACTAGCTCTTGGTGTCGGGACAGGCACAGGTCACTGTATTTTCCCATCAGGAAGAAGAATTAACCACAGGCTCAGCCTGCCCCCCGGAACCAGAACAGGGCCTGAAGCCATCCTGCGCTTTTGCGGCCAGCTCCCAAAAAAGCGAGTTGTAAAATGGAGGTTCAGGGCACTGCAATTCACAAACCTGCAGAGTTATAAATGATAACTCTCGTCCACAAATATATTGAGGGAAGGCAAAGAAGAGGATTTGAAATCAAGGCAGAATTGCACGAAACAGATTTCAGAAGGTAGATACGAATCGCCTTTAAAGCACATGAAAAGCGGCAAAACGTTGACAATGATGCCCTTGGCCAAAAAGGGCGTATGCGTTTTTTCCTGAATATATTCAGGAAAAAACGCATACGCCCTTTTTGGCCAACCAAGCAACCTGGAAAGGCAAATCAGCGCTACAGAGAAGTCTCGCTTCCCATCGGTCAAAAGGGCCATGCTGAAAAAAGTGTCAAAACCAGAAATGCAGGACTGGCCATGGAGAAATGGGAGCCTTGCTACACTGATGGGCGGGATGTAAATTGCCAACAGCCACTCTGGAGAAGTGTACGGTGTGTCCTGAAACATCTGAAAAACACAGCTTAGAGAGCATAGGGCACTTCCACTCATGGGGGTATAAATTGGGAAAATGAAAAATCAGCAAGACACAAGCACCCCAAAGTTGAGGGCTGCTCTGTTGACAAGGACCTCCACTTCATTCCACCTTAAATATCCCAGGAAAGAGAAAAATGGATAAAGAAGTTGTGGTCCTTATGTACAATGGAATATCACTCAGCCATGAAATCAATGTCATAAGGTTAGTAGCAGCATGATGAGTGGATTTAGGTACGACGATTCTAAGTGAAATAAGTCACACAGAAAAGGACACTTCTCATAAGGTATCACTGATAGAGGGAATGTAAAAACCGTTACACTTGAACTGAATTACAAAACAGAACAGAGTCACACATGCAGAAAACAGACTATGGCTGCTTAACGGGAAAGGTGAGGTGGGGTGATACATAAAACAAGCGTTTCAAATTAGCTCAGATACCGTTCCATAAACCCAATATGTAATAGACAAGACCTACTCCTTGCTCAGAGAACTGGACTCAACACGCCCTATTCACCGCACAAGAATATATCTGACTAGTAATAATCTTAAAACCTATGTATTGATATCTCTCTGTTAGTGTGTCAAGTGGGTGTAAAGCGGCATAAACACAGCCGTGAAAAGCAGCTAAACCCCATTATGAAAATAAATTACTTTGAAAAACCCATGAAACAACGACAGTGAAAGAGCTAGAAATTCTTACACAATGAGTTCCGGGGCTGTGATGCAACCTGGATTGACCATATCTAGACCCACAGCTAGATGAGACATAAGGGTGGACACTCTTGGGGCTGAGAGGTTTGGTGAGATTGGGTGAGCAAACGCAGACCCTTTAAAGTAATACTGCGTGGTACCCATCGCATGGGTCCCAAATCTCCAGGTTCAAGGGCATCTTCCTACATCGAAAACATGCATGAGAAATCCAGAAGATGGTACACCGTGTGATGGGGAAAGGTTTCTAAAACGCACCTCATTTCTCATCTCCTTGTGCCCGGGTTCGCCATTCCAGCCGCTTTACTAGCAAGCTCCCTACTTGGAGCATCAGCACCTTTAACCTCCTGTTCCGTACAGGTTGCAATTTGTCCTGAGGATGAACGGGAAGACGGGGAACCAACGAGAGACTAGCTCTTGGTGTCGGGACAGGCACAGGTCACTCTATTTTCCCATCAGGAAGAAGAATTAACCACAGGCTCAGCCTGCCCCCCGGAACCAGAACAGGGCCTGAAGCCATCCTGCGCTTTTGCGGCCAGCTCCCAAAAAAGCGAGTTGTAAAATGGAGGTTCAGGGCACTGCAATTCACAAACCTGCAGAGTTATAAATGATAACTCTCGTCCACAAATATATTGAGGGAAGGCAAAGAAGAGGATTTGAAAACAAGGCAGAATTGCACGAAACAGATTTCAGGAGGTAGATACGAATCGCCTTTAAAGCACATGAAAAGCGGCAAAACGTTGACAATGATGCCCTTGGCCAAAAAGGGCGTATGCGTTTTTTCCTGAATATATTCAGGAAAAAACGCATACGCCCTTTTTGGCCAACCAAGCAACCTGGAAAGGCAAATCAGCGCTACAGAGAAGTCTCGCTTCCCATCGGTCAAAAGGGCCATGCTGAAAAAAGTGTCAAAACCAGAAATGCAGGACAGGCCATGGAGAAATGGGAGCCTTGCTACACTGATGGGCGGGATGTAAATTGCCAACAGCCACTCTGGAGAAGTGTACGGTGTGTCCTGAAACATCTGAAAAACACAGCTTAGAGAGCATAGGGCACTTCCACTCATGGGGGTATAAATTGGGAAAATGAAAAATCAGCAAGACACAAGCACCCCAAAGTTGAGGGCTGCTCTGTTGACAAGGACCTCCACTTCATTCCACCTTAAATATCCCAGGAAAGAGAAAAATGGATAAAGAAGTTGTGGTCCTTATGTACAATGGAATATCACTCAGCCATGAAATCAATGTCATAAGGTTAGTAGCAGCATGATGAGTGGATTTAGGTACGACGATTCTAAGTGAAATAAGTCACACAGAAAAGGACACTTCTCATAAGGTATCACTTATAGAGGGAATGTAAAAACCGTTACACTTGAACTGAATTACAAAACAGAACAGAGTCACACATGCAGAAAACACACTATGGCTGCTTAACGGGAAAGGTGAGGTGGGGTGATACATGAAACAAGGGTATCAAATTAGCTCAGATACCGTTCCATAAACCCAATATGTAGTAGACAAGACCTACTCCTTGCTCAGAGAACTGGACTCAACACGCCCTATTCACCGCACAAGAATATATCTGACTAGTAATAATCTTAAAACCTATGTATTGATATCTCTCTGTTAGTGTGTCAAGTGGGTGTAAAGCGACATAAACACAGCAGTGAAAAGCAGCTAAACCCCATTATGAAAATAAATTACTTTGAAAAACCCATGAAACAACGACAGTGAAAGAGATAGAAATTCTTACACAATGAGTTCAGGGGCTGTGATGCAACCTGGATTGACCATATCTAGACCCACAGCTGGATGAGACATAAGGGTGGACACTCTTGGGGCTGAGAGGTTTGGTGAGGTTGGGTGAGCAAACGCAGACCCTTTAAAGTAATACTGCGTGGTACCCATCGCATGGGTCCCAAATCTCCAGGTTCAAGGGCATCTTCCTACATCGAAAACATGCATGAGAAACCCAGAAGATGGTACACCGTGTGATGGGGAAAGGTTTCTAAAACGCACCTCATTTCTCATCTCCTTGTGCCCGTGTTCGCCATTCCAGCCGCTTTACTAGCAATCTCCCTACTTGGAGCATCAGCACCTTTAACCTCCTGTTCCGTACAGGTTGCAATTTGTCCTGAGGATGAACGGGAAGACGGGGAACCAACGAGAGACTAGCTCTTGGTGTCGGGACAGGCACAGGTCACTCTATTTTCCCATCAGGAAGAAGAATTAACCACAGGCTCAGCCTGCCCCCCGGAACCAGAACAGGGCCTGAAGCCATCCTGCGCTTTTGCGGCCAGCTCCCAAAAAAGCGAGTTGTAAAATGGAGGTTCAGGGCACTGCAATTCACAAACCTGCAGAGTTATAAATGATAACTCTCGTCCACAAATATATTGAGGGAAGGCAAAGAAGAGGATTTGAATTCAAGGCAGAATTGCACGAAACAGATTTCAGGAGGTAGATACGAATCGCCTTTAAAGCACATGAAAAGCGGCAAAACGTTGACAATGATGCCCTTGGCCAAAAAGGGCGTATGCGTTTTTTCCTGAATATATTCAGGAAAAAACGCATACGCCCTTTTTGGCCAACCAAGCAACCTGGAAAGGCAAATCAGCGCTACAGAGAAGTCTCGCTTCCCATCGGTCAAAAGGGCCATGCTGAAAAAAGTGTCAAAACCAGAAATGCAGGACAGGCCATGGAGAAATGGGAGCCTTGCTACACTGATGGGCGGGATGTAAATTGCCAACAGCCACTCTGGAGAAGTGTACGGTGAGTCCTGAAACATCGAAAAAACACAGCTTAGAGAGCATAGGGCACTTCCACTCATGGGGGTATAAATTGGGAAAATTAAAAATCAGCAAGACACAAGCACCCCAAAGTTGAGGGCTGCTCTGTTGACAAGGACCTCCACTTCATTCCACCTTAAATATCCCAGGAAAGAGAAAAATGGATAAAGAAGTTGTGGTCCTTATGTACAATGGAATATCACTCAGCCATGAAATCAATGTCATAAGGTTAGTAGCAGCATGATGAGTGGATTTAGGTACGACGATTCTAAGTGAAATAAGTCACACAGAAAAGGACACTTCTCATAAGGTATCACTGATAGAGGGAATGTAAAAACCGTTACACTTGAACTGAATTACAAAACAGAACAGAGTCACACATGCAGAAAACACACTATGGCTGCTTAACGGGAAAGGTGAGGTGGGGTGATACATAAAACAAGGGTATCAAATTAGCTCAGATACCGTTCCATAAACCCAATATGTAGTAGACAAGACCTACTCCTTGCTCAGAGAACTGGACTCAACACGCCCTATTCACCGCACAAGAATATATCTGACTAGTAATAAACTTAAAACCTATGTATTGATATCTCTCTGTTAGTGTGTCAAGTGGGTGTAAAGCGGCATAAACACAGCAGTGAAAAGCAGCTAAACCCCATTATGAAAATAAATTACTTTGAAAAACCCATGAAACAACGACAGTGAAAGAGAGAGAAATTCTTACACAATGCGTTCAGGGGCTGTGATGCAACCTGGATTGACCATATCTAGACCCACAGCTGGATGAGACATAAGGGTGGACACTCTTGGGGGTGAGAGGTTTGGTGAGGTTGGGTGAGCAAACGCAGACCCTTTAAAGTAATACTGCGTGGTACCCATCGCATGGGTCCCAAATCTCCAGGTTCAAGGGCATCTTCCTACATCGAAAACATGCATGAGAAACCCAGAAGATGGTACACCGTGTGATGGGGAAAGGTTTCTAAAATGCACCTCATTTCTCATCTCCTTGTGCCCGGGTTCGCCATTCCAGCCGCTTTACTAGCAATCTCCCTACTTGGAGCATCAGCACCTTTAACCTCCTGTTCCGTACAGGTTGCAATTTGTCCTGAGGATGAACGGGAAGACGGGGAACCAACGAGAGACTAGCTCTTGGTGTCGGGACAGGCACAGGTCACTCTATTTTCCCATCAGGAAGAAGAATTAACCACATGCTCAGCCTGCCCCCCGGAACCAGAACAGGGCCTGAAGCCATCCTGCACTTTTGCGGCCAGCTCCCAAAAAAGCGAGTTGTAAAATGGAGGTTCAGGGCACTGCAATTCACAAACCTGCAGAGTTATAAATGATAACTCTCGTCCACAAATATATTGAGGGAAGGCAAAGAAGAGGATTTTAAATCAAGGCAGAATTGCAGGAAACAGATTTCAGGAGGTAGATTCGAATCGCCTTTAAAGCACATGAAAAGCGGCAAAATGTTGACAATGATGCCCTTGGCCAAAAAGGGCGTATGCGTTTTTTCCTGAATATATTCAGGAAAAAACGCATACGCCCTTTTTGGCCAACCAAGCAACCTGGAAAGGCAAATCAGCGCCACAAAGAAGTCTCACTTCCCATCGGTCAAAAGGGCCATGCTGAAAAATGTGTCAAAACCAGAAATGCAGGACAGGCCATGGAGAAATGAGAGCCTTGCTATACTGATGGGCGGGATGTAAATTGCCAACAGCCACTCTGGAGAAGTGTATGGTGTGTCCTGAAACATCTGAAAAACACAGCTTAGAGAGCATAGGGCACTTCCACTCATGGGGGTATAAATTGGGAAAATGAAAAATCAGCAAGACACAAGCACCCCAAAGTTGAGGGCTGCTCTGTTGACAAGGACCTCCACTTCATTCCACCTTCAATATCCCAGGAAAGAGAAAAATGGATAAAGAAGTTGTGGTCCTTATGTACAATGGAATATCACTCAGCCATGAAATCAATGTCATAAGGTTAGTAGCAGCATGATGAGTGGATTTAGGTACGACGATTCTAAGTGAAATAAGTCACACAGAAAAGGACACTTCTCATAAGGTATCACTTTTAGAGGGAATGTAAAAACCGTTACACTTGAACTGAATTACAAAACAGAACAGAGTCACACATGCAGAAAACAGACTATGGCTGCTTAACGGAAAAGGTGAGATGGGGTGATACATAAAACAAGGGTATCAAATTAGCTCAGACACCATTCCATAAACCCAATATGTAGTAGACAAGACCTACTCCTTGCTCAGAGAACTGGACTCAACACGCCCTATTCACCGCACAAGAATATATCTGACTAGTAATAATCTTAAAACCTATGTATTGATATCTCTCTGTTAGTGTGTCAAGTGGGTGTAAAGCGGCATAAACACAGCCGTGAAAAGCAGCTAAACCCCATTATGAAAATAAATTACTTTGAAAAACCCATGAAACAACGACAGTGAAAGAGATAGAAATTCTTACACAATGAGTTCAGGGGCTGTGATGCAACCTGGATTGACCATATCTAGACCCACAGCTGGATGAGACATAAGGGTGGACACTCTTGGGGCTGAGAGGTTTGGTGAGGTTGGGTGAGCAAACGCAGACCCTTTAAAGTAATACTGCGTGGTACCCATCGCATGGGTCCCAAATCTCCAGCTTCAAGGGCATCTTCCTACATCGAAAACATGCATGAGAAACCCAGAAGATGGTACACCGTGTGATGGGGAAAGGTTTCTAAAACGCACCTCATTTCTCATCTCCTTGTGCCCGTGTTCGCCATTCCAGCCGCTTTACTAGCAATCTCCCTACTTGGAGCATCAGCACCTTTAACCACCTGTTCCGTACAGGTTGCAATTTGTCCTGAGGATGAACGGGAAGACGGGGAACCAACGAGAGACTAGCTCTTGGTGTCGGGACAGGCACAGGTCACTGTATTTTCCCATCAGGAAGAAGAATTAACCACAGGCTCAGCCTGCCCCCCGGAACCAGAACAGGGCCTGAAGCCATCCTGCGCTTTTGCGGCCAGCTCCCAAAAAAGCGAGTTGTAAAATGGAGGTTCAGGGCACTGCAATTCACAAACCTGCAGAGTTATAAATGATAACTCTCGTCCACAAATATATTGAGGGAAGGCAAAGAAGAGGATTTGAAATCAAGGCAGAATTGCACGAAACAGATTTCAGAAGGTAGATACGAATCGCCTTTAAAGCACATGAAAAGCGGCAAAACGTTGACAATGATGCCCTTGGCCAAAAAGGGCGTATGCGTTTTTTCCTGAATATATTCAGGAAAAAACGCATACGCCCTTTTTGGCCAACCAAGCAACCTGGAAAGGCAAATCAGCGCTACAGAGAAGTCTCGCTTCCCATCGGTCAAAAGGGCCATGCTGAAAAAAGTGTCAAAACCAGAAATGCAGGACTGGCCATGGAGAAATGGGAGCCTTGCTACACTGATGGGCGGGATGTAAATTGCCAACAGCCACTCTGGAGAAGTGTACGGTGTGTCCTGAAACATCTGAAAAACACAGCTTAGAGAGCATAGGGCACTTCCACTCATGGGGGTATAAATTGGGAAAATTAAAAATCAGCAAGACACAAGCACCCCAAAGTTGAGGGCTGCTCTGTTGACAAGGACCTCCACTTCATTCCACCTTAAATATCCCAGGAAAGAGAAAAATGGATAAAGAAGTTGTGGTCCTTATGTACAATGGAATATCACTCAGCCATGAAATCAATGTCATAAGGTTAGTAGCAGCATGATGAGTGGATTTAGGTACGACGATTCTAAGTGAAATAAGTCACACAGAAAAGGACACTTCTCATAAGGTATCACTGATAGAGGGAATGTAAAAACCGTTACACTTGAACTGAATTACAAAACAGAACAGAGTCACACATGCAGAAAACAGACTATGGCTGCTTAACGGGAAAGGTGAGGTGGGGTGATACATAAAACAAGCGTTTCAAATTAGCTCAGATACCGTTCCATAAACCCAATATGTAATAGACAAGACCTACTCCTTGCTCAGAGAACTGGACTCAACACGCCCTATTCACCGCACAAGAATATATCTGACTAGTAATAATCTTAAAACCTATGTATTGATATCTCTCTGTTAGTGTGTCAAGTGGGTGTAAAGCGGCATAAACACAGCCGTGAAAAGCAGCTAAACCCCATTATGAAAATAAATTACTTTGAAAAACCCATGAAACAACGACAGTGAAAGAGATAGAAATTCTTACACAATGAGTTCCGGGGCTGTGATGCAACCTGGATTGACCATATCTAGACCCACAGCTAGATGAGACATAAGGGTGGACACTCTTGGGGCTGAGAGGTTTGGTGAGATTGGGTGAGCAAACGCAGACCCTTTAAAGTAATACTGCGTGGTACCCATCGCATGGGTCCCAAATCTCCAGGTTCAAGGGCATCTTCCTACATCGAAAACATGCATGAGAAATCCAGAAGATGGTACACCGTGTGATGGGGAAAGGTTTCTAAAACGCACCTCATTTCTCATCTCCTTGTGCCCGGGTTCGCCATTCCAGCCGCTTTACTAGCAAGCTCCCTACTTGGAGCATCAGCACCTTTAACCTCCTGTTCCGTACAGGTTGCAATTTGTCCTGAGGATGAACGGGAAGACGGGGAACCAACGAGAGACTAGCTCTTGGTGTCGGGACAGGCACAGGTCACTCTATTTTCCCATCAGGAAGAAGAATTAACCACAGGCTCAGCCTGCCCCCCGGAACCAGAACAGGGCCTGAAGCCATCCTGCGCTTTTGCGGCCAGCTCCCAAAAAAGCGAGTTGTAAAATGGAGGTTCAGGGCACTGCAATTCACAAACCTGCAGAGTTATAAATGATAACTCTCGTCCACAAATATATTGAGGGAAGGCAAAGAAGAGGATTTGAAATCAAGGCAGAATTGCACGAAACAGATTTCAGGAGGTAGATACGAATCGCCTTTAAAGCACATGAAAAGCGGCAAAACGTTGACAATGATGCCCTTGGCCAAAAAGGGCGTATGCGCTTTTTCCTGAATATATTCAGGAAAAAACGCATACGCCCTTTTTGGCCAACCAAGCAACCTGGAAAGGCAAATCAGCGCTACAGAGAAGTCTCGCTTCCCATCGGTCAAAAGGGCCATGCTGAAAAAAGTGTCAAAACCAGAAATGCAGGACAGGCCATGGAGAAATGGGAGCCTTGCTACACTGATGGGCGGGATGTAAATTGCCAACAGCCACTCTGGAGAAGTGTACGGTGTGTCCTGAAATATCTGAAAAACACAGCTTAGAGAGCATAGGGCACTTCCACTCATGGGGGTATAAATTGGGAAAATTAAAAATCAGCAAGACACAAGCACCCCAAAGTTGAGGGCTGCTCTGTTGACAAGGACCTCCACTTCATTCCACCTTCAATATCCCAGGAAAGAGAAAAATGGATAAAGAAGTTGTGGTCCTTATGTACAATGGAATATCACTCAGCCATGAAATCAATGTCATAAGGTTAGTAGCAGCATGATGAGTGGATTTAGGTACGACGATTCTAAGTGAAATAAGTCACACAGAAAAGGACACTTCTCATAAGGTATCACTGATAGATGGAATGTAAAAAGCGTTACACTTGAACTGAATTACAAAACAGAACAGAGTCACACATGCAGAAAACACACTATGGCTGCTTAACGGGAAAGGTGAGGTGGGTTGATACAGGAAACAAGGGAATCAAATTAGCTCAGATACCGTTCCATAAACCCAATATGTAGTAGACAAGACCTACTCCTTGCTCAGAGAACTGTACTCAACACGCCCTATTCACCGCACAAGAATATATCTGACTAGTAATAATCCTAAAACCTATGTATTGATATCTCTCTGTTAGTGTGTCAAGTGGGTGTAAAGCGACATAAACACAGCAGTGAAAAGCAGCTAAACCCCATTATGAAAATAAATTACTTTGAAAAACCCATGAAACAACGACAGTGAAAGAGAGAGAAATTCTTACACAATGCGTTCAGGGGCTGTGATGCAACCTGGATTGACCATATCTAGACCCACAGCTGGATGAGACATAAGGGTGGACACTCTTGGGGCTGAGAGGTTTGGTGAGGTTGGGTGAGCAAACGCAGACCCTTTAAAGTAATACTGCGTGGTACCCATCGCATGGGTCCCAAATCTCCAGGTTCAAGGGCATCTTCCTACATCGAAAACATGCATGAGAAACCCAGAAGATGGTACACCGTGTGATGGGGAAAGGTTTCTAAAACGCACCTAATTTCTCATCTCCTTGTGCCCGGGTTCGCCTTTCCAGCCGCTTTACTAGCAATCTCCCTACTTGGAGCATCAGCACCTTTAACCTCCTGTTCTGTACAGGTTGCAATTTGTCCTGAGGATGAACGGGAAGACGGGGAACCAACGAGAGACTAGCTCTTGGTGTCGGGACAGGCACAGGTCACTCTATTTTCCCATCAGGAAGAAGAATTAACCACAGGCTCAGCCTGCCCCCCGGAACCAGAACAGGGCCTGAAGCCATCCTGCGCTTTTGCGGCCAGCTCCCAAAAAAGCGAGTTGTAAAATGGAGGTTCAGGGCACTGCAATTCACAAACCTGCAGAGTTATAAATGATAACTCTCGTCCACAAATATATTGAGGGAAGGCAAAGAAGAGGATTTGAAATCAAGGCAGAATTGCACGAAACAGATTTCAGGAGGTAGATACGAATCGCCTTTAAAGCACATGAAAAGCGGCAAAACGTTGACAATGATGCCCTTGGCCAAAAAGGGCGTATGCGTTTTTTCCTGAATATATTCAGGAAAAAACGCATACGCCCTTTTTGGCCAACCAAGCAACCTGGAAAGGCAAATCAGCGCTACAGAGAAGTCTCGCTTCCCATCGGTCAAAAGGGCCATGCTGAAAAAAGTGTCAAAACCAGAAATGCAGGACAGGCCATGGAGAAATGGGAGCCTTGCTACACTGATGGGCGGGATGTAAATTGCCAACAGCCACTCTGGAGAAGTGTACGGTGTGTCCTGAAACATCTGAAAAACACAGCTTAGAGAGCATAGGGCACTTCCACTCATGGGGGTATAAATTGGGAAAATTAAAAATCAGCAAGACACAAGCACCCCAAAGTTGAGGGCTGCTCTGTTGACAAGGACCTCCACTTCATTCCACCTTAAATATCCCAGGAAAGAGAAAAATGGATAAAGAAGTTGTGGTCCTTATGTACAATGGAATATCACTCAGCCATGAAATCAATGTCATAAGGTTAGTAGCAGCATGATGAGTGGATTTAGGTACGACGATTCTAAGTGAAATAAGTCACACAGAAAAGGACACTTCTCATAAGGTATCACTTTTAGAGGGAATGTAAAAACCGTTACACTTGAACTGAATTACAAAACAGAACAGAGTCACACATGCAGAAAACAGACTATGGCTGCTTAACGGAAAAGGTGAGATGGGGTGATACATAAAACAAGGGTATCAAATTAGCTCAGACACCGTTCCATAAACCCAATATGTAGTAGACAAGACCTACTCCTTGCTCAGAGAACTGGACTCAACACGCCCTATTCACCGCACAAGAATATATCTGACTAGTAATAATCTTAAAACCTATGTATTGATATCTCTCTGTTAGTGTGTCAAGTGGGTGTAAAGCGGCATAAACACAGCCGTGAAAAGCAGCTAAACCCCATTATGAAAATAAATTACTTTGAAAAACCCATGAAACAACGACAGTGAAAGAGATAGAAATTCTTACACAATGAGTTCAGGGGCTGTGATGCAACCTGGATTGACCATATCTAGACCCACAGCTGGATGAGACATAAGGGTGGACACTCTTGGGGCTGAGAGGTTTGGTGAGGTTGGGTGAGCAAACGCAGACCCTTTAAAGTAATACTGCGTGGTACCCATCGCATGGGTCCCAAATCTCCAGCTTCAAGGGCATGTTCCTACATCGAAAACATGCATGAGAAACCCAGAAGATGGTACACCGTGTGATGGGGAAAGGTTTCTAAAACGCACCTCATTTCTCATCTCCTTGTGCCCGTGTTCGCCATTCCAGCCGCTTTACTAGCAATCTCCGTACTTGGAGCATCAGCACCTTTAACCACCTGTTCCGTACAGGTTGCAATTTGTCCTGAGGATGAACGGGAAGACGGGGAACCAACGAGAGACTAGCTCTTGGTGTCGGGACAGGCACAGGTCACTCTATTTTCCCATCAGGAAGAAGAATTAACCACAGGCTCAGCCTGCCCCCCGGAACCAGAACAGGGCCTGAAGCCATCCTGCGCTTTTGCGGCCAGCTCCCAAAAAAGCGAGTTGTAAAATGGAGGTTCAGGGCACTGCAATTCACAAACCTGCAGAGTTATAAATGATAACTCTCGTCCACAAATATATTGAGGGAAGGCAAAGAAGAGGATTTGAAATCAAGGCAGAATTGCACGAAACAGATTTCAGAAGGTAGATACGAAACGCCTTTAAAGCACATGAAAAGCGGCAAAACGTTGACAATGATGCCCTTGGCCAAAAAGGGCGTATGCGTTTTTTCCTGAATATATTCAGGAAAAAACGCATACGCCCTTTTTGGCCAACCAAGCAACCTGGAAAGGCAAATCAGCGCTACAGAGAAGTCTCGCTTCCCATCGGTCAAAAGGGCCATGCTGAAAAAAGTGTCAAAACCAGAAATGCAGGACAGGCCATGGAGAAATGGGAGCCTTGCTACACTGATGGGCGGGATGTAAATTGCCAACAGCCACTCTGGAGAAGTGTACGGTGTGTCCTGAAACATCTGAAAAACACAGCTTAGAGAGCATAGGGCACTTCCACTCATGGGTGTATAAATTGGGAAAATGAAAAATCAGCAAGACACAAGCACCCCAAAGTTGAGGGCTGCTCTGTTGACAAGGACCTCCACTTCATTCCACCTTCAATATCCCAGGAAAGAGAAAAATGGATAAAGAAGTTGTGGTCCTTATGTACAATGGAATATCACTCAGCCATGAAATCAATGTCATAAGGTTAGTAGCAGCATGATGAGTGGATTTAGGTACGACGATTCTAAGTGAAATAAGTCACACAGAAAAGGACACTTCTCATAAGGTATCACTGATAGAGGGAATGTAAAAACCGTTACACTTGAACTGAATTACAAAACAGAACAGAGTCACACATGCAGAAAACAGACTATGGCTGCTTAACGGGAAAGGTGAGGTGGGGTGATACATAAAACAAGCGTTTCAAATTAGCTCAGATACCGTTCCATAAACCCAATATGTAATAGACAAGACCTACTCCTTGCTCAGAGAACTGGACTCAACACGCCCTATTCACCGCACAAGAATATATCTGACTAGTAATAATCTTAAAACCTATGTATTGATATCTCTCTGTTAGTGTGTCAAGTGGGTGTAAAGCGGCATAAACACAGCCGTGAAAAGCAGCTAAACCCCATTATGAAAATAAATTACTTTGAAAAACCCATGAAACAACGACAGTGAAAGAGATAGAAATTCTTACACAATGAGTTCAGGGGCTGTGATGCAACCTGGATTGACCATATCTAGACCCACAGCTAGATGAGACATAAGGGTGGACACTCTTGGGGCTGAGAGGTTTGGTGAGATTGGGTGAGCAAACGCAGACCCTTTAAAGTAATACTGCGTGGTACCCATCGCATGGGTCCCAAATCTCCAGGTTCAAGGGCATCTTCCTACATCGAAAACATGCATGAGAAACCCAGAAGATGGTACACCGTGTGATGGGGAAAGGTTTCTAAAACGCACCTCATTTCTCATCTCCTTGTGCCCGGGTTCGCCATTCCAGCCGCTTTACTAGCAAGCTCCCTACTTGGAGCATCAGCACCTTTAACCTCCTGTTCTGTACAGGTTGCAATTTCTCCTGAGGATGAACGGGAAGACGGGGAACCAACGAGAGACTACCTCTTGGTGTCGGGACAGGCACAGGTCACTCTATTTTCCCATCAGGAAGAAGAATTAACCACAGGCTCAGCCTGCCCCCCGGAACCAGAACAGGGCCTGAAGCCATCCTGCGCTTTTGCGGCCAGCTCCCAAAAAAGCGAGTTGTAAAATGGAGGTTCAGGGCACTGCAATTCACAAACCTGCAGAGTTATAAATGATAACTCTCGTCCACAAATATATTGAGGGAAGGCAAAGAAGAGGATTTGAAAACAAGGCAGAATTGCACGAAACAGATTTCAGGAGGTAGATACGAATCGCCTTTAAAGCACATGAAAAGCGGCAAAACGTTGACAATGATGCCCTTGGCCAAAAAGGGCGTATGCGTTTTTTCCTGAATATATTCAGGAAAAAACGCATACGCCCTTTTTGGCCAACCAAGCAACCTGGAAAGGCAAATCAGCGCTACAGAGAAGTCTCGCTTCCCATCGGTCAAAAGGGCCATGCTGAAAAAAGTGTCAAAACCAGAAATGCAGGACAGGCCATGGAGAAATGGGAGCCTTGCTACACTGATGGGCGGGATGTAAATTGCCAACAGCCACTCTGGAGAAGTGTACGGTGTGTCCTGAAACATCTGAAAAACACAGCTTAGAGAGCATAGGGCACTTCCACTCATGGGGGTATAAATTGGGAAAATTAAAAATCAGCAAGACACAAGCACCCCAAAGTTTAAGGCTGCTCTGTTGACAAGGGCCTCCACTTCATTCCACCTTAAATATCCCAGGAAAGAGAAAAATGGATAAAGAAGTTGTGGTCCTTATGTACAATGGAATATCACTCAGCCATGAAATCAATGTCATAAGGTTAGTAGCAGCATGATGAGTGGATTTAGGTACGACGATTCTAAGTGAAATAAGTCACACAGAAAAGGACACTTCTCATAAGGTATCACTGATAGATGGAATGTAAAAAGCGTTACACTTGAACTGAATTACAAAACAGAACAGAGTCACACATGCAGAAAACACACTATGGCTGCTTAACGGGAAAGGTGAGGTGGGGTGATACATGAAACAAGGGAATCAAATTAGCTCAGATACCGTTCCATAAACCCAATATGTAGTAGACAAGACCTACTCCTTGCTCAGAGAACTGTACTCAACACGCCCTATTCACCGCACAAGAATATATCTGACTAATAATAATCGTAAAACCTATGTATTGATATCTCTCTGTTAGTGTGTCAAGTGGGTGTAAAGCGACATAAACACAGCAGTGAAAAGCAGCTAAACCCCATTATGAAAATAAATTACTTTGAAAAACCCATGAAACAACGACAGTGAAGGAGAGAGAAATTCTTACACAATGCGTTCAGGGGCTGTGATGCAACCTGGATTGACCATATCTAGACCCACAGCTGGATGAGACATAAGGGTGGACACTCTTGGGGCTGAGAGGTTTGGTGAGGTTGGGTGAGCAAACACAGACCCTTTAAAGTAATACTGCGTGGTACCCATCGCATGGGTCCCAAATCTCCAGCTTCAAGGGCATCTTCCTACATCGAAAACATGCATGAGAAACCCAGAAGATGGTACACCGTGTGATGGGGAAAGGTTTCTAAAACGCACCTCATTTCTCATCTCCTTGTGCCCGGGTTCGCCTTTCCAGCCGCTTTACTAGCAATCTCCCTACTTGGAGCATCAGCACCTTTAACCTCCTGTTCCGTACAGGTTGCAATTTGTCCTGAGGATGAACGGGAAGACGGGGAACCAACGAGAGACTAGCTCTTGGTGTCGGGACAGGCACAGGTCACTCTATTTTCCCATCAGGAAGAAGAATTAACCACAGGCTCAGCCTGCCCCCCGGAACCAGAACAGGGCCTGAAGCCATCCTGCGCTTTTGCGGCCAGCTCCCAAAAAAGCGAGTTGTAAAATGGAGGTTCAGGGCACTGCAATTCACAAACCTGCAGAGTTATAAATGATAACTCTCGTCCACAAATATATTGAGGGAAGGCAAAGAAGAGGATTTGAAATCAAGGCAGAATTGCACGAAACAGATTTCAGGAGGTAGATACGAATCGCCTTTAAAGCACATGAAAAGCGGCAAAACGTTGACAATGATGCCCTTGGCCAAAAAGGGCGTATGCGTTTTTTCCTGAATATATTCAGGAAAAAACGCATACGCCCTTTTTGGCCAACCAAGCAACCTGGAAAGGCAAATCAGCGCTACAGAGAAGTCTCGCTTCCCATCGGTCAAAAGGGCCATGCTGAAAAAAGTGTCAAAACCAGAAATGCAGGACAGGCCATGGAGAAATGGGAGCCTTGCTACACTGATGGGCGGGATGTAAATTGCCAACAGCCACTCTGGAGAAGTGTACGGTGTGTCCTGAAACATCTGAAAAACACAGCTTAGAGAGCATAGGGCACTTCCACTCATGGGGGTATAAATTGGGAAAATTAAAAATCAGCAAGACACAAGCACCCCAAAGTTGAGGGCTGCTCTGTTGACAAGGACCTCCACTTCATTCCACCTTCAATATCCCAGGAAAGAGAAAAATGGATAAAGAAGTTGTGGTCCTTATGTACAATGGAATATCACTCAGCCATGAAATCAATGTCATAAGGTTAGTAGCAGCATGATGAGTGGATTTAGGTACGACGATTCTAAGTGAAATAAGTCACACAGAAAAGGACACTTCTCATAAGGTATCACTGATAGAGGGAATGTAAAAACCGTTACACTTGAACTGAATTACAAAACAGAACAGAGTCACACATGCAGAAAACACACTATGGCTGCTTAACGGGAAAGGTGAGGTGGGGTGATACATAAAACAAGCGTTTCAAATTAGCTCAGATACCGTTCCATAAACCCAATATGTAATAGACAAGACCTACTCCTTGCTCAGAGAACTGGACTCAACACGCCCTATTCACCGCACAAGAATATATCTGACTAGTAATAATCTTAAAACCTATGTATTGATATCTCTCTGTTAGTGTGTCAAGTGGGTGTAAAGCGGCATAAACACAGCAGTGAAAAGCAGCTAAACCCCATTATGAAAATAAATTACTTTGAAAAACCCATGAAACAACGACAGTGAAAGAGAGAGAAATTCTTACACAATGCGTTCAGGGGCTGTGATGCAACCTGGATTGACCATATCTAGACCCACAGCTGGATGAGACATAAGGGTGGACACTCTTGGGGCTGAGAGGTTTGGTGAGGTTGGGTGAGCAAACGCCGACCCTTTAAAGTAATACTGCGTGGTACCCATCGCATGGGTCCCAAATCTCCAGCTTCAAGGGCATCTTCCTACGTCGAAAACATGCATGAGAAACCCAGAAGATAGTACACCGTGTGATGGGGAAAGGTTTCTAAGACGCACCTCATTTCTCATCTCCTTGTGCCCGGGTTCGCCATTCCAGCCGCTTTACTAGCAATCTCCCTACATGGAGCATCAGCACCTTTAACCTCCTGTTCCGTACAGGTTGCAATTTGTCCTGAGGATGAACGGGAAGACGGGGAACCAACGAGAGACTAGCTCTTGGTGTCGGGACAGGCACAGGTCACTCTATTTTCCCATCAGGAAGAAGAATTAACCACAGGCTCAGTCTGCCCCCCGGAACCAGAACAGGGCCTGAAGCCATCCTGCGCTTTTGCGGCCAGCTCCCAAAAAAGCGAGTTGTAAAATGGAGCTTCAGGGCACTGCAATTCACAAACCTGCAGAGTTATAAATGATAACTCTTGTCCACAAATATATTGAGGGAAGGCAAAGAAGAGGATTTGAAATCAAGGCAGAATTGCACGAAACCGATTTCAGGAGGTAGATTCGAATCGCCTTTAAAGCACATGAAAAGCGGCAAAACGTTGACAATGATGCCCTTGGCCAAAAAGGGCGTATGCGTTTTTTCCTGAATATATTCAGGAAAAAACGCATACGCCCTTTTTGGCCAACCAAGCAACCTGGAAAGGCAAATCAGCGCTACAGAGAAGTCTCACTTCCCATCGGTCAAAAGGGCCATGCTGAAAAAAGTGTCAAAACCAGAAATGCAGGACAGGCCATGGAGAAATGGGAGCCTTGCTACACTGATGGGCGGGATGTAAATTGCCAACAGCCACTCTGGAGAAGTGTACGGTGTGTCCTGAAACATCTGAAAAACACAGCTTAGAGAGCATAGGGCACTTCCACTCATGGGGGTATAAATTGGGAAAATTAAAAATCAGCAAGACATAAGCACCCCAAAGTTGAGGGCTGCTCTGTTGACAAGGACCTCCACTTCATTCCACCTTAAATATCCCAGGAAAGAGAAAAATGGATAAAGAAGTTGTGGTCCTTATGTACAATGGAATATCACTCAGCCATGAAATCAATGTCATAAGGTTAGTAGCAGCATGATGAGTGGATTTAGGTACGACGATTCTAAGTGAAATAAGTCACACAGAAAAGGACACTTCTCATAAGGTATCACTTATAGAGGGAATGTAAAAACCGTTACACTTGAACTGAATTACAAAACAGAACAGAGTCACACATGCAGAAAACAGACTATGGCTGCTTAACGGGAAAGGTGAGGTGGGGTGATACATGAAACAAGGGTATCAAATTAGCTCAGATACCGTTCCATAAACCCAATATGTAGTAGACAAGACCTACTCCTTGCTCAGAGAACTGGACTCAACACGCCCTATTCACCGCACAAGAATATATCTGACTAGTAATAATCTTAAAACCTATGTATTGATATCTCTCTGTTAGTGTGTCAAGTGGGTGTAAAGCGGCATAAACACAGCCGTGAAAAGCAGCTAAACCCCATTATGAAAATAAATTACTTTGAAAAACCCATGAAACAACGACAGTGAAAGAGATAGAAATTCTTACACAATGAGTTCAGGGGCTGTGATGCAACCTGGATTGACCATATCTAGACCCACAGCTGGATGAGACATAAGGGTGGACACTCTTGGGGCTGAGAGGTTTGGTGAGGTTGGGTGAGCAAACGCAGACCCTTTAAAGTAATACGGCGTGGTACCCATCGCATGGGTCCCAAATCTCCAGGTTCAAGGGCATCTTCCTACATCGAAAACATGCATGAGAAACCCAGAAGATGGTACACCGTGTGATGGGGAAAGGTTTCTAAAACGCACCTCATTTCTCATCTCCTTGTGCCCGGGTTCGCCATTCCAGCCACTTTACTAGCAATCTCCCTACTTGGAGCATCAGCACCTTTAACCTCCTGTTCCGTACAGGTTGCAATTTGTCCTGAGGATGAATGGGAAGACGGGGAACCAACGAGAGACTAGCTCTTGGTGTTGGGACAGGCACAGGTCACTCTATTTTCCCATCAGGAAGAAGAATTAACCACAGGCTCAGCCTGCCCCCCGGAACCAGAACAGGGCCTGAAGCCATCCTGCGCTTTTGCGGCCAGCTCCCAAAAAAGCGAGTTGTAAAATGGAGGTTCAGGGCACTGCAATTCACAAACCTGCAGAGTTATAAATGATAACACTCGTCCACAAATATATTGAGGGAAGGCAAAGAAGAGGATTTGAAATCAAGGCAGAATTGCACGAAACAGATTTCAGGAGGTAGATTCGAATCGCCTTTAAAGCACATGAAAAGCGGCAAAATGTTGACAATGATGCCCTTGGCCAAAAAGGGCGTATGCGTTTTTTCCTGAATATATTCAGGAAAAAACGCATACGCCCTTTTTGGCCAACCAAGCCACCTGGAAAGGCAAATCAGCGCTACAAAGAAGTTTCGCTTCCCATCGGTCAAAAGGGCCATGCTGAAAAAAGTGTCAAAACCAGAAATGCAGGACAGGCCATGGAGAAATGAGAGCCTTGCTACACTGATGGGCGGGATGTAAATTGCCAACAGCCACTCTGGAGAAGTGTACGGTGTGTCCTGAAACATCTGAAAAACACAGCTTAGAGAGCATAGGGCACTTCCACTCATGGGTGTATAAATTGGGAAAATTAAAAATCAGCAAGACACAAGCACCCCAAAGTTTAGGGCTGCTCTGTTGACAAGGACCTCCACTTCATTCCACCTTAAATATCCCAGGAAAGAGAAAAATGGATAAAGAAGTTGTGGTCCTTATGTACAATGGAATATCACTCAGCCATGAAATCAATGTCATAAGGTTAGTAGCAGCATGATGAGTGGATTTAGGTACGACGATTCTAACTGAAATAAGTCACACAGAAAAGGACACTTCTCATAAGGTATCACTTTTAGAGGGAATGTAAAAACCGTTACACTTGAACTGAATTACAAAACAGAACAGAGTCACACATGCAGAAAACAGACTATGGCTGCTTAACGGGAAAGGTGAGGTGGGGTGATACATAAAACAAGGGTATCAAATTAGCTCAGATACCATTCCATAAACCCAATATGTAGTAGACAAGACCTACTCCTTGCTCAGAGAACTGGACTCAACACGCCCTATTCACCGCACAAGAATATATCTGACTAGTAATAATCTTAAAACCTATGTATTGATATCTCTCTGTTAGTGTGTCAAGTGGGTGTAAAGCGGCATAAACACAGCCGTGAAAAGCAGCTAAAACCCATTATGAAAATAAATTACTTTGAAAAACCCATGAAACAACGACAGTGAAAGAGATAGAAATTCTTACACAATGAGTTCAGGGGCTGTGATGCAACCTGGATTGACCATATCTAGACCCACAGCTGGATGAGACATAAGGGTGGACACTCTTGGGGCTGAGAGGTTTGGTGAGGTTGGGTGAGCAAACGCAGACCCTTTAAAGTAATACTGCGTGGTACCCATCACATGGGTCCCAAATCTCCAGCTTCAAGGGCATCTTCCTACATCGAAAACATGCATGAGAAACCCAGAAGATAGTACACCGTGTGATGGGGAAAGGTTTCTAAAACGCACCTCATTTCTCATCTCCTTGTGCCCGGGTTCGCCATTCCAGCCGCTTTACTAGCAATCTCCCTACTTGGAGCATCAGCAACTTTAACCTCCTGTTCCGTACAGGTTGCAATTTGTCCTGAGGATGAACGGGAAGATGGGGAACCAACGAGAGACTAGCTCTTGGTGTCGGGACAGGCACAGGTCACTCTATTTTCCCATCAGGAAGAAGAATTAACCACAGGCTCAGCCTGCCCCCCGGAACCAGAACAGGGCCTGAAGCCATCCTGCGCTTTTGCGGCCAGCTCCCAAAAAAGCGAGTTGTAAAATGGAGGTTCAGGGCACTGCAATTCACAAACCTGCAGAGTTATAAATGATAACTCTCGTCCACAAATATATTGAGGGAAGGCAAAGAAGAGGATTTGAAATCAAGGCAGAATTGCACGAAACAGATTTCAGGAGGTAGATACGAATCGCCTTTAAAGCACATGAAAAGCGGCAAAACGTTGACAATGATGCCCTTGGCCAAAAAGGGCGTATGCGTTTTTTCCTGAATATATTCAGGAAAAAACGCATACGCCCTTTTTGGCCAACCAAGCAACCTGGAAAGGCAAATCAGTGCTACAGAGAAGTCTCGCTTCCCATCGGTCAAAAGGGCCATGCTGAAAAATGTGTCAAAACCAGAAATGCAGTACAGGCCATGGAGAAATGGGAGCCTTGCTACACTGATGGGCGGGATGTAAATTGCCAACAGCCACTCTGGAGAAGTGTACGGTGTGTCCTGAAACATCTGAAAAACACAGCTTAGAGAGCATAGGGCACTTCCACTCATGGGGGTATAAATTGGGAAAATTAAAAATCAGCAAGACACAAGCACCCCAAAGTTGAGGGCTGCTCTGTTGACAAGGACCTCCACTTCATTCCACCTTCAATATCCCAGGAAAGAGAAAAATGGATAAAGAAGTTGTGGTCCTTATGTACAATGGAATATCACTCAGCCATGAAATCAATGTCATAAGGTTAGTAGCAGCATGATGAGTGGATTTAGGTACGACGATTCTAAGTGAAATAAGTCACACAGAAAAGGACACTTCTCATAAGGTATCACTGATAGAGGGAATGTAAAAACCGTTACACTTGAACTGAATTACAAAACAGAACAGAGTCACACATGCAGAAAACACACTATGGCTGCTTAACGGGAAAGGTGAGGTGGGGTGATACATAAAACAAGCGTTTCAAATTAGCTCAGATACCGTTCCATAAGCCCAATATGTAATAGACAAGACCTACTCCTTGCTCAGAGAACTGGACTCAACACGCCCTATTCACCGCACAAGAATATATCTGACTAGTAATAATCTTAAAACCTATGTATTGATATCTCTCTGTTAGTGTGTCAAGTGGGTGTAAAGCGGCATAAACACAGCAGTGAAAAGCAGCTAAACCCCATTATGAAAATAAATTACTTTGAAAAACCCATGAAACAACGACAGTGAAAGAGAGAGAAATTCTTACACAATGCGTTCAGGGGCTGTGATGCAACCTGGATTGACCATATCTAGACCCACAGCTGGATGAGACATAAGGGTGGACACTCTTGGGGCTGAGAGGTTTGGTGAGGTTGGGTGAGCAAACGCAGACCCTTTAAAGTAATACGGCGTGGTACCCATCGCATGGGTCCCAAATCTCCAGCTTCAAGGGCATCTTCCTACATCGAAAACATGCATGAGAAACCCAGAAGATGGTACACGGTGTGATGGGGAAAGGTTTCTAAAACGCACCTCATTTCTCATCTCCTTGTGCCCGGGTTCGCCATTCCAGCCACTTTACTAGCAATCTCCCTACTTGGAGCATCAGCACCTTTAACCTCCTGTTCCGTACAGGTTGCAATTTGCCCTGAGGATGAACGGGAAGACGGGGAACCAACGAGAGACTAGCTCTTGGTGTTGGGACAGGCACAGGTCACTCTATTTTCCCATCAGGAAGAAGAATTAACCACAGGCTCAGCCTGCCCCCCGGAAGCAGAACAGGGCCTGAAGCCATCCTGCGCTTTTGCGGCCAGCTCCCAAAAAAGCGAGTTGTAAAATGGAGGTTCAGGGCACTGCAATTCACAAACCTGCAGAGTTATAAATGATAACTCTCGTCCACAAATATATTGAGGGAAGGCAAAGAAGAGGATTTGAAATCAAGGCAGAATTGCAGGAAACAGATTTCAGGAGGTAGATTCGAATCGCCTTTAAAGCACATGAAAAGCGGCAAAATGTTGACAATGATGCCCTTGGCCAAAAAGGGCGTATGCGTTTTTTCCTGAATATATTCAGGAAAAAACGCATACGCCCTTTTTGGCCAACCAAGCAACCTGGAAAGGCAAATCAGCGCTACAAAGAAGTCTCGCTTCCCATCGGTCAAAAGGGCCATGCTGAAAAAAGTGTCAAAACCAGAAATGCAGTACAGGCCATGGAGAAATGGGAGCCTTGCTACACTGATGGGTGGGATGTAAATTGCCAACAGCCACTCTGGAGAAGTGTACGGTGTGTCCTGAAACATCTGAAAAACACATCTTAGAGAGCATAGGGCACTTCCACTCATGGGGGTATAAATTGGGAAAATGAAAAATCAGCAAGACACAAGCACCCCAAAGTTTAGGGCTGCTCTGTTGACAAGGACCTCCACTTCATTCCACCTTAAATATCCAAGGAAAGAGAAAAATGGATAAAGAAGTTGTGGTCCTTATGTACAATGGAATATCACTCAGCCATGAAATCAATGTCATAAGGTTAGTAGCAGCATGATGAGTGGATTTAGGTACGACGATTCTAAGTGAAATAAGTCACACAGAAAAGGACACTTCTCATAAGGTATCACTTTTAGAGGGAATGTAAAAACCGTTACACTTGAACTGAATTACAAAACAGAACAGAGTCACACATGCAGAAAACAGACTATGGCTGCTTAACGGGAAAGCTGAGGTGGGGTGATACATAAAACAAGGGTATCAAATTAGCTCAGATACCGTTCCATAAACCCAATATGTAGTAGACAAGACCTACTCCTTGCTCAGAGAACTGGACTCAACACGCCCTATTCACCGCACAAGAATATATCTGACTAGTAATAATCTTAAAACCTATGTATTGATATCTCTCTGTTAGTGTGTCAAGTGGGTGTAAAGCGGCATAAACACAGCCGTGAAAAGCAGCTAAACCCCATTATGAAAATAAATTACTTTGAAAAACCCATGAAACAACGACAGTGAAAGAGATAGAAATTCTTACACAATGAGTTCAGGGGCTGTGATGCAACCTAGATTGACTATATCTAGACCCACAGCTGGACGAGACATAAGGGTGGACACTCTTGGGGCTGAGAGGTTTGGTGAGGTTGGGTGAGCAAACGCAGACCGTTTAAAGTAATACTGCGTGGTACCCGTCGCATGGGTCCCAAATCTCCAGGTTCAAGGGCATCTTCCTACATCGAAAACATGCATGAGAAACCCAGAAGATGGTACACCGTGTGATGGGGAAAGGTTTCTAAAACGCACCTCATTTCTCATCTCCTTGTGCCCGGGTTCGCCATTCCAGCCGCTTTACTAGCAATCTCCCTACTTGGAGCATCAGCACCTTTAACCTCCTGTTCCGTACAGGTTGCAATTTGTCCTGAGGATGAACGGGAAGACGGGGAACCAACGAGAGACTAGCTCTTGGTGTCGGGACAGGCACAGGTCACTCTATTTTCCCATCAGGAAGAAGAATTAACCACAGGCTCAGCCTGCCCCCCGGAACCAGAACAGGGCCTGAAGCCATCCTGCGCTTTTGCGGCCAGCTCCCTAAAAAGCGAGTTGTAAAATGGAGGTTCAGGGCACTGCAATTCACAAACCTGCAGAGTTATAAATGATAACTCTCGTCCACAAATATATTGAGGGAAGGCAAAGAAGAGGATTTGAAATCAAGGCAGAATTGCACGAAACAGATTTCAGGAGGTAGATACGAATCGCTTTTAAAGCACATGAAAAGCGGCAAAACGTTGACAATGATGCCCTTGGCCAAAAAGGGCGTATGCGTTTTTTCCTGAATATATTCAGGAAAAAACGCATACGCCCTTTTTGGCCAACCAAGCAACCTGGAAAGGCAAATCAGCGCTACAGAGAAGTCTCGCTTCCCATCGGTCAAAAGGGCCATGCTGAAAAAAGTGTCAAAACCTGAAATGCAGTACAGGCCATGGAGAAATGGGAGCCTTGCTACACTGATGGGCGGGATGTAAATTGCCAACAGCCACTCTGGAGAAGTGTACGGTGTGTCCTGAAACATCTGAAAAACACATCTTAGAGAGCATAGGGCACTTCCACTCATGGGGGTATAAATTGGGAAAATGAAAAATCAGCAAGACACAAGCACCCCAAAGTTGAGGGCTGCTCTGTTGACAAGGACCTCCACTTCATTCCACCTTAAATATCCCAGGAAAGAGAAAAATGGATAAAGAAGTTGTGGTCCTTATGTACAATGGAATATCACTCAGCCATGAAATCAATGTCATAAGGTTAGTAGCAGCATGATGAGTGGATTTAGGTACGACGATTCTAAGTGAAATAAGTCACACAGAAAAGGACACTTCTCATAAGGTATCACTGATAGAGGGAATGTAAAAACCGTTACACTTGAACTGAATTACAAAACAGAACAGAGTCACACATGCAGAAAACACACTATGGCTGCTTAACGGGAAAGGTGAGGTGGGGTGATACATAAAACAAGGGTTTCAAATTAGCTCAGATACCGTTCCATAAACCCAATATGTAATAGACAAGACCTACTCCTTGCTCAGAGAACTGGACTCAACACGCCCTATTCACCGCACAAGAATATATCTGACTAGTAATAATCTTAAAACCTATGTATTGATATCTCTCTGTTAGTGTGTCAAGTGGGTGTAAAGCGGCATAAACACAGCAGTGAAAAGCAGCTAAACCCCATTATGAAAATAAATTACTTTGAAAAACCCATGAAACAACGACAGTGAAAGAGAGAGAAATTCTTACACAATGAGTTCAGGGGCTGTGATGCAACCTGGATTGACCATATCTAGACCCACAGCTGGATGAGACATAAGGGTGGACACTCTTGGGGCTGAGAGGTTTGGTGAGGTTGGGTGAGCAAACGCAGACCCTTTAAAGTAATACGGCGTCGTACCCATAGCATGGGTCCCATATCTCCAGCTTCAAGGGCATCTTCCTACATCGAAAACATGCATGAGAAACCCAGAAGATGGTACACCGTGTGATGGGGAAAGGTTTCTAAAACGCACATCATTTCTCAACTCCTTGTGCCCGGGTTCGCCATTCCAGCCGCTTTACTAGCAATCTCCCTACTTGGAGCATCAGCACCTTTAACCTCCTGTTCCGTACAGGTTGCAATTTGTCCTGAGGATGAACGGGAAGACGGGGAACCAACGAGAGACTAGCTCTTGGTGTCGGGACAGGCACAGGTCACTCTATTTTCCCATCAGGAAGAAGAATTAACCACAGGCTCAGCCTGCCCCCCGGAACCAGAACAGGGCCTGAAGCCATCCTGCACTTTTGCGGCCAGCTCCCAAAAAAGCGAGTTGTAAAATGGAGGTTCAGGGCACTGCAATTCACAAACCTGCAGAGTTATAAATGATAACTCTCGTCCACAAATATATTGAGGGAAGGCAAAGAAGAGGATTTGAAATCAAGGCAGAATTGCACGAAACAGATTTCAGGAGGTAGATACGAATCGCCTTTAAAGCACATGAAAAGCGGCAAAACGTTGACAATGATGCCCTTGGCCAAAAAGGGCGTATGCGTTTTTTCCTGAATATATTCAGGAAAAATCGCATACGCCCTTTTTGGCCAACCAAGCAACCTGGAAAGGCAAATCAGTGCTACAGAGAAGTCTCGCTTCCCATCGGTCAAAAGGGCCATGCTGAAAAAAGTGTCAAAACCAGAAATGCAGGACAGGCCATGGAGAAATGGGAGCCTTGCTACACTGATGGGCGGGATGTAAATTGCCAACAGCCACTCTGGAGAAGTGTACGGTGTGTCCTGAAACATCTGAAAAACACATCTTAGAGAGCATAGGGCACTTCCACTCATGGGGGTATAAATTGGAAAAATTAAAAATCAGCAAGACACAAGCACCCCAAAGTTGAGGGCTGCTCTGTTGACAAGGACCTCCACTTCATTCCACCTTAAATATCCCAGGAAAGAGAAAAATGGATAAAGAAGTTGTGGTCCTTATGTACAATGGAATATCACTCAGCCATGAAATCAATGTCATAAGGCTAGTAGCAGCATGATGAGTGGATTTAGGTACGACGATTCTAAGTGAAATAAGTCACACAGAAAAGGACACTTCTCATAAGGTATCACTTATAGAGGGACTGTAAAAACCGTTACACTTGAACTGAATTACAAAACAGAACAGAGTCACACATACAGAAAACACACTATGGCTGCTTAACGGGAAAGGTGAGGTGGGGTGATACATAAAACAAGGGTATCAAATTAGCTCAGATACCGTTCCATAAACCCAATATGTAATAGACAAGACCTACTCCTTGCTCAGAGAACTGGACTCAACACGCCCTATTCACCGCACAAGAATATATCTGACTAATAATAATCGTAAAACCTATGTATTGATATCTCTCTCCTGGTGTGTCAAGTGGGTGTAAAGCGGCATAAACACAGCAGTGAAAAGCAGCTAAACCCCATTATAAAAATAAATTACTTTGGAACACCCATGAAACAAAGACAGTGAAAGAGAGAGAAATTCTTACACAATGCGTTCAGGGGCTGTGATGCAACCTGGATTGACCATATCTAGACGCACAGCTGGATGAGACATAAGGGTGGACACTCTTGGGGCTGAGAGGTTTGGTGAGGTTGGGTGAGCAAACGCAGACCCTTTAAAGTAATACTGTGTGGTACCCATCGCATGGGTCCCAAATCTCCAGGTTCAAGGGCATCTTCCTACATCGAAAACATGCATGAGAAACCCAGAAGATGGTACACCGTGTGATGGGGAAAGGCTTCTAAAACGCACCTCATTTCTCATCTCCTTGTGCCCGGGTTCGCCATTCCAGCCCCTTTACTAGCAAGCTCCCTACTTGGAGCATCAGCACCTTTAACCTCCTGTTCCGTACAGGTTGCAATTTGTCCTGAGGATAAACGGGAAGACGTGGAACCAACGAGAAACTAGCTCTTGGTGTTGGGACAGGCACAGGTCACTCTATTTTCCCATCAGAAAGAAGAATTAACCACAGGCTCAGCCTGCCCCCCGGAACCAGAACAGGGCCTGAAGCCATTCTGCGATTTTGCGGCCAGCTCCCATAAAAACGAGTTGTAAAACGGAGGTTCAGGGCACTGCAATTCACAAACCTGCAGAGTTATAAATGATAACTCTCGTCCACAAATATATTGAGGGAAGGCAAAGAAGAGGATTTGAAATCAAGGCAGAAATGCAGGAAACAGATTTCAGGAGGTAGATACGAATCGCCTTTAAAGCACATGAAAAGCGGCAAAACGTTGACAATGATGCCCTTGGCCAAAAAGGGCGTATGCGTTTTTTCCTGAATATATTCAGGAAAAAACGCATACGCCCTTTTTGGCCAACCAAGCAACCTGGAAAGGCAAATCAGCGCTACAAAGAATTCTCGCTTCCCATCGGTCAAAAGGGCCATGCTGAAAAAAGTGTCAAAACCAGAAATGCAGGACAGGCCATGGAGAAATGGGAGCCTTGCTACACTGATGGGCGGGATGTAAATTGCCAAGAGCCACTCTGGAGAAGTGTCCGGTGAGTCCTGAAACATCTGAAAAACACAGCTTAGAGAGCATAGGGCACTTCCACTCATGGGGGTATAAATTGGGAAAATTAAAAATCAGCAAGACACAAGCACCCCAAAGTTTAGGGCTGCTCTGTTGACCAGGACCTCCACTTCATTCCACCTTCAATATCCCAGGAAAGAGAAAAATGGATAAAGAAGTTGTGGTCCTTATGTACAATGGAATATCACTCAGCCATGAAATCAATGCCGTAAGGTTAGTAGCAGCATGATGAGTGGATTTAGGTACGACGATTCTAAGTGAAATAAGTCACACAGAAAAGGACACTTCTCATAAGGTATCACTGATAGAGGGAATGTAAAAACCGTTACACTTGAACTGAATTACAAAACAGAACAGAGTCACACATGCAGAAAACACACTATGGCTGCTTAACGGGAAAGGTGAGGTGGGGTGATACATAAAACAAGGGTATCAAATTAGCTCAGATACCGTTCCATAAACCCAATATGTAATAGACAAGACCTACTCCTTGCTCAGAGAACTGGACTCAACACGCCCTATTCACCGCACAAGAATATATCTGACTAATAATAATCGTAAAACCTATGTATTGATATCTCTCTGTTAGTGTGTCAAGTGGGTGTAAAGCGGCATAAACACAGCAGTGAAAAGCAGCTAAACCCCATTATAAAAATAAATTACTTTGAAACACCCATGAAACAAAGACAGGGAAAGAGAGAGAAATTCTTACACAATGCGTTCAGGGGCTGTGATGCAACCTGGATTGACCATATCTAGACGCACAGCTGGATGAGACATAAGGGTGGACACTCTTGGGGCTGAGAGGTTTGGTGAGGTTGGGTGAGCAAACGCAGACCCTTTAAAGTAATACTGCGTGGTACCCATCGCATGGGTCCCAAATCTCCAGGTTCAAGGGCATCTTCCTACATCCAAAACATGCATGAGAAACTCAGAAGATGGTACACCGTGTGATGGGGAAAGGCTTCTAAAACGCACCTCATTTCTCATCTCCTTTTGCCCGGGTTCGCCATTCCAGCCGCTTTACTAGCAAGCTCCCTACTTGGAGCATCAGCACCTTTAACCTCCTGTTCCGTACAGGTTGCAATTTGTCCTGAGGATAAACGGGAAGACGTGGAACCAACGAGAGACTAGCTCTTGGTGTTGGGACAGGCACAGGTCACTCTATTTTCCCATCAGAAAGAAGAATTAACCACAGGCTCAGCCTGCCCCCCGGAACCAGAACAGGGCCTGAAGCCATTCTGCGATTTTGCGGCCAGCTCCCATAAATACGAGTTGTAAAACGGAGGTTCAGGGCACTGCAATTCACAAACCTGCAGAGTTATAAATGATAACTCTCGTCCACAAATATATTGAGGGAAGGCAAAGAAGAGGATTTGAAATCAAGGCAGAATTGCAGGAAACAGATTTCAGGAGGTAGATACGAATCGCCTTTAAAGCACATGAAAAGCGGCAAAACGTTGACAATGATGCCCTTGGCCAAAAAGGGCGTATGCGTTTTTTCCTGAATATATTCAGGAAAAAACGCATACGCCCTTTTTGGCCAACCAAGCAACCTGGAAAGGCAAATCAGCGCTACAAAGAAGTCTCGCTTCCCATCGGTCAAAAGGGCCATGCTGAAAAGAGTGTCAAAACCAGAAATGCAGGACAGGCCATGGAGAAATGGGAGCCTTGCTACACTGATGGGCGGGATGTAAATTGCCAAGAGCCACTCTGGAGAAGTGTCCGGTGAGTCCTGAAACATCTGAAAAACACAGCTTAGAGAGCATAGGGCACTTCCACTCATGGGGGTATAAATTGGGAAAATTAAAAATCAGCAAGACACAAGCACCCCAAAGTTTAGGGCTGCTCTGTTGACCAGGACCTCCACTTCATTCCACCTTAAATATCCCAGGAAAGAGAAAAATGGATAAAGAAGTTGTGGTCCTTATGTACAATGGAATATCACTCAGCCATGAAATCAATGCCGTAAGGTTAGTAGCAGCATGATGAGTGGATTTAGGTACGACGATTCTAAGTGAAATAAGTCACACAGAAAAGGACACTTCTCATAAGGTATCACTGATAGAGGGAATGTAAAAACCGTTACACTTGAACTGAATTACAAAACAGAACAGAGTCACACATGCAGAAAACACACTATGGCTGCTGAACGGGAAAGGTGAGGTGGGGTGATACATAAAACAAGGGTATCAAATTAGCTCAGATACCGTTCCATAAACCCAATATGTAATAGACAAGACCTACTCCTTGCTCAGAGAACTGGACTCAACACGCCCTATTCACCGCACAAGAATATATCTGACTAATAATAATCGTAAAACCTATGTATTGATATCTCTCTGTTAGTGTGTCAAGTGGGTGTAAAGCGGCATAAACACAGCAGTGAAAAGCAGCTAAACCCCATTATAAAAATAAATTACTTTGAAACACCCATGAAATAAAGACAGTGAAAGAGAGAGAAATTCTTACACAATGCGTTCAGGGGCTGTGATGCAACCTGGATTGACTATATCTAGACGCACAGCTGGATGAGACATAAGGGTGGACACTCTTGGGGCTGAGAGGTTTGGTGAGGTTGGGTGAGCAAACGCAGACCCTTTAAAGTAATAGTGCGTGGTACCCATCGCATGGGTCCCAAATCTCCAGGTTCAAGGGCATCTTCCTACATCCAAAACATGCATGAGAAACCCAGAAGATGGTACACCGTGTGATGGGGAAAGGTTTCTAAAACGCACCTCATTTCTCATCTCCTTGTGCCCGGGTTCGCCATTCCAGCCGCTTTACTAGCAAGCTCCCTACTTGGAGCATCAGCACCTTTAACCTCCTGTTCCGTACAGGTTGCAATTTGTCCTGAGGATAAACGGGAAGACGTGGAACCAACGAGAGACTAGCTCTTGGTGTTGGGACAGGCACAGGTCACTCTATTTTCCCATCAGAAAGAAGAATTAACCACAGGCTCAGCCTGCCCCCCGGAACCAGAACAGGGCCTGAAGCCATTCTGCGATTTTGCGGCCAGCTCCCATAAAAACGAGTTGTAAAACGGAGGTTCAGGGCACTGCAATTCACAAACCTGCAGAGTTATAAATGATAACTCTCGTCCACAAATATATTGAGGGAAGGCAAAGAAGAGGATTTGAAATCAAGGCAGAATTGCAGGAAACAGATTTCAGGAGGTAGATACGAATCGCCTTTAAAGCACATGAAAAGCGGCAAAACGTTGACAATGATGCCCTTGGCCAAAAAGGGCGTATGCGTTTTTTCCTGAATATATTCAGGAAAAAACGCATACGCCCTTTTTGGCCAACCAAGCAACCTGGAAAGGCAAATCAGCGCTACAAAGAAGTCTCGCTTCCCATCGGTCAAAAGGGCCATGCTGAAAAAAGTGTCAAAACCAGAAATGCAGGACAGGCCATGGAGAAATGGGAGCCTTGCTACACTGATGGGCGGGATGTAAATTGCCAAGAGCCACTCTGGAGAAGTGTCCGGTGAGTCCTGAAACATCTGAAAAACACAGCTTAGAGAGCATAGGGCACTTCCACTCATGGGGGTATAAATTGGGAAAATTAAAAATCAGCAAGACACAAGCACCCCAAAGTTTAGGGCTGCTCTGTTGACCAGGACCTCCACTTCATTCCACCTTCAATATCCCAGGAAAGAGAAAAATGGATAAAGAAGTTGTGGTCCTTATGTACAATGGAATATCACTCAGCCATGAAATCAATGCCGTAAGGTTAGTAGCAGCATGATGAGTGGATTTAGGTACGACGATTCTAAGTGAAATAAGTCACACAGAAAAGGACACTTCTCATAAGGTATCACTGATAGAGGGAATGTAAAAACCGTTACACTTGAACTGAATTACAAAACAGAACAGAGTCACACATGCAGAAAACACACTATGGCTGCTTAACGGGAAAGGTGAGGTGGGGTGATACATAAAACAAGGGTATCAAATTAGCTCAGATACCGTTCCATAAACCCAATATGTAATAGACAAGACCTACTCCTTGCTCAGAGAACTGGACTCAACACGCCCTATTCACCGCACAAGAATATATCTGACTAATAATAATCGTAAAACCTATGTATTGATATCTCTCTGTTAGTGTGTCAAGTGGGTGTAAAGCGGCATAAACACAGCAGTGAAAAGCAGCTAAACCCCATTATAAAAATAAATTACTTTGAAACACCCATGTAACAAAGACAGTGAAAGAGAGAGAAATTCTTACACAATGCGTTCAGGGGCTGTGATGCAACCTGGATTGACCATATCTAGACGCACAGCTGGATGAGACATAAGGGTGGACACTCTTGGGGCTGAGAGGTTTGGTGAGGTTGGGTGAGCAAACGCAGACCCTTTAAAGTAATACTGCGTGGTACCCATCGCATGGGTCCCAAATCTCCAGGTTCAAGGGCATCTTCCTACATCCAAAACATGCATGAGAAACTCAGAAGATGGTACATCGTGTGATGGGGAAAGGCTTCTAAAACGCACCTCATTTCTCATCTCCTTTTGCCCGGGTTCGCCATTCCAGCCGCTTTACTAGCAAGCTCCCTACTTGGAGCATCAGCACCTTTAACCTCCTGTTCCGTACAGGTTGCAATTTGTCCTGAGGATAAACGGGAAGACGTGGAACCAACGAGAGACTAGCTCTTGGTGTTGGGACAGGCACAGGTCACTCTATTTTCCCATCAGAAAGAAGAATTAACCACAGGCTCAGCCTGCCCCCCGGAACCAGAACAGGGCCTGAAGCCATTCTGCGATTTTGCGGCCAGCTCCCATAAAAACGAGTTGTAAAACGGAGGTTCAGGGCACTGCAATTCACAAACCTGCAGAGTTATAAATGATAACTCTCGTCCACAAATATATTGAGGGAAGGCAAAGAAGAGGATTTGAAATCAAGGCAGAATTGCAGGAAACAGATTTCAGGAGGAAGATACGAATCGCCTTTAAAGCACATGAAAAGCGGCAAAACGTTGACAATGATGCCCTTGGCCAAAAAGGGCGTATGCGTTTTTTCCTGAATATATTCAGGAAAAAACGCATACGCCCTTTTTGGCCAACCAAGCAACCTGGAAAGGCAAATCAGCGCTACAAAGAAGTCTCGCTTCCCATCGGTCAAAAGGGCCATGCTGAAAAGAGTGTCAAAACCAGAAATGCAGGACAGGCCATGGAGAAATGGGAGCCTTGCTACACTGATGGGCGGGATGTAAATTGCCAAGAGCCACTCTGGAGAAGTGTCCGGTGAGTCCTGAAACATCTGAAAAACACAGCTTAGAGAGCATAGGGCACTTCCACTCATGGGGGTATAAATTGGGAAAATTAAAAATCAGCAAGACACAAGCACCCCAAAGTTTAGGGCTGCTCTGTTGACCAGGACCTCCACTTCATTCCACCTTAAATATCCCAGGAAAGAGAAAAATGGATAAAGAAGTTGTGGTCCTTATGTACAATGGAATATCACTCAGCCATGAAATCAATGCCGTAAGGTTAGTAGCAGCATGATGAGTGGATTTAGGTACGACGATTCTAAGTGAAATAAGTCACACAGAAAAGGACACTTCTCATAAGGTATCACTGATAGAGGGAATGTAAAAACCGTTACACTTGAACTGAATTACAAAACAGAACAGAGTCACACATGCAGAAAACACACTATGGCTGCTTAACGGGAAAGGTGAGGTGGGGTGATACATAAAACAAGGGTATCAAATTAGCTCAGATACCGTTCCATAAACCCAATATGTAATAGACAAGACCTACTCCTTGCTCAGAGAACTGGACTCAACACGCCCTATTCACCGCACAAGAATATATCTGACTAATAATAATCGTAAAACCTATGTATTGATATCTCTCTGTTAGTGTGTCAAGTGGGTGTAAAGCGGCATAAACACAGCAGTGAAAAGCAGCTAAACCCCATTATAAAAATAAATTACTTTGAAACACCCATGAAATAAAGACAGTGAAAGAGAGAGAAATTCTTACACAATGCGTTCAGGGGCTGTGATGCAACCTGGATTGACCATATCTAGACGCACAGCTGGATGAGACATAAGGGTGGACACTCTTGGGGCTGAGAGGTTTGGTGAGGTTGGGTGAGCAAACGCAGACCCTTTAAAGTAATAGTGCGTGGTACCCATCGCATGGGTCCCAAATCTCCAGGTTCAAGGGCATCTTCCTACATCCAAAACATGCATGAGAAACCCAGAAGATGGTACACCGTGTGATGGGGAAAGGTTTCTAAAACGCACCTCATTTCTCATCTCCTTGTGCCCGGGTTCGCCATTCCAGCCGCTTTACTAGCAAGCTCCCTACTTGGAGCATCAGCACCTTTAACCTCCTGTTCCGTACAGGTTGCAATTTGTCCTGAGGATAAACGGGAAGACGTGGAACCAACGAGAGACTAGCTCTTGGTGTTGGGACAGGCACAGGTCACTCTATTTTCCCATCAGAAAGAAGAATTAACCACAGGCTCAGCCTGCCCCCCGGAACCAGAACAGGGCCTGAAGCCATTCTGCGATTTTGCGGCCAGCTCCCATAAAAACGAGTTGTAAAACGGAGGTTCAGGGCACTGCAATTCACAAACCTGCAGAGTTATAAATGATAACTCTCGTCCACAAATATATTGAGGGAAGGCAAAGAAGAGGATTTGAAATCAAGGCAGAATTGCAGGAAACAGATTTCAGGAGGTAGATACGAATCGCCTTTAAAGCACATGAAAAGCGGCAAAACGTTGACAATGATGCCCTTGGCCAAAAAGGGCGTATGCGTTTTTTCCTGAATATATTCAGGAAAAAACGCATACGCCCTTTTTGGCCAACCAAGCAACCTGGAAAGGCAAATCAGCGCTACAAAGAAGTCTCGCTTCCCATCGGTCAAAAGGGCCATGCTGAAAAAAGTGTCAAAACCACAAATGCAGGACAGGCCATGGAGAAATGGGAGCCTTGCTACACTGATGGGCGGGATGTAAATTGCCAAGAGCCACTCTGGAGAAGTGTCCGGTGAGTCCTGAAACATCTGAAAAACACAGCTTAGAGAGCATAGGGCACTTCCACTCATGGGGGTATAAATTGGGAAAATTAAAAATCAGCAACACACAAGCACCCCAAAGTTTAGGGCTGCTCTGTTGACCAGGACCTCCACTTCATTCCACCTTCAATATCCCAGGAAAGAGAAAAATGGATAAAGAAGTTGTGGTCCTTATGTACAATGGAATATCACTCAGCCATGAAATCAATGCCGTAAGGTTAGTAGCAGCATGATGAGTGGATTTAGGTACGACGATTCTAAGTGAAATAAGTCACACAGAAAAGGACACTTCTCATAAGGTATCACTGATAGAGGGAATGTAAAAACCGTTACACTTGAACTGAATTACAAAACAGAACAGAGTCACACATGCAGAAAACACACTATGGCTGCTGAACGGGAAAGGTGAGGTGGGGTGATACATAAAACAAGGGTATCAAATTAGCTCAGATACCGTTCCATAAACCCAATATGTAATAGACAAGACCTACTCCTTGCTCAGAGAACTGGACTCAACACGCCCTATTCACCGCACAAGAATATATCTGACTAATAATAATCGTAAAACCTATGTATTGATATCTCTCTGGTAGTGTGTCAAGTGGGTGTAAAGCCGCATAAACACAGCAGTGAAAAGCAGCTAAACCCCATTATAAAAATAAATTACTTTGAAACACCCATGAAACAAAGACAGTGAAAGAGAGAGAAATTCTTACACAATGCGTTCAGGGGCTGTGATGCAACCTGGATTGACCATATCTAGACGCACAGCTGGATGAGACATAATGGTGGACACTCTTGGGGCTGAGAGGTTTGGTGAGGTTGGGTGAGCAAACGCAGACCCTTTAAAGTAATACTGCGTGGTACCCATCGCATGGGTCCCAAATCTCCAGGTTCAAGGGCATCTTCCTACATCCAAAACATGCATGAGAAACCCAGAAGATGGTACACCGTGTGATGGGGAAAGGCTTCTAAAACGCACCTCATTTCTCATCTCCTTGTGCCCGGGTTCGCCATTCCAGCCGCTTTACTAGCAAGCTCCCTACTTGGAGCATCAGCACCTTTAACCTCCTGTTCCATACAGGATGCAATTTGTCCTGAGGATAAACGGGAAGACGTGGAACCAACGAGAGACTAGCTCTTGGTGTTGGGACAGGCACAGGTCACTCTATTTTCCCATCAGAAAGAAGAATTAACCACAGGCTCAGCCTGCCCCCCGGAACCAGAACAGGGCCTGAAGCCATTCTGCGATTTTGCGGCCAGCTCCCATAAAAACGAGTTGTAAAACGGAGGTTCAGGGCACTGCAATTCACAAACCTGCAGAGTTATAAATGATAACTCTCGTCCACAAATATATTGAGGGAAGGCAAAGAAGAGGATTTGAAATCAAGGCAGAATTGCAGGAAACAGATTTCAGGAGGTAGATACGAATCGCCTTTAAAGCACATGAAAAGCGGCAAAACGTTGACAATGATGCCCTTGGCCAAAAAGGGCGTATGCGTTTTTTCCTGAATATATTCAGGAAAAAACGCATACGCCCTTTTTGGCCAACCAAGCAACCTGGAAAGGCAAATCAGCGTTACAAAGAAGTCTCGCTTCCCATCGGTCAAAAGGGCCATGCTGAAAAAAGTGTCAAAACCAGAAATGCAGGACAGGCCATGGAGAAATGGGAGCCTTGCTACACTGATGGGCGGGATGTAAATTGCCAAGAGCCACTCTGGAGAAGTGTCCGGTGAGTCCTGAAACATCTAAAAAACACAGCTTAGAGAGCATAGGGCACTTCCACTCATGGGGGTATAAACTGGGAAAATGAAAATCAGCAAGACACAAGCACCCCAAAGTTTAGGGCTGCTCTGTTGACAAGGACCTCCACTTCATTCCTCCTTCAATATCCCAGGAAAGGGAAAAATGGATAAAGAAGTTGTGGTCCTTATGTACAATGGAATATCACTCGCCATGAAATCAATGTCATAAGGCTAGTAGCAGCATGATGAGTGGATTTAGGTACGACGATTCTAAGTGAAATAAGTCACACAGAAAAGGACACTTCTCATAAGGTATCACTTATAGAGGGAATGTCAAAACCGTTACACTTGAACTGAATTACAAAACAGAACAGAGTCACACATGCAGAAAACACACTATGGCTGCTGAACGGGAAAGGTGAGGTGGGGTGATACATAAAACAAGCGTTTCAAATTAGCTCAGATACCGTTCCATAAACCCAATATGTAATAGACAAGACCTACTCCTTGCTCAGAGAACTGGACTCAACACGCCCTATTCACCGCACAAGAATATATCTGACTAGTAATAATCTTAAAACCTATGTATTGATATCTCTCTGTTAGTGTGTCAAGTGGGTGTAAAGCGGCATAAACACAGCAGTGAAAAGCAGCTAAACCCCAGTATAAAAATAAATTACTTCGAAAAACCCATGAAACAAAGACAGTGAAAGAGAGAGAAATTCTTACACAATGCGTTCAGGGGCTGTGATGCAACCTGGATTGACCATATCTAGACCCACAGCTGGATGAGACATAAGGGTGGACACTCTTGGGGCTGAGAGGTTTGGTGAGGTTGGGTGAGCAAACGCAGACCCTTTAAAGTAATACTGCGTGGTACCCATCGCATGGGTCCCAAATCTCCAGGTTCAAGGACATCTTCCTACATCGAAAACATGCATGAGAAAACAAAAAGATGGTACACCATGTGATGGGGAAAGGTTTCTAAAACGCACCTCATTTCTCTTCTCCTTGTGCCCGGGTTGGCCATTCCAGCCGCTTTACTAACAATCTCCCTACTTGGAGCATCAGCACCTTTAACCTCCTGTTCCGTACAGGTTGCAATTTGTCCTGAGGATGAACGGGAAGACGGGGAACCAACGAGAGACTAGCTCTTGGTGTCGGGACAGGCACAGGTCACTCTATTTTCCCATCAGGAAGAAGAATTAACCACAGGCTCAGCCTGCCCCCCGGAACCAGAACAGGGCCTGAAGCCATCTGGCGCTTTTGCGGCCAGCTCCCAAAAAAGCGAGTTGTAAAATGGAGGTTCAGGGCACTGCAATTCACAAACCTGCAGAGTTATAAATGATAACTCTCGTCCACAAATATATTGAGGGAAGGCAAAGAAGAGGATTTGAAATCAAGGCAGAATTGCACGAAACAGATTTCAGGAGGTAGATACGAATCGCCTTTAAAGCACATGAAAAGCGGCAAAACGTTGACAATGATGCCCTTGGCCAAAAAGGGCGTATGCGTTTTTTCCTGAATATATTCAGGAAAAAACGCATACGCCCTTTTTGGCCAACCAAGCAACCTGGAAAGGCAAATCAGCGCTACAAAGAAGTCTCGCTTCCCATCGGTCAAAAGGGCCATGCTGAAAAGAGTGTCAAAACCAGAAATGCAGGACAGGCCATGGAGAAATGGGAGCCTTGCTACACTGATGGGCGGGATGTAAATTGCCAAGAGCCACTCTGGAGAAGTGTCCGGTGAGTCCTGAAACATCTGAAAAACACAGCTTAGAGAGCATAGGGCACTTAAACTCATGGGGGTATAAATTGGGAAAATTAAAAATCAGCAAGACACAAGCACCCCAAAGTTTAGGGCTGCTCTGTTGACCAGGACCTCCACTTCATTCCACCTTAAATATCCCAGGAAAGAGAAAAATGGATAAAGAAGTTGTGGTCCTTATGTACAATGGAATATCACTCAGCCATGAAATCAATGCCGTAAGGTTAGTAGCAGCATGATGAGTGGATTTAGGTACGACGATTCTAAGTGAAATAAGTCACACAGAAAAGGACACTTCTCATAAGGTATCACTGATAGAGGGAATGTAAAAACCGTTACACTTGAACTGAATTACAAAACAGAACAGAGTCACACATGCAGAAAACACACTATGGCTGCTGAACGGGAAAGGTGAGGTGGGGTGATACATAAAACAAGGGTATCAAATTAGCTCAGATACCGTTCCATAAACCCAATATGTAATAGACAAGACCTACTCCTTGCTCAGAGAACTGGACTCAACACGCCCTATTCACCGCACAAGAATATATCTGACTAATAATAATCGTAAAACCTATGTATTGATATCTCTCTGTTAGTGTGTCAAGTGGGTGTAAAGCGGCATAAACACAGCAGTGAAAAGCAGCTAAACCCCATTATAAAAATAAATTACTTTGAAACACCCATGAAATAAAGACAGTGAAAGAGAGAGAAATTCTTACACAATGCGTTCAGGGGCTGTGATGCAACCTGGATTGACTATATCTAGACGCACAGCTGGATGAGACATAAGGGTGGACACTCTTGGGGTCTGAGAGGTTTGGTGAGGTTGGGTGAGCAAACGCAGACCCTTTAAAGTAATAGTGCGTGGTACCCATCGCATGGGTCCCAAATCTCCAGGTTCAAGGGCATCTTCCTACATCCAAAACATGCATGAGAAACCCAGAAGATGGTACACCGTGTGATGGGGAAAGGTTTCTAAAACGCACCTCATTTCTCATCTCCTTGTGCCCGGGTTCGCCATTCCAGCCGCTTTACTAGCAAGCTCCCTACTTGGAGCATCAGCACCTTTAACCTCCTGTTCCGTACAGGTTGCAATTTGTCCTGAGGATAAACGGGAAGACGTGGAACCAACGAGAGACTAGCTCTTGGTGTTGGGACAGGCACAGGTCACTCTATTTTCCCATCAGAAAGAAGAATTAACCACAGGCTCAGCCTGCCCCCCGGAACCAGAACAGGGCCTGAAGCCATTCTGCGATTTTGCGGCCAGCTCCCATAAAAACGAGTTGTAAAACGGAGGTTCAGGGCACTGCAATTCACAAACCTGCAGAGTTATAAATGATAACTCTCGTCCACAAATATATTGAGGGAAGGCAAAGAAGAGGATTTGAAATCAAGGCAGAATTGCAGGAAACAGATTTCAGGAGGTAGATACGAATCGCCTTTAAAGCACATGAAAAGCGGCAAAACGTTGACAATGATGCCCTTGGCCAAAAAGGGCGTATGCGTTTTTTCCTGAATATATTCAGGAAAAAACGCATACGCCCTTTTTGGCCAACCAAGCAACCTGGAAAGGCAAATCAGCGCTACAAAGAAGTCTCGCTTCCCATCGGTCAAAAGGGCCATGCTGAAAAAAGTGTCAAAACCAGAAATGCAGGACAGGCCATGGAGAAATGGGAGCCTTGCTACACTGATGGGCGGGATGTAAATTGCCAAGAGCCACTCTGGAGAAGTGTCCGGTGAGTCCTGAAACATCTGAAAAACACAGCTTAGAGAGCATAGGGCACTTCCACTCATGGGGGTATAAATTGGGAAAATTAAAAATCAGCAAGACACAAGCACCCCAAAGTTTAGGGCTGCTCTGTTGACCAGGACCTCCACTTCATTCCACCTTCAATATCCCAGGAAAGAGAAAAATGGATAAAGAAGTTGTGGTCCTTATGTACAATGGAATATCACTCAGCCATGAAATCAATGCCGTAAGGTTAGTAGCAGCATGATGAGTGGATTTAGGTACGACGATTCTAAGTGAAATAAGTCACACAGAAAAGGACACTTCTCATAAGGTATCACTGATAGAGGGAATGTAAAAACCGTTACACTTGAACTGAATTACAAAACAGAACAGAGTCACACATGCAGAAAACACACTATGGCTGCTTAACGGGAAAGGTGAGGTGGGGTGATACATAAAACAAGGGTATCAAATTAGCTCAGATACCGTTCCATAAACCCAATATGTAATAGACAAGACCTACTCCTTGCTCAGAGAACTGGACTCAACACGCCCTATTCACCGCACAAGAATATATCTGACTAATAATAATCGTAAAACCTATGTATTGATATCTCTCTGTTAGTGTGTCAAGTGGGTGTAAAGCGGCATAAACACAGCAGTGAAAAGCAGCTAAACCCCATTATAAAAATAAATTACTTTGAAACACCCATGTAACAAAGACAGTGAAAGAGAGAGAAATTCTTACACAATGCGTTCAGGGGCTGTGATGCAACCTGGATTGACCATATCTAGACGCACAGCTGGATGAGACATAAGGGTGGACACTCTTGGGGCTGAGAGGTTTGGTGAGGTTGGGTGAGCAAACGCAGACCCTTTAAAGTAATACTGCGTGGTACCCATCGCATGGGTCCCAAATCTCCAGGTTCAAGGGCATCTTCCTACATCCAAAACATGCATGAGAAACTCAGAAGATGGTACATCGTGTGATGGGGAAAGGCTTCTAAAACGCACCTCATTTCTCATCTCCTTTTGCCCGGGTTCGCCATTCCAGCCGCTTTACTAGCAAGCTCCCTACTTGGAGCATCAGCACCTTTAACCTCCTGTTCCGTACAGGTTGCAATTTGTCCTGAGGATAAACGGGAAGACGTGGAACCAACGAGAGACTAGCTCTTGGTGTTGGGACAGGCACAGGTCACTCTATTTTCCCATCAGAAAGAAGAATTAACCACAGGCTCAGCCTGCCCCCCGGAACCAGAACAGGGCCTGAAGCCATTCTGCGATTTTGCGGCCAGCTCCCATAAAAACGAGTTGTAAAACGGAGGTTCAGGGCACTGCAATTCACAAACCTGCAGAGTTATAAATGATAACTCTCGTCCACAAATATATTGAGGGAAGGCAAAGAAGAGGATTTGAAATCAAGGCAGAATTGCAGGAAACAGATTTCAGGAGGAAGATACGAATCGCCTTTAAAGCACATGAAAAGCGGCAAAACGTTGACAATGATGCCCTTGGCCAAAAAGGGCGTATGCGTTTTTTCCTGAATATATTCAGGAAAAAACGCATACGCCCTTTTTGGCCAACCAAGCAACCTGGAAAGGCAAATCAGCGCTACAAAGAAGTCTCGCTTCCCATCGGTCAAAAGGGCCATGCTGAAAAGAGTGTCAAAACCAGAAATGCAGGACAGGCCATGGAGAAATGGGAGCCTTGCTACACTGATGGGCGGGATGTAAATTGCCAAGAGCCACTCTGGAGAAGTGTCCGGTGAGTCCTGAAACATCTGAAAAACACAGCTTAGAGAGCATAGGGCACTTCCACTCATGGGGGTATAAATTGGGAAAATTAAAAATCAGCAAGACACAAGCACCCCAAAGTTTAGGGCTGCTCTGTTGACCAGGACCTCCACTTCATTCCACCTTAAATATCCCAGGAAAGAGAAAAATGGATAAAGAAGTTGTGGTCCTTATGTACAATGGAATATCACTCAGCCATGAAATCAATGCCGTAAGGTTAGTAGCAGCATGATGAGTGGATTTAGGTACGACGATTCTAAGTGAAATAAGTCACACAGAAAAGGACACTTCTCATAAGGTATCACTGATAGAGGGAATGTAAAAACCGTTACACTTGAACTGAATTACAAAACAGAACAGAGTCACACATGCAGAAAACACACTATGGCTGCTGAACGGGAAAGGTGAGGTGGGGTGATACATAAAACAAGGGTATCAAATTAGCTCAGATACCGTTCCATAAACCCAATATGTAATAGACAAGACCTACTCCTTGCTCAGAGAACTGGACTCAACACGCCCTATTCACCGCACAAGAATATATCTGACTAATAATAATCGTAAAACCTATGTATTGATATCTCTCTGTTAGTGTGTCAAGTGGGTGTAAAGCGGCATAAACACAGCAGTGAAAAGCAGCTAAACCCCATTATAAAAATAAATTACTTTGAAACACCCATGAAATAAAGACAGTGAAAGAGAGAGAAATTCTTACACAATGCGTTCAGGGGCTGTGATGCAACCTGGATTGACCATATCTAGACGCACAGCTGGATGAGACATAAGGGTGGACACTCTTGGGGCTGAGAGGTTTGGTGAGGTTGGGTGAGCAAACGCAGACCCTTTAAAGTAATAGTGCGTGGTACCCATCGCATGGGTCCCAAATCTCCAGGTTCAAGGGCATCTTCCTACATCCAAAACATGCATGAGAAACCCAGAAGATGGTACACCGTGTGATGGGGAAAGGTTTCTAAAACGCACCTCATTTCTCATCTCCTTGTGCCCGGGTTCGCCATTCCAGCCGCTTTACTAGCAAGCTCCCTACTTGGAGCATCAGCACCTTTAACCTCCTGTTCCGTACAGGTTGCAATTTGTCCTGAGGATAAACGGGAAGACGTGGAACCAACGAGAGACTAGCTCTTGGTGTTGGGACAGGCACAGGTCACTCTATTTTCCCATCAGAAAGAAGAATTAACCACAGGCTCAGCCTGCCCCCCGGAACCAGAACAGGGCCTGAAGCCATTCTGCGATTTTGCGGCCAGCTCCCATAAAAACGAGTTGTAAAACGGAGGTTCAGGGCACTGCAATTCACAAACCTGCAGAGTTATAAATGATAACTCTCGTCCACAAATATATTGAGGGAAGGCAAAGAAGAGGATTTGAAATCAAGGCAGAATTGCAGGAAACAGATTTCAGGAGGTAGATACGAATCGCCTTTAAAGCACATGAAAAGCGGCAAAACGTTGACAATGATGCCCTTGGCCAAAAAGGGCGTATGCGTTTTTTCCTGAATATATTCAGGAAAAAACGCATACGCCCTTTTTGGCCAACCAAGCAACCTGGAAAGGCAAATCAGCGCTACAAAGAAGTCTCGCTTCCCATCGGTCAAAAGGGCCATGCTGAAAAAAGTGTCAAAACCACAAATGCAGGACAGGCCATGGAGAAATGGGAGCCTTGCTACACTGATGGGCGGGATGTAAATTGCCAAGAGCCACTCTGGAGAAGTGTCCGGTGAGTCCTGAAACATCTGAAAAACACAGCTTAGAGAGCATAGGGCACTTCCACTCATGGGGGTATAAATTGGGAAAATTAAAAATCAGCAACACACAAGCACCCCAAAGTTTAGGGCTGCTCTGTTGACCAGGACCTCCACTTCATTCCACCTTCAATATCCCAGGAAAGAGAAAAATGGATAAAGAAGTTGTGGTCCTTATGTACAATGGAATATCACTCAGCCATGAAATCAATGCCGTAAGGTTAGTAGCAGCATGATGAGTGGATTTAGGTACGACGATTCTAAGTGAAATAAGTCACACAGAAAAGGACACTTCTCATAAGGTATCACTGATAGAGGGAATGTAAAAACCGTTACACTTGAACTGAATTACAAAACAGAACAGAGTCACACATGCAGAAAACACACTATGGCTGCTGAACGGGAAAGGTGAGGTGGGGTGATACATAAAACAAGGGTATCAAATTAGCTCAGATACCGTTCCATAAACCCAATATGTAATAGACAAGACCTACTCCTTGCTCAGAGAACTGGACTCAACACGCCCTATTCACCGCACAAGAATATATCTGACTAATAATAATCGTAAAACCTATGTATTGATATCTCTCTGGTAGTGTGTCAAGTGGGTGTAAAGCCGCATAAACACAGCAGTGAAAAGCAGCTAAACCCCATTATAAAAATAAATTACTTTGAAACACCCATGAAACAAAGACAGTGAAAGAGAGAGAAATTCTTACACAATGCGTTCAGGGGCTGTGATGCAACCTGGATTGACCATATCTAGACGCACAGCTGGATGAGACATAATGGTGGACACTCTTGGGGCTGAGAGGTTTGGTGAGGTTGGGTGAGCAAACGCAGACCCTTTAAAGTAATACTGCGTGGTACCCATCGCATGGGTCCCAAATCTCCAGGTTCAAGGGCATCTTCCTACATCCAAAACATGCATGAGAAACCCAGAAGATGGTACACCGTGTGATGGGGAAAGGCTTCTAAAACGCACCTCATTTCTCATCTCCTTGTGCCCGGGTTCGCCATTCCAGCCGCTTTACTAGCAAGCTCCCTACTTGGAGCATCAGCACCTTTAACCTCCTGTTCCATACAGGATGCAATTTGTCCTGAGGATAAACGGGAAGACGTGGAACCAACGAGAGACTAGCTCTTGGTGTTGGGACAGGCACAGGTCACTCTATTTTCCCATCAGAAAGAAGAATTAACCACAGGCTCAGCCTGCCCCCCGGAACCAGAACAGGGCCTGAAGCCATTCTGCGATTTTGCGGCCAGCTCCCATAAAAACGAGTTGTAAAACGGAGGTTCAGGGCACTGCAATTCACAAACCTGCAGAGTTATAAATGATAACTCTCGTCCACAAATATATTGAGGGAAGGCAAAGAAGAGGATTTGAAATCAAGGCAGAATTGCAGGAAACAGATTTCAGGAGGTAGATACGAATCGCCTTTAAAGCACATGAAAAGCGGCAAAACGTTGACAATGATGCCCTTGGCCAAAAAGGGCGTATGCGTTTTTTCCTGAATATATTCAGGAAAAAACGCATACGCCCTTTTTGGCCAACCAAGCAACCTGGAAAGGCAAATCAGCGTTACAAAGAAGTCTCGCTTCCCATCGGTCAAAAGGGCCATGCTGAAAAAAGTGTCAAAACCAGAAATGCAGGACAGGCCATGGAGAAATGGGAGCCTTGCTACACTGATGGGCGGGATGTAAATTGCCAAGAGCCACTCTGGAGAAGTGTCCGGTGAGTCCTGAAACATCTAAAAAACACAGCTTAGAGAGCATAGGGCACTTCCACTCATGGGGGTATAAACTGGGAAAATGAAAATCAGCAAGACACAAGCACCCCAAAGTTTAGGGCTGCTCTGTTGACAAGGACCTCCACTTCATTCCTCCTTCAATATCCCAGGAAAGGGAAAAATGGATAAAGAAGTTGTGGTCCTTATGTACAATGGAATATCACTCGCCATGAAATCAATGTCATAAGGCTAGTAGCAGCATGATGAGTGGATTTAGGTACGACGATTCTAAGTGAAATAAGTCACACAGAAAAGGACACTTCTCATAAGGTATCACTTATAGAGGGAATGTAAAAACCGTTACACTTGAACTGAATTACAAAACAGAACAGAGTCACACATGCAGAAAACACACTATGGCTGCTTAACGGGAAAGGTGAGGTGGGGTGATACATAAAACAAGGGTTTCAAATTAGCTCAGATACCGTTCCATAAACCCAATATGTAATAGACAAGACCTACTCCTTGCTCAGAGAACTGGACTCAACACGCCCTATTCACCGCACAAGAATATATCTGACTAGTAATAATCTTAAAACCTATGTATTGATATCTCTCTGTTAGTGTGTCAAGTGGGTGTAAAGCGGCATAAACACAGCAGTGAAAAGCAGCTAAACCCCATTATAAAAATAAATTACTTCGAAAAACCCATGAAACAAAGACAGTGAAAGAGAGAGAAATTCTTACACAATGCGTTCAGGGGCTGTGATGCAACCTGGATTGACCATATCTAGACCCACAGCTGGATGAGACATAAGGGTGGACACTCTTGTGGCTGAGACGTTTGGTGAGGTTGGGTGAGCAAACGCAGACCCTTTAAAGTAATACTGCGTGGTACCCATCGCATGGGTCCCAAATCTCCAGGTTCAAGGGCATCTTCCTACATCGAAAACATGCATGAGAAAACAAAAAGATGGTACACCATGTGATGGGGAAAGGTTTCTAAAACGCACCTCATTTCTCTTCTCCTTGTGCCCGGGTTCGCCATTCCAGCCGCTTTACTAACAATCTCCCTACTTGCAGCATTAGCACCTTTAACCTCCTGTTCCGTACAGGTTGCAATTTGTCCTGAGGATGAACGGGTAGACGGGGAACCAGTGAGAGACTAGCTCTTGGTGTTGGGACAGGCACAGGTCACTCTATTTTCCCATCAGGAAGAAGAATTAACCACAGGCTCATCCTCCCGCCAGAATCAGAACAGGGCCTGAAGCCATCCTGCGCTTTTGCGGTCAGCTCCCAAAAAAGCGAGTTGTAAAATGGAGCTTCATGGCACTGCAATTCACAAACCTGCAGTTATAAATGATAACTCTCGTCCACAAATATATTGAGGGAAGGCAAAGAAGAGGATTTGAAATCAAGGCAGAATTGCAGGAAACAGATTTCAGGAGGTAGATTCGAATCGCCTTTAAAGCACATGAAAAGCGGCAAAACGTTGACAATGATGCCCTTGGCCAAAAAGGTCGTATGCGGTTTTTCCTGAATATATTCAGGAAAAAACACAAACGCCCTTTTTGGCCAACCAAGCAACCTGGAAAGGCAAATCAGCGCTACAAAGAAGACTCGCTACCCATCAGTCAAAAGGGCCATGCTGAAAAACGTGTCAAAACCAGAAATGCAGGACAGGCCATGGAAAAATGGGAGCCTTGCTACACTGATGGGCGAGATGTAAATTGCCAACAGCCACTCTGGAGAAGTGTACGGTGTGTCCTGAAACATCTAAAAAACACAGCTTAGAGAGCATCGGGCACTTCCACTCATGGGGGTATAAATTGGGAAAATGAAAAATCAGCAAGACACAAGCACCCCAAAGTTTAGGGCTGCTCTGTTGACAAGGACCTCCACTTCATTCCACCTTCAATATCCCAGGAAAGGGAAAAATGGATAAAGAAGTTGTGGTCCTTATGTACAATGGAATATCTCTCAGCCATGAAATCAATGTCATAAGGGAGTAGCAGCATGATGAGTGGATTTAGGTACGATGATTCTAAGTGAAATGTCACACAGAAAACGACACTTTTCATAAGGTATCACTTATAGAGGGAATGTAAAAACCGTTACACTTGAACTGAATTACAAAACAGAACAGAGTCACACATGCAGAAAACACACTATGGCTGCTGAACGGGAAAGGTGAGGTGGGGTGATACATAAAACAAGCGTTTCAAATTAGCTCAGATACCGTTCCATAAACCCAATATGTAATAGACAAGACCTACTCCTTGCTCAGAGAACTGGACTCAACACGCCCTATTCACCGCACAAGAATATATCTGACTAGTAATAATCTTAAAACCTATGTATTGATATCTCTCTGTTAGTGTGTCAAGTGGGTGTAAAGCGGCATAAACACAGCAGTGAAAAGCAGCTAAACCCCAGTATAAAAATAAATTACTTCGAAAAACCCATGAAACAAAGACAGTGAAAGAGAGAGAAATTCTTACACAATGCGTTCAGGGGCTGTGATGCAACCTGGATTGACCATATCTAGACCCACAGCTGGATGAGACATAAGGGTGGACACTCTTGGGGCTGAGAGGTTTGGTGAGGTTGGGTGAGCAAACGCAGACCCTTTAAAGTAATACTGCGTGGTACCCATCGCATGGGTCCCAAATCTCCAGGTTCAAGGACATCTTCCTACATCGAAAACATGCATGAGAAAACAAAAAGATGGTACACCATGTGATGGGGAAAGGTTTCTAAAACGCACCTCATTTCTCTTCTCCTTGTGCCCGGGTTGGCCATTCCAGCCGCTTTACTAACAATCTCCCTACTTGGAGCATCAGCACCTTTAACCTCCTGTTCCGTACAGGTTGCAATTTGTCCTGAGGATGAACGGGAAGACGGGGAACCAACGAGAGACTAGCTCTTGGTGTCGGGACAGGCACAGGTCACTCTATTTTCCCATCAGGAAGAAGAATTAACCACAGGCTCAGCCTGCCCCCCGGAACCAGAACAGGGCCTGAAGCCATCTGGCGCTTTTGCGGCCAGCTCCCAAAAAAGCGAGTTGTAAAATGGAGGTTCAGGGCACTGCAATTCACAAACCTGCAGAGTTATAAATGATAACTCTCGTCCACAAATATATTGAGGGAAGGCAAAGAAGAGGATTTGAAATCAAGGCAGAATTGCACGAAACAGATTTCAGGAGGTAGATACGAATCGCCTTTAAAGCACATGAAAAGCGGCAAAACGTTGACAATGATGCCCTTGGCCAAAAAGGGCGTATGCGTTTTTTCCTGAATATATTCAGGAAAAAACGCATACGCCCTTTTTGGCCAACCAAGCAACCTGGAAAGGCAAATCAGCGCTACACAGAAGTCTCGCTTCCCATCGGTCAAAAGGGCCATGCTGAAAAAAGTGTCAAAACCAGAAATGCAGTACAGGCCATGGAGAAATGGGAGCCTTGCTAGACTGATGGGCGGGATGTAAATTGCCAACAGCCACTCTGGAGAAGTGTACGGTGTGTCCTGAAACATCTGAAAAACACAGCTTAGAAAGCATAGGACACTTCCACTCATGGGGGTATAAATTGGAAAAATTAAAAATCAGCAAGACACAAGCACCCCAAAGTTAAGGGCTGCTCTGTTGACAAGGACCTCCACTTCATTCCACCTTAAATATCCAAGGAAAGAGAAAAATGGATAAAGAAGTTGTGGTCCTTATGTACAATGGAATATCACTCAGCCATGAAATCAATGTCATAAGGTTAGTAGCAGCATGATGAGTGGATTTAGGTACGACGATTCTAACTGAAATAAGTCACACAGAAAAGGACACTTCTCATAAGGTATCACTGATAGAGGGAATGTAAAAACCGTTACACTTGAACTGAATTACAAAACAGAACAGAGTCACACATGCAGAAAACACACTATGGCTGCTTAACGGGAAAGGTGAGGTGGGGTGATACATAAAACAAGGGTATCAAATTAGCTCAGATACCGTTCCATAAACCCAATATGTAATAGACAAGACCTACTCCTTGCTCAGAGAACTGGACTCAACACGCCCTATTCACCGCACAAGAATATATCTGACTAATAATAATCGTAAAACCTATGTATTGATATCTCTCTGTTAGTGTGTCAAGTGGGTGTAAAGCGGCATAAACACAGCAGTGAAAAGCAGCTAAACCCCATTATAAAAATAAATTACTTTGGAACACCCATGAAACAAAGACAGTGAAAGAGAGAGAAATTCTTACACAATGCGTTCAGGGGCTGTGATGCAACCTGGATTGACCATATCTAGACGCACAGCTGGATGAGACATAAGGGTGGACACTCTTGGGGCTGAGAGGTTTGGTGAGGTTGGGTGAGCAAACGCAGACCCTTTAAAGTAATACTGCGTGGTACCCATCGCATGGGTCCCAAATCTCCAGGTTCAAGGGCATCTTCCTACATCCAAAACATGCATGAGAAACCCAGAAGATGGTACACCGTGTGATGGGGAAAGGCTTCTAAAACGCACCTCATTTCTCATCTCCTTGTGCCCGGGTTCGCCATTCCAGCCGCTTTACTAGCAAGCTCCCTACTTGGAGCATCAGCACCTTTAACCTCCTGTTCCATACAGGATGCAATTTGTCCTGAGGATAAACGGGAAGACGTGGAACCAACGAGAGACTAGCTCTTGGTGTTGGGACAGGCACAGGTCACTCTATTTTCCCATCAGAAAGAAGAATTAACCACAGGCTCAGCCTGCCCCCCGGAACCAGAACAGGGCCTGAAGCCATTCTGCGATTTTGCGGCCAGCTCCCATAAAAACGAGTTGTAAAACGGAGGTTCAGGGCACTGCAATTCACAAACCTGCAGAGTTATAAATGATAACTCTCGTCCACAAATATATTGAGGGAAGGCAAAGAAGAGGATTTGAAATCAAGGCAGAATTGCAGGAAACAGATTTCAGGAGGTAGATACGAATCGCCTTTAAAGCACATGAAAAGCGGCAAAACGTTGACAATGATGCCCTTGGCCAAAAAGGGCGTATGCGTTTTTTCCTGAATATATTCAGGAAAAAACGCATACGCCCTTTTTGGCCAACCAAGCAACCTGGAAAGGCAAATCAGCGCTACAAAGAATTCTCGCTTCCCATCGGTCAAAAGGGCCATGCTGAAAAAAGTGTCAAAACCAGAAATGCAGGACAGGCCATGGAGAAATGGGAGCCTTGCTACACTGATGGGCGGGATGTAAATTGCCAAGAGCCACTCTGGAGAAGTGTCCGGTGAGTCCTGAAACATCTGAAAAACACAGCTTAGAGAGCATAGGGCACTTCCACTCATGGGGGTATAAATTGGGAAAATTAAAAATCAGCAAGACACAAGCACCCCAAAGTTTAGGGCTGCTCTGTTGACCAGGACCTCCACTTCATTCCACCTTAAATATCCCAGGAAAGAGAAAAATGGATAAAGAAGTTGTGGTCCTTATGTACAATGGAATATCACTCAGCCATGAAATCAATGCCGTAAGGTTAGTAGCAGCATGATGAGTGGATTTAGGTACGACGATTCTAAGTGAAATAAGTCACACAGAAAAGGACACTTCTCATAAGGTATCACTGATAGAGGGAATGTAAAAACCGTTACACTTGAACTGAATTACAAAACAGAACAGAGTCACACATGCAGAAAACACACTATGGCTGCTTAACGGGAAAGGTGAGGTGGGGTGATACATAAAACAAGGGTATCAAATTAGCTCAGATACCGTTCCATAAACCCAATATGTAATAGACAAGACCTACTCCTTGCTCAGAGAACTGGACTCAACACGCCCTATTCACCGCACAAGAATATATCTGACTAATAATAATCGTAAAACCTATGTATTGATATCTCTCTGTTAGTGTGTCAAGTGGGTGTAAAGCGGCATAAACACAGCAGTGAAAAGCAGCTAAACCCCATTATAAAAATAAATTACTTTGAAACACCCATGAAACAAAGACAGTGAAAGAGAGAGAAATTCTTACACAATGCGTTCAGGGGCTGTGATGCAACCTGGATTGACCATATCTAGACGCACAGCTGGATGAGACATAAGGGTGGACACTCTTGGGGCTGAGAGGTTTGGTGAGGTTGCGTGAGCAAACGCAGACCCTTTAAAGTAATACTGCGTGGTACCCATCGCATGGGTCCCAAATCTCCAGGTTCAAGGGCATCTTCCTACATCCAAAACATGCATGAGAAACCCAGAAGATGGTACACCGTGTGATGGGGAAAGGCTTCTAAAACGCACCTCATTTCTCATCTCCTTGTGCCCGGGTTCACCATTCCAGCCGCTTTACTAGCAAGCTCCCTACTTGGAGCATCAGCACCTTTAACCTCCTGTTCCGTACAGGTTGCAATTTGTCCTGAGGATAAACGGGAAGACGTGGAACCAACGAGAGACTAGCTCTTGGTGTTGGGACAGGCACACGTCACTCTATTTTCCCATCAGAAAGAAGAATTAACCACAGGCTCAGCCTGCCCCCCGGAACCAGAACAGGGCCTGAAGCCATTCTGCGATTTTGCGGCCAGCTCCCATAAAAACGAGTTGTAAAACGGAGGTTCAGGGCACTGCAATTCACAAACCTGCAGAGTTATAAATGATAACTCTCGTCCACAAATATATTGAGGGAAGGCAAAGAAGAGGATTTGAAATCAAGGCAGAATTGCAGGAAACAGATTTCAGGAGGTAGATACGAATCGCCTTTAAAGCACATGAAAAGCGGGAAAACGTTGACAATGATGCCCTTGGCCAAAAAGGGCGTATGCGTTTTTTCCTGAATATATTCAGGAAAAAACGCATACGCCCTTTTTGGCCAACCAAGCAACCTGGAAAGGCAAATCAGCGCTACAAAGAAGTCTCGCTTCCCATCGGTCAAAAGGGCCATGCTGAAAAAAGTGTCAAAACCAGAAATGCAGGACAGGCCATGGAGAAATGGGAGCCTTGCTACACTGATGGGCGGGATGTAAATTGCCAAGAGCCACTCTGGAGAAGTGTCCGGTGAGTCCTGAAACATCTGAAAAACACAGCTTAGAGAGCATAGGGCACTTCCACTCATGGGGGTATAAATTGGGAAAATTAAAAATCAGCAAGACACAAGCACCCCAAAGTTTAGGGCTGCTCTGTTGACCAGGACCTCCACTTCATTCCACCTTCAATATCCCAGGAAAGAGAAAAATGGATAAAGAAGTTGTGGTCCTTATGTACAATGGAATATCACTCAGCCATGAAATCAATGTCATAAGGCTAGTAGCAGCATGATGAGTGGATTTAGGTACGACGATTCTAAGTGAAATAAGTCACACAGAAAAGGACACTTCTCATAAGGTATCACTGATAGAGGGAATGTAAAAACCGTTACACTTGAACTGAATTACAAAACAGAACAGAGTCACACATGCAGAAAACACACTATGGCTGCTTAACGGGAAAGGTGAGGTGGGGTGATACATAAAACAAGGGTATCAAATTAGCTCAGATACCGTTCCATAAACCCAATATGTAATAGACAAGACCTACTCCTTGCTCAGAGAACTGGACTCAACACGCCCTATTCACCGCACAAGAATATATCTGACTAATAATAATCGTAAAACCTATGTATTGATATCTCTCTGTTAGTGTGTCAAGTGGGTGTAAAGCGGCATAAACACGGCAGTGAAAAGCAGCTAAACCCCATTATAAAAATAAATTACTTTGAAACACCCATGAAACAAAGACAGTGAAAGAGAGAGAAATTCTTACACAATGCGTTCAGGGGCTGTGATGCAACCTGGATTGACCATATCTAGACGCACAGCTGGATGAGACATAATGGTGGACACTCTTGGGGCTGAGAGGTTTGGTGAGGTTGGGTGAGCAAACGCAGACCCTTTAAAGTAATACTGCGTGGTACCCATCGCATGGGTCCCAAATCTCCAGGTTCAAGGGCATCTTCCTACATCCAAAACATGCATGAGAAACCCAGAAGATGGTACACCGTGTGATGGGGAAAGGCTTCTAAAACGCACCTCATTTCTCATCTCCTTGTGCCCGGGTTCGCCATTCCAGCCGCTTTACTAGCAAGCTCCCTACTTGGAGCATCAGCACCTTTAACCTCCTGTTCCATACAGGATGCAATTTGTCCTGAGGATAAACGGGAAGACGTGGAACCAACGAGAGACTAGCTCTTGGTGTTGGGACAGGCACAGGTCACTCTATTTTCCCATCAGAAAGAAGAATTAACCACAGGCTCAGCCTGCCCCCCGGAACCAGAACAGGGCCTGAAGCCATTCTGCGATTTTGCGGCCAGCTCCCATAAAAACGAGTTGTAAAACGGAGGTTCAGGGCACTGCAATTCACAAACCTGCAGAGTTATAAATGATAACTCTCGTCCACAAATATATTGAGGGAAGGCAAAGAAGAGGATTTGAAATCAAGGCAGAATTGCAGGAAACAGATTTCAGGAGGTAGATACGAATCGCCTTTAAAGCACATGAAAAGCGGCAAAACGTTGACAATGATGCCCTTGGCCAAAAAGGGCGTATGCGTTTTTTCCTGAATATATTCAGGAAAAAACGCATACGCCCTTTTTGGCCAACCAAGCAACCTGGAAAGGCAAATCAGCGTTACAAAGAAGTCTCGCTTCCCATCGGTCAAAAGGGCCATGCTGAAAAAAGTGTCAAAACCAGAAATGCAGGACAGGCCATGGAGAAATGGGAGCCTTGCTACACTGATGGGCGGGATGTAAATTGCCAAGAGCCACTCTGGAGAAGTGTCCGGTGAGTCCTGAAACATCTAAAAAACACAGCTTAGAGAGCATAGGGCACTTCCACTCATGGGGGTATAAACTGGGAAAATGAAAATCAGCAAGACACAGGCACCCCAAAGTTTAGGGCTGCTCTGTTGACAAGGACCTCCACTTCATTCCTCCTTCAATATCCCAGGAAAGGGAAAAATGGATAAAGAAGTTGTGGTCCTTATGTACAATGGAATATCACTCGCCATGAAATCAATGTCATAAGGCTAGTAGCAGCATGATGAGTGGATTTAGGTACGACGATTCTAAGTGAAATAAGTCACACAGAAAAGGACACTTCTCATAAGGTATCACTTATAGAGGGAATGTAAAAACCGTTACACTTGAACTGAATTACAAAACAGAACAGAGTCACACATGCAGAAAACACACTATGGCTGCTTAACGGGAAAGGTGAGGTGGGGTGATACATAAAACAAGGGTTTCAAATTAGCTCAGATACCGTTCCATAAACCCAATATGTAGTAGACAAGACCTACTCCTTGCTCAGAGAACTGTACTCAACACGCCCTATTCACCGCACAAGAATATATCTGACTAGTAATAATCTTAAAACCTATGTATTGATATCTCTCTGTTAGTGTGTCAAGTGGGTGTAAAGCGGCATAAACACAGCAGTGAAAAGCAGCTAAACCCCAGTATAAAAATAAATTACTTCGAAAAACCCATGAAACAAAGACAGTGAAAGAGAGAGAAATTCTTACACAATGCGTTCAGGGGCTGTGATGCAACCTGGATTGAACATATCTAGACCCACAGCTGGATGAGACATAAGGGTGGACACTCTTGTGGCTGAGACGTTTGGTGAGGTTGGGTGAGCAAACGCAGACCCTTTAAAGTAATACTGCGTGGTACCCATCGCATGGGTCCCAAATCTCCAGGTTCAAGGGCATCTTCCTACATCGAAAACATGCATGAGAAAACAAAAAGATGGTACACCATGTGATGGGGAAAGGTTTCTAAAACGCACCTCATTTCTCTTCTCCTTGTGCCCGGGTTCGCCATTCCAGCCGCTTTACTAACAATCTCCCTACTTGCAGCATTAGCACCTTTAACCTCCTGTTCCGTACAGGTTGCAATTTGTCCTGAGGATGAACGGGTAGACGGGGAACCAGTGAGAGACTAGCTCTTGGTGTTGGGACAGGCACAGGTCACTCTATTTTCCCATCAGGAAGAAGAATTAACCACAGGCTCATCCTCCCGCCGGAATCAGAACAGGGCCTGAAGCCATCCTGCGCTTTTGCGGTCAGCTCCCAAAAAAGCGAGTTGTAAAATGGAGCTTCAGGGCACTGCAATTCACAAACCTGCAGTTATAAATGATAACTCTCGTCCACAAATATATTGAGGGAAGGCAAAGAAGAGGATTTGAAATCAAGGCAGAATTGCAGGAAACAGATTTCAGGAGGTAGATTCGAATCGCCTTTAAAGCACATGAAAAGCGGCAAAACGTTGACAATGATGCCCTTGGCCAAAAAGGGCGTATGCGGTTTTTCCTGAATATATTCAGGAAAAAACACAAACGCCCTTTTTGGCCAACCAAGCAACCTGGAAAGGCAAATCAGCGCTACAAAGAAGACTCGCTACCCATCAGTCAAAAGGGCCATGCTGAAAAACGTGTCAAAACCAGAAATGCAGGACAGGCCATGGAAAAATGGGAGCCTTGCTACACTGATGGGCGAGATGTAAATTGCCAACAGCCACTCTGGAGAAGTGTACGGTGTGTCCTGAAACATCTAAAAAACACAGCTTAGAGAGCATAGGGCACTTCCACTCATGGGGGTATAAATTGGGAAAATGAAAAATCAGCAAGACACAAGCACCCCAAAGTTTAGGGCTGCTCTGTTGACAAGGACCTCCACTTCATTCCACCTTCAATATCCCAGGAAAGGGAAAAATGGATAAAGAAGTTGTGGTCCTTATGTACAATGGAATATCACTCAGCCATGAAATCAATGTCATAAGGGAGTAGCAGCATGATGAGTGGATTTAGGTACGATGATTCTAAGTGAAATAAGTCACACAGAAAACGACACTTTTCATAAGGTATCACTTATAGAGGGAATGTAAAAACCGTTACACTTGAACTGAATTACAAAACAGAACAGAGTCACACATGCAGAAAACACACTATGGCTGCTGAACGGGAAAGGTGAGGTGGGGTGATACATAAAACAAGCGTTTCAAATTAGCTCAGATACCGTTCCATAAACCCAATATGTAATAGACAAGACCTACTCCTTGCTCAGAGAACTGGACTCAACACGCCCTATTCACCGCACAAGAATATATCTGACTAGTAATAATCGTAAAACCTATGTATTGATATCTCTCTGTTAGTGTGTCAAGTGGGTGTAAAGCGGCATAAACACAGCAGTGAAAAGCAGCTAAACCCCATTATAAAAATAAATTACTTCGAAAAACCCATGAAACAAAGACAGTGAAAGAGAGAGAAATTCTTACACAATGCGTTCAGGGGCTGTGATGCAACCTGGATTGACCATATCTAGACCCACAGCTGGATGAGACATAAGGGTGGACACTCTTGGGGCTGAGAGGTTTGGTGAGGTTGGGTGAGCAAACGCAGACCCTTTAAAGTAATACTGCGTGGTACCCATCGCATGGGTCCCAAATCTCCAGGTTCAAGGACATCTTCCTACATCGAAAACATGCATGAGAAAACAAAAAGATGGTACACCATGTGATGGGGAAAGGTTTCTAAAACGCACCTCATTTCTCTTCTCCTTGTGCCCGGGGTCGCCATTCCAGCCGCTTTACTAACAATCTCCCTACTTGGAGCATCAGCACCTTTAACCTCCTGTTCCGTACAGGTTGCAATTTGTCCTGAGGATGAACGGGAAGACGGGGAACCAACGAGAGACTAGCTCTTGGTGTCGGGACAGGCACAGGTCACTCTATTTTCCCATCAGGAAGAAGAATTAACCACAGGCTCAGCCTGCCCCCCGGAACCAGAACAGGGCCTGAAGCCATCCTGCGCTTTTGCGGCCAGCTCCCAAAAAAGCGAGTTGTAAAATGGAGGTTCAGGGCACTGCAATTCACAAACCTGCAGAGTTATAAATGAAAACTCTCGTCCACAAATATATTGAGGGAAGGCAAAGAAGAGGATTTGAAATCAAGGCAGAATTGCAGGAATCAGATTTCAGGAGGTAGATACGAATCGCCTTTAAAGCACATGAAAAGCGGCAAAACGTTGACAATGATGCCCTTGGCCAAAAAGGGCGTATGCGTTTTTTCCTGAATATATTCAGGAAAAAACGCATACGCCCTTTTTGGCCAACCAAGCAACCTGGAAAGGCAAATAAGCGCTACAAAGAAGTCTCGCTTCCCATCGGTCAAAAGGGCCATGCTGAAAAGAGTGTCAAAACCAGAAATGCAGGACAGGCCATGGAGAAATGGGAGCCTTGCTACACTGATGGGCGGGATGTAAATTGCCAAGAGCCACTCTGGAGAAGTGTCCGGTGAGTCCTGAAACATCTGAAAAACACAGCTTAGAGAGCATAGGGCACTTCCACTCATGGGGGTATAAATTGGGAAAATTAAAAATCAGCAAGACACAAGCACCCCAAAGTTTAGGGCTGCTCTGTTGACCAGGACCTCCACTTCATTCCACCTTAAATATCCCAGGAAAGAGAAAAATGGATAAAGAAGTTGTGGTCCTTATGTACAATGGAATATCACTCAGCCATGAAATCAATGCCGTAAGGTTAGTAGCAGCATGATGAGTGGATTTAGGTACGACGATTCTAAGTGAAATAAGTCACACAGAAAAGGACACTTCTCATAAGGTATCACTGATAGAGGGAATGTAAAAACCGTTACACTTGAACTGAATTACAAAACAGAACAGAGTCACACATGCAGAAAACACACTATGGCTGCTGAACGGGAAAGGTGAGGTGGGGTGATACATAAAACAAGGGTATCAAATTAGCTCAGATACCGTTCCATAAACCCAATATGTAATAGACAAGACCTACTCCTTGCTCAGAGAACTGGACTCAACACGCCCTATTCACCGCACAAGAATATATCTGACTAATAATAATCGTAAAACCTATGTATTGATATCTCTCTGTTAGTGTGTCAAGTGGGTGTAAAGCGGCATAAACACAGCAGTGAAAAGCAGCTAAACCCCATTATAAAAATAAATTACTTTGAAACACCCATGAAACAAAGACAGTGAAAGAGAGAGAAATTCTTACACAATGCGTTCAGGGGCTGTGATGCAACCTGGATTGACCATATCTAGACGCACAGCTGGATGAGACATAAGGGTGGACACTCTTGGGGCTGAGAGGTTTGGTGAGGTTGGGTGAGCAAACGCAGACCCTTTAAAGTAATACTGCGTGGTACCCATCGCATGGGTCCCAAATCTCCAGGTTCAAGGGCATCTTCCTACATCCAAAACATGCATGAGAAACCCAGAAGATGGTACACCGTGTGATGGGGAAAGGCTTCTAAAACGCACCTCATTTCTCATCTCCTTGTGCCCGGGTTCGCCATTCCAGCCGCTTTACTAGCAAGCTCCCTACTTGGAGCATCAGCACCTTTAACCTCCTGTTCCGTACAGGTTGCAATTTGTCCTGAGGATAAACGGGAAGACGTGGAACCAACGAGAGACTAGCTCTTGGTGTTGGGACAGGCACAGGTCACTCTATTTTCCCATCAGAAAGAAGAATTAACCACAGGCTCAGCCTGCCCCCCGGAACCAGAACAGGGCCTGAAGCCATTCTGCGATTTTGCGGCCAGCTCCCATAAAAACGAGTTGTAAAACGGAGGTTCAGGGCACTGCAATTCACAAACCTGCAGAGTTATAAATGATAACTCTCGTCCACAAATATATTGAGGGAAGGCAAAGAAGAGGATTTGAAATCAAGGCAGAATTGCAGGAAACAGATTTCAGGAGGTAGATACGAATCGCCTTTAAAGCACATGAAAAGCGGCAAAACGTTGACAATGATGCCCTTGGCCAAAAAGGGCGTATGCGTTTTTTCCTGAATATATTCAGGAAAAAACGCATACGCCCTTTTTGGCCAACCAAGCAACCTGGAAAGGCAAATCAGCGCTACAAAGAAGTCTCGCTTCCCATCGGTCAAAAGGGCCATGCTGAAAAGAGTGTCAAAACCAGAAATGCAGGACAGGCCATGGAGAAATGGGAGCCTTGCTACACTGATGGGCGGGATGTAAATTGCCAAGAGCCACTCTGGAGAAGTGTCCGGTGAGTCCTGAAACATCTGAAAAACACAGCTTAGAGAGCATAGGGCACTTCCACTCATGGGGGTATAAACTGGGAAAATGAAAATCAGCAAGACACAAGCACCCCAAAGTTTAGGGCTGCTCTGTTGACAAGGACCTCCACTTCATTCCTCCTTCAATATCCCAGGAAAGGGAAAAATGGATAAAGAAGTTGTGGTCCTTATGTACAATGGAATATCACTCGCCATGAAATCAATGTCATAAGGCTAGTAGCAGCATGATGAGTGGATTTAGGTACGACGATTCTAAGTGAAATAAGTCACACAGAAAAGGACACTTCTCATAAGGTATCACTTATAGAGGGAATGTAAAAACCGTTACACTTGAACTGAATTACAAAACAGAACAGAGTCACACATGCAGAAAACACACTATGGCTGCTTAACGGGAAAGGTGAGGTGGGGTGATACATAAAACAAGGGTTTCAAATTAGCTCAGATACCGTTCCATAAACCCAATATGTAATAGACAAGACCTACTCCTTGCTCAGAGAACTGGACTCAACACGCCCTATTCACCGCACAAGAATATATCTGACTAGTAATAATCTTAAAACCTATGTATTGATATCTCTCTGTTAGTGTGTCAAGTGGGTGTAAAGCGGCATAAACACAGCAGTGAAAAGCAGCTAAACCCCAGTATAAAAATAAATTACTTCGAAAAACCCATGAAACAAAGACAGTGAAAGAGAGAGAAATTCTTACACAATGCGTTCAGGGGCTGTGATGCAACCTGGATTGAACATATCTAGACCCACAGCTGGATGAGACATAAGGGTGGACACTCTTGTGGCTGAGACGTTTGGTGAGGTTGGGTGAGCAAACGCAGACCCTTTAAAGTAATACTGCGTGGTACCCATTGCATGGGTCCCAAATCTCCAGGTTCAAGGGCATCTTCCTACATCGAAAACATGCATGAGAAAACAAAAAGATGGTACACCATGTGATGGGGAAAGGTTTCTAAAACGCACCTCATTTCTCTTCTCCTTGTGCCCGGGTTCGCCATTCCAGCCGCTTTACTAACAATCTCCCTACTTGCAGCATTAGCACCTTTAACCTCCTGTTCCGTACAGGTTGCAATTTGTCCTGAGGATGAACGGGTAGACGGGGAACCAGTGAGAGACTAGCTCTTGGTGTTGGGACAGGCACAGGTCACTCTATTTTCCCATCAGGAAGAAGAATTAACCACAGGCTCATCCTCCCGCCGGAATCAGAACAGGGCCTGAAGCCATCCTGCGCTTTTGCGGTCAGCTCCCAAAAAAGCGAGTTGTAAAATGGAGCTTCAGGGCACTGCAATTCACAAACCTGCAGTTATAAATGATAACTCTCGTCCACAAATATATTGAGGGAAGGCAAAGAAGAGGATTTGAAATCAAGGCAGAATTGCAGGAAACAGATTTCAGGAGGTAGATTCGAATAGCCTTTAAAGCACATGAAAAGCGGCAAAACGTTGACAATGATGCCCTTGGCCAAAAAGGTCGTATGCGGTTTTTCCTGAATATATTCAGGAAAAAACACAAACGCCCTTTTTGGCCAACCAAGCAACCTGGAAAGGCAAATCAGCGCTACAAAGAAGACTCGCTACCCATCAGTCAAAAGGGCCATGCTGAAAAACGTGTCAAAACCAGAAATGCAGGACAGGCCATGGAAAAATGGGAGCCTTGCTACACTGATGGGCGAGATGTAAATTGCCAACAGCCACTCTGGAGAAGTGTACGGTGTGTCCTGAAACATCTAAAAAACACAGCTTAGAGAGCATAGGGCACTTCCACTCATGGGGGTATAAATTGGGAAAATGAAAAATCAGCAAGACACAAGCACCCCAAAGTTGAGGGCTGCTCTGTTGACAAGGACCTCCACTTCATTCCACCTTCAATATCCCAGGAAAGGGAAAAATGGATAAAGAAGTTGTGGTCCTTATGTACAATGGAATATCACTCAGCCATGAAATCAATGTCATAAGGGAGTAGCAGCATGATGAGTGGATTTAGGTACGATGATTCTAAGTGAAATAAGTCACACAGAAAAGGACACTTTTCATAAGGTATCACTTATAGAGGGAATGTAAAAACCGTTACACTTGAACTGAATTACAAAACAGAACAGAGTCACACATGCAGAAAACACACTATGGCTGCTGAATGGGAAAGGTGAGGTGGGGTGATACATAAAACAAGCGTTTCAAATTAGCTCAGATACCGTTCCATAAACCCAATATGTAATAGACAAGACCTACTCCTTGCTCAGAGAACTGGACTCAACACGCCCTATTCACCGCACAAGAATATATCTGACTAGTAATAATCGTAAAACCTATGTATTGATATCTCTCTGTTAGTGTGTCAAGTGGGTGTAAAGCGGCATAAACACAGCAGTGAAAAGCAGCTAAACCCCAGTATAAAAATAAATTACTTCGAAAAACCCATGAAACAAAGACAGTGAAAGAGAGAGAAATTCTTACACAATGCGTTCAGGGGCTGTGATGCAACCTGGATTGACCATATCTAGACCCACAGCTGGATGAGACATAAGGGTGGACACTCTTGGGGCTGAGAGGTTTGGTGAGGTTGGGTGAGCAAACGCAGACCCTTTAAAGTAATACTGCGTGGTACCCATCGCATGGGTCCCAAATCTCCAGGTTCAAGGACATCTTCCTACATCGAAAACATGCATGAGAAAACAAAAAGATGGTACACCATGTGATGGGGAAAGGTTTCTAAAACGCACCTCATTTCTCTTCTCCTTGTGCCCGGGGTCGCCATTCCAGCCGCTTTACTAACAATCTCCCTACTTGGAGCATCAGCACCTTTAACCTCCTGTTCCGTACAGGTTGCAATTTGTCCTGAGGATGAACGGGTAGACGGGGAACCAGTGAGAGACTAGCTCTTGTTGTTGGCACCGGCACAGGTCACTCTATTTTCCCATCAGGAAGAAGAATTCACCACAGGCTCATCATCCCCCCCGGAACCAGAACAGGGCCTGAAGCCATTCAGCGCTTTTGCGGCCAGCTCCCAAAAAAGCGAGTTGTAAAATGGAGCCTCAGGGCACTGCAATTCACAAACCTGCAGAGTTATAAATGATAACTCTCGTCCACAAATATATTGAGGGAAGGCAAAGAAGAGGATTTGAAATCAAGGCAGAATTGCAGGAAACAGATTTCAGGAGGTAGATTCGAATCGCCTTTAAAGCACATGAAAAGCGGCAAAACGTTGACAATGATGCCCTTGGCCAAAAAGGGCGTATGCGTTTTTTCCTGAATATATTCAGGAAAAAACGCATACGCCCTTTTTGGCCAACCAAGCAACCTGGAAAGGCAAATCAGTGCTACAGAGAAGTCTCGCTTCCCATCGGTCAAAAGGGCCATGCTGAAAAAAGTGTCAAAACCAGAAATGCAGTACAGGCCATGGAGAAATGGGAGCCTTGCTACACTGATGGGCGGGATGTAAATTGCCAACAGCCACTCTGGAGAAGTGTACGGTGTGTCCTGAAACATCTGAAAAACACAGCTTAGAGAGCATAGGGCACTTCCACTCATGGGGGTATAAATTGGAAAAATTAAAAATCAGCAAGACACAAGCACCCCAAAGTTGAGGGCTGCTCTGTTGACAAGGACCTCCACTTCATTCCACCTTAAATATCTCAGGAAAGAGAAAAATGGATAAAGAAGTTGTGGTCCTTATGTACAATGGAATATCACTCAGCCATGAAATCAATGTCATAAGGTTAGTAGCAGCATGATGAGTGGATTTAGGTACGACGATTCTAACTGAAATAAGTCACACAGAAAAGGACACTTCTCATAAGGTATCACTGATAGAGGGAATGTAAAAACCGTTACACTTGAACTGAATTACAAAACAGAACAGAGTCACACATACAGAAAACACACTATGGCTGCTTAACGGGAAAGGTGAGGTGGGGTGATACATAAAACAAGGGTATCAAATTAGCTCAGATACCGTTCCATAAACCCAATATGTAATAGACAAGACCTACTCCTTGCTCAGAGAACTGGACTCAACACGCCCTATTCACCGCACAAGATTATATCTGACTAGTAATAATCGTAAAGCCTATGTATTGATATCTCTCTGTTAGTGTGTCAAGTGGGTGTAAAGCGGCATAAACACAGCAGTGAAATGGAGCTAAACCCCATTATGAAAATAAATTACTTTGAAAAACCCATGAAACAACGACAGTGAAAGAGATAGAAATTCTTACACAATGAGTTCAGGGGCTGTGATGCAACCTGGATTGACCATATCTAGACCCACAGCTGGATGAGACATAAGGGTGGACACTCTTGGGGCTGAGAGGTTTGGTGAGATTGGGTGAGCAAACGCAGACCCTTTAAAGTAATACTGCGTGGTACCCATCGCATGGGTCCCAAATCTCCAGGTTCAAGGGCATCTTCCTACATCGAAAACATGCATGAGAAACCCAGAAGATGGTACACCGTGTGATGGGGAAAGGTTTCTAAAACGCACCTCATTTCTCATCTCCTTGTGCCCGTGTTCGCCATTCCAGCCGCTTTACTAGCAATCTCCCTACTTGGAGCATCAGCACCTTTAACCTCCTGTTCCGTACAGGTTGCAATTTGTCCTGAGGATGAACGGGAAGACGGGGAACCAACGAGAGACTAGCTCTTGGTGTCGGGACAGGCACAGGTCACTCTATTTTCCCATCAGGAAGAAGAATTAACCACAGGCTCAGCCTGCCCCCCGGAACCAGAACAGGGCCTGAAGCCATCCTGCGCTTTTGCGGCCAGCTCCCAAAAAAGCGAGTTGTAAAATGGAGGTTCAGGGCACTGCAATTCACAAACCTGCAGAGTTATAAATGATAACTCTCGTCCACAAATATATTGAGGGAAGGCAAAGAAGAGGATTTTAAATCAAGGCAGAATTGCACGAAACAGATTTCAGGAGGTAGATACGAATCGCCTTTAAAGCACATGAAAAGCGGCAAAACGTTGACAATGATGCCCTTGGCCAAAAAGGGCGTATGCGCTTTTTCCTGAATATATTCAGGAAAAAACGCATACGCCCTTTTTGGCCAACCAAGCAACCTGGAAAGGCAAATCAGCGCTACAGAGAAGTCTCGCTTCCCATCGGTCAAAAGGGCCATGCTGAAAAAAGTGTCAAAACCAGAAATGCAGGACAGGCCATGGAGAAATGGGAGCCTTGCTACACTGATGGGCGGGATGTAAATTGCCAACAGCCACTCTGGAGAAGTGTACGGTGTGTCCTGAAACATCTGAAAAACACAGCTTAGAGAGCATAGGGCACTTCCACTCATGGGGGTATAAATTGGGAAAATTAAAAATCAGCAAGACACAAGCACCCCAAAGTTGAGGGCTGCTCTGTTGACAAGGACCTCCACTTCATTCCACCTTCAATATCCCAGGAAAGAGAAAAATGGATAAAGAAGTTGTGGTCCTTATGTACAATGGAATATCACTCAGCCATGAAATCAATGTCATAAGGTTAGTAGCAGCATGATGAGTGGATTTAGGTACGACGATTCTAAGTGAAATAAGTCACACAGAAAAGGACACTTCTCATAAGGTATCACTGATAGATGGAATGTAAAAAGCGTTACACTTGAACTGAATTACAAAACAGAACAGAGTCACACATGCAGAAAACACACTATGGCTGCTTAACGGGAAAGGTGAGGTGGGGTGATACATGAAACAAGGGAATCAAATTAGCTCAGATACCGTTCCATAAACCCTATATGTAGTAGACAAGACCTACTCCTTGCTCAGAGAACTGTACTCAACACGCCCTATTCACCGCACAAGAATATATCTGACTAGTAATAATCCTAAAACCTATGTATTGATATCTCTCTGTTAGTGTGTCAAGTGGGTGTAAAGCGACATAAACACAGCAGTGAAAAGCAGCTAAACCCCATTATGAAAATAAATTACTTTGAAAAACCCATGAAACAACGACAGTGAAAGAGAGAGAAATTCTTACACAATGCGTTCAGGGGCTGTGATGCAACCTGGATTGACCATATCTAGACCCACAGCTGGATGAGACATAAGGGTGGACACTCTTGGGGCTGAGAGGTTTGGTGAGGTTGGGTGAGCAAACGCAGACCCTTTAAAGTAATACTGCGTGGTACCCATCGCATGGGTCCCAAATCTCCAGGTTCAAGGGCATCTTCCTACATCGAAAACATGCATTAGAAACCCAGAAGATGGTACACCGTGTGATGGGGAAAGGTTTCTAAAACGCACCTAATTTCTCATCTCCTTGTGCCCGGGTTCGCCTTTCCAGCCGCTTTACTAGCAATCTCCCTACTTGGAGCATCAGCACCTTTAACCTCCTGTTCCGTACAGGTTGCAATTTGTCCTGAGGATGAACGGGAAGACGGGGAACCAACGAGAGACTAGCTCTTGGTGTCGGGACAGGCACAGGTCACTCTATTTTCCCATCAGAAAGAAGAATTAACCACAGGCTCAGCCTGCCCCCCGGAACCAGAACAGGGCCTGAAGCCATCCTGCGCTTTTGCGGCCAGCTCCCAAAAAAGCGAGTTGTAAAATGGAGGTTCAGGGCACTGCAATTCACAAACCTGCAGAGTTATAAATGATAACTCTCGTCCACAAATATATTGAGGGAAGGCAAAGAAGAGGATTTGAAATCAAGGCAGAATTGCACGAAACAGATTTCAGGAGGTAGATACGAATCGCCTTTAAAGCACATGAAAAGCGGCAAAACGTTGACAATGATGCCCTTGGCCAAAAAGGGCGTATGCGTTTTTTCCTGAATATATTCAGGAAAAAACGCATACGCCCTTTTTGGCCAACCAAGCAACCTGGAAAGGCAAATCAGCGCTACAGAGAAGTCTCGCTTCCCATCGGTCAAAAGGGCCATGCTGAAAAAAGTGTCAAAACCAGAAATGCAGGACAGGCCATGGAGAAATGGGAGCCTTGCTACACTGATGGGCGGGATGTAAATTGCCAACAGCCACTCTGGAGAAGTGTACGGTGTGTCCTGAAACATCTGAAAAACACAGCTTAGAGAGCATAGGGCACTTCCACTCATGGGGGTATAAATTGGGAAAATTAAAAATCAGCAAGACACAAGCACCCCAAAGTTGAGGGCTGCTCTGTTGACAAGGACCTCCACTTCATTCCACCTTAAATATCCCAGGAAAGAGAAAAATGGATAAAGAAGTTGTGGTCCTTATGTACAATGGAATATCACTCAGCCATGAAATCAATGTCATAAGGTTAGTAGCAGCATGATGAGTGGATTTAGGTACGACGATTCTAAGTGAAATAAGTCACACAGAAAAGGACACTTCTCATAAGGTATCACTTTTAGAGGGAATGTAAAAACCGTTACACTTGAACTGAATTACAAAACAGAACAGAGTCACACATGCAGAAAACAGACTATGGCTGCTTAACGGAAAAGGTGAGATGGGGTGATACATAAAACAAGGGTATCAAATTAGCTCAGACACCGTTCCATAAACCCAATATGTAGTAGACAAGACCTACTCCTTGCTCAGAGAACTGGACTCAACACGCCCTATTCACCGCACAAGAATATATCTGACTAGTAATAATCTTAAAACCTATGTATTGATATCTCTCTGTTAGTGTGTCAAGTGGGTGTAAAGCGGCATAAACACAGCCGTGAAAAGCAGCTAAACCCCATTATGAAAATAAATTACTTTGAAAAACCCATGAAACAACGAAAGTGAAAGAGATAGAAATTCTTACACAATGAGTTCAGGGGCTGTGATGCAACCTGGATTGACCATATCTAGACCCACAGCTGGATGAGACATAAGGGTGGACACTCTTGGGGCTGAGAGGTTTGGTGAGGTTGGGTGAGCAAACGCAGACCCTTTAAAGTAATACTGCGTGGTACCCATCGCATGGGTCCCAAATCTCCAGCTTCAAGGGCATGTTCCTACATCGAAAACATGCATGAGAAACCCAGAAGATGGTACACCGTGTGATGGGGAAAGGTTTCTAAAACGCACCTCATTTCTCATCTCCTTGTGCCCGTGTTCGCCATTCCAGCCGCTTTACTAGCAATCTCCCTACTTGGAGCATCAGCACCTTTAACCACCTGTTCCGTACAGGTTGCAATTTGTCCTGAGGATGAACGGGAAGACGGGGAACCAACGAGAGACTAGCTCTTGGTGTCGGGACAGGCACAGGTCACTGTATTTTCCCATCAGGAAGAAGAATTAACCACAGGCTCAGCCTGCCCCCCGGAACCAGAACAGGGCCTGAAGCCATCCTGCGCTTTTGCGGCCAGCTCCCAAAAAAGCGAGTTGTAAAATGGAGGTTCAGGGCACTGCAATTCACAAACCTGCAGAGTTATAAATGATAACTCTCGTCCACAAATATATTGAGGGAAGGCAAAGAAGAGGATTTGAAATCAAGGCAGAATTGCACGAAACAGATTTCAGAAGGTAGATACGAATCGCCTTTAAAGCACATGAAAAGCGGCAAAACGTTGACAATGATGCCCTTGGCCAAAAAGGGCGTATGCGTTTTTTCCTGAATATATTCAGGAAAAAACGCATACGCCCTTTTTGGCCAACCAAGCAACCTGGAAAGGCAAATCAGCGCTACAGAGAAGTCTCGCTTCCCATCGGTCAAAAGGGCCATGCTGAAAAAAGTGTCAAAACCAGAAATGCAGGACAGGCCATGGAGAAATGGGAGCCTTGCTACACTGATGGGCGGGATGTAAATTGCCAACAGCCACTCTGGAGAAGTGTACGGTGTGTCCTGAAACATCTGAAAAACACAGCTTAGAGAGCATAGGGCACTTCCACTCATGGGTGTATAAATTGGGAAAATGAAAAATCAGCAAGACACAAGCACCCCAAAGTTGAGGGCTGCTCTGTTGACAAGGACCTCCACTTCATTCCACCTTCAATATCCCAGGAAAGAGAAAAATGGATAAAGAAGTTGTGGTCCTTATGTACAATGGAATATCACTCAGCCATGAAATCAATGTCATAAGGTTAGTAGCAGCATGATGAGTGGATTTAGGTACGACGATTCTAAGTGAAATAAGTCACACAGAAAAGGACACTTCTCATAAGGTATCACTGATAGAGGGAATGTAAAAACCGTTACACTTGAACTGAATTACAAAACAGAACAGAGTCACACATGCAGAAAACAGACTATGGCTGCTTAACGGGAAAGGTGAGGTGGGGTGATACATAAAACAAGCGTTTCAAATTAGCTCAGATACCGTTCCATAAACCCAATATGTAATAGACAAGACCTACTCCTTGCTCAGAGAACTGGACTCAACACGCCCTATTCACCGCACAAGAATATATCTGACTAGTAATAATCTTAAAACCTATGTATTGATATCTCTCTGTTAGTGTGTCAAGTGGGTGTAAAGCGGCATAAACACAGCCGTGAAAAGCAGCTAAACCCCATTATGAAAATAAATTACTTTGAAAAACCCATGAAACAACGACAGTGAAAGAGATAGAAATTCTTACACAATGAGTTCAGGGGCTGTGATGCAACCTGGATTGACCATATCTAGACCCACAGCTGGATGAGACATAAGGGTGGACACTCTTGGGGCTGAGAGGTTTGGTGAGGTTGGGTGAGCAAACGCAGACCCTTTAAAGTAATACTGCGTGGTACCCATCGCATGGGTCCCAAATCTCCAGGTTCAAGGGCATCTTCCTACATCGAAAACATGCATGAGAAACCCAGAAGATGGTACACCGTGTGATGGGGAAAGGTTTCTAAAACGCACCTAATTTCTCATCTCCTTGTGCCCGGGTTCGCCTTTCCAGCCGCTTTACTAGCAATCTCCCTACTTGGAGCATCAGCACCTTTAACCTCCTGTTCCGTACAGGTTGCAATTTGTCCTGAGGATGAACGGGAAGACGGGGAACCAACGAGAGACTAGCTCTTGGTGTCGGGACAGGCACAGGTCACTCTATTTTCCCATCAGGAAGAAGAATTAACCACAGGCTCAGCCTGCCCCCCGGAACCAGAACAGGGCCTGAAGCCATCCTGCGCTTTTGCGGCCAGCTCCCAAAAAAGCGAGTTGTAAAATGGAGGTTCAGGGCACTGCAATTCACAAACCTGCAGAGTTATAAATGATAACTCTCGTCCACAAATATATTGAGGGAAGGCAAAGAAGAGGATTTGAAATCAAGGCAGAATTGCACGAAACAGATTTCAGGAGGTAGATACGAATCGCCTTTAAAGCACATGAAAAGCGGCAAAACGTTGACAATGATGCCCTTGGCCAAAAAGGGCGTATGCGTTTTTTCCTGAATATATTCAGGAAAAAACGCATACGCCCTTTTTGGCCAACCAAGCAACCTGGAAAGGCAAATCAGCGCTACAGAGAAGTCTCGCTTCCCATCGGTCAAAAGGGCCATGCTGAAAAAAGTGTCAAAACCAGAAATGCAGGACAGGCCATGGAGAAATGGGAGCCTTGCTACACTGATGGGCGGGATGTAAATTGCCAACAGCCACTCTGGAGAAGTGTACGGTGTGTCCTGAAACATCTGAAAAACACAGCTTAGAGAGCATAGGGCACTTCCACTCATGGGGGTATAAATTGGGAAAATTAAAAATCAGCAAGACACAAGCACCCCAAAGTTTAGGGCTGCTCTGTTGACAAGGGCCTCCACTTCATTCCACCTTAAATATCCCAGGAAAGAGAAAAATGGATAAAGAAGTTGTGGTCCTTATGTACAATGGAATATCACTCAGCCATGAAATCAATGTCATAAGGTTAGTAGCAGCATGATGAGTGGATTTAGGTACGACGATTCTAAGTGAAATAAGTCACACAGAAAAGGACACTTCTCATAAGGTATCACTGATAGATGGAATGTAAAAAGCGTTACACTTGAACTGAATTACAAAACAGAACAGAGTCACACATGCAGAAAACAGACTATGGCTGCTTAACGGGAAAGGTGAGGTGGGGTGCTACATGAAACAAGGGAATCAAATTAGCTCAGATACCGTTCCATAAACCCAATATGTAGTAGACAAGACCTACTCCTTGCTCAGAGAACTGTACTCAACACGCCCTATTCACCGCACAAGAATATATCTGACTAGTAATAATCCTAAAACCTATGTATTGATATCTCTCTGTTAGTGTGTCAAGTGGGTGTAAAGCGACATAAACACAGCAGTGAAAAGCAGCTAAACCCCATTATGAAAATAAATTACTTTGAAAAACCCATGAAACAACGACAGTGAAAGAGAGAGAAATTCTTACACAATGCGTTCAGGGGCTGTGATGCAACCTGGATTGACCATATCTAGACCCACAGCTGGATGAGACATAAGGGTGGACACTCTTGGGGCTGAGAGGTTTGGTGAGGTTGGGTGAGCAAACGCAGACCCTTTAAAGTAATACTGCGTGGTACCCATCGCATGGGTCCCAAATCTCCAGGTTCAAGGGCATCTTCCTACATCGAAAACATGCATGAGAAACCCAGAAGATGGTACACCGTGTGATGGGGAAAGGTTTCTAAAACGCACCTCATTTCTCATCTCCTTGTGCCCGGGTTCGCCTTTCCAGCCGCTTTACTAGCAATCTCCCCACTTGGAGCATCAGCACCTTTAACCTCCTCTTCCGTACAGGTTGCAATTTGTCCTGAGGATGAACGGGAAGACGGGGAACCAACGAGAGACTAGCTCTTGGTTTCGGGACAGGCACAGGTCACTGTATTTTCCCATCAGGAAGAAGAATTAACCACAGGCTCAGCCTGCCCCCCGGAACCAGAACAGGGCCTGAAGCCATCCTGCGCTTTTGCGGCCAGCTCCCAAAAAAGCGAGTTGTAAAATGGAGGTTCAGGGCACTGCAATTCACAAACCTGCAGAGTTATAAATGATAACTCTCGTCCACAAATATATTGAGGGAAGGCAAAGAAGAGGATTTGAAATCAAGGCAGAATTGCACGAAACAGATTTCAGGAGGTAGATACGAATCGCCTTTAAAGCACATGAAAAGCGGCAAAACGTTGACAATGATGCCCTTGGCCAAAAAGGGCGTATGCGTTTTTTCCTGAATATATTCAGGAAAAAACGCATACGCCCTTTTTGGCCAACCAAGCAACCTGGAAAGGCAAATCAGCGCTACAGAGAAGTCTCGCTTCCCATCGGTCAAAAGGGCCATGCTGAAAAAAGTGTCAAAACCAGAAATGCAGGACAGGCCATGGAGAAATGGGAGCCTTGCTACACTGATGGGCGGGATGTAAATTGCCAACAGCCACTCTGGAGAAGTGTACGGTGTGTCCTGAAACATCTGAAAAACACAGCTTAGAGAGCATAGGGCACTTCCACTCATGGGGGTATAAATTGGGAAAATTAAAAATCAGCAAGACACAAGCACCCCAAAGTTGAGGGCTGCTCTGTTGACAAGGACCTCCACTTCATTCCACCTTCAATATCCCAGGAAAGAGAAAAATGGATAAAGAAGTTGTGGTCCTTATGTACAATGGAATATCACTCAGCCATGAAATCAATGTCATAAGGTTAGTAGCAGCATGATGAGTGGATTTAGGTACGACGATTCTAAGTGAAATAAGTCACACAGAAAAGGACACTTCTCATAAGGTATCACTGATAGAGGGAATGTAAAAACCGTTACACTTGAACTGAATTACAAAACAGAACAGAGTCACACATGCAGAAAACAGACTATGGCTGCTTAACGGGAAAGGTGAGGTGGGGTGATACATAAAACAAGCGTTTCAAATTAGTTCAGATACCGTTCCATAAACCCAATATGTAATAGACAAGACCTACTCCTTGCTCAGAGAACTGGACTCAACACGCCCTATTCACCGCACAAGAATATATCTGACTAGTAATAATCTTAAAACCTATGTATTGATATCTCTCTGTTAGTGTGTCAAGTGGGTGTAAAGCGGCATAAACACAGCAGTGAAAAGCAGCTAAACCCCATTATGAAAATAAATTACTTTGAAAAACCCATGAAACAACGACAGTGAAAGAGAGAGAAATTCTTACACAATGCGTTCAGGGGCTGTGATGCAACCTGGATTGACCATATCTAGACCCACAGCTGGATGAGACATAAGGGTGGACACTCTTGGGGCTGAGAGGTTTGGTGAGGTTGGGTGAGCAAACGCCGACCCTTTAAAGTAATACTGCGTGGTACCCATCGCATGGGTCCCAAATCTCCAGCTTCAAGGGCATCTTCCTACATCGAAAACATGCATGAGAAACCCAGAAGATAGTACACCGTGTGATGGGGAAAGGTTTCTAAGACGCACCTCATTTCTCATCTCCTTGTGCCCGGGTTCGCCATTCCAGCCGCTTTACTAGCAATCTCCCTACATGGAGCATCAGCACCTTTAACCTCCTGTTCCGTACAGGTTGCAATTTGTCCTGAGGATGAACGGGAAGACGGGGAACCAACGAGAGACTAGCTCTTGGTGTCGGGACAGGCACAGGTCACTCTATTTTCCCATCAGGAAGAAGAATTAACCACAGGCTCAGTCTGCCCCCCAGAACCAGAACAGGGCCTGAAGCCATCCTGCGCTTTTGCGGCCAGCTCCCAAAAAAGCGAGTTGTAAAATGGAGGTTCAGGGCACTGCAATTCACAAACCTGCAGAGTTATAAATGATAACTCTCGTCCACAAATATATTGAGGGAAGGCAAAGAAGAGGATTTGAAATCAAGGCAGAATTGCACGAAACAGATTTCAGGAGGTAGATTCGAATCGCCTTTAAAGCACATGAAAAGCGGCAAAATGTTGACAATGATGCCCTTGGCCAAAAAGGGCGTATGCGTTTTTTCCTGAATATATTCAGGAAAAAACGCATACGCCCTTTTTGGCCAACCAAGCCACCTGGAAAGGCAAATCAGCGCTACAAAGAAGTCTCCCTTCCCATCGGTCAAAAGGGCCATGCTGAAAAAAGTGTCAAAACCAGAAATGCAGGAAAGGCCATGGAGAAATGAGAGCCTTGCTACACTGATGGGCGGGATGTAAATCGCCAACAGCCACTCTGGAGAAGTGTACGGTGTGTCCTGAAACATCTGAAAAACACAGCTTAGAGAGCATAGGGCACTTCCACTCATGGGGGTATAAATTGGGAAAATTAAAAATCAGCAAGACACAAGCACCCCAAAGTTTAGGGCTGCTCTGTTGACAAGGACCTCCACTTCATTCCACCTTAAATATCCCAGGAAAGAGAAAAATGGATAAAGAAGTTGTGGTCCTTATGTACAATGGAATATCACTCAGCCATGAAATCAATGTCATAAGGTTAGTAGCAGCATGATGAGTGGATTTAGGTACGACGATTCTAACTGAAATAAGTCACACAGAAAAGGACACTTCTCATAAGGTATCACTTTTAGAGGGAATGTAAAAACCGTTACACTTGAACTGAATTACAAAACAGAACAGAGTCACACATGCAGAAAACAGACTATGGCTGCTTAACGGGAAAGGTGAGGTGGGGTGATACATAAAACAAGGGTATCAAATTAGCTCAGATACCATTCCATAAACCCAATATGTAGTAGACAAGACCTACTCCTTGCTCAGAGAACTGGACTCAACACGCCCTATTCACCGCACAAGAATATATCTGACTAGTAATAATCTTAAAACCTATGTATTGATATCTCTCTGTTAGTGTGTCAAGTGGGTGTAAAGCGGCATAAACACAGCCGTGAAAAGCAGCTAAACCCCATTATGAAAATAAATTACTTTGAAAAACCCATGAAACAACGACAGTGAAAGAGATAGAAATTCTTACACAATGAGTTCAGGGGCTGTGATGCAACCTGGATTGACCATATCTAGACCCACAGCTGGATGAGACATAAGGGTGGACACTCTTGGGGCTGAGAGGTTTGGTGAGGTTGGGTGAGCAAACGCAGACCCTTTAAAGTAATACTGCGTGGTACCCATCACATGGGTCCCAAATCTCCAGCTTCAAGGGCATCTTCCTACATCGAAAACATGCATGAGAAACCCAGAAGATGGTACACCGTGTGATGGGGAAAGGTTTCTAAAACGCACCTCATTTCTCATCTCCTTGTGCCCGGGTTCGCCATTCCAGCCGCTTTACTAGCAATCTCCCTACTTGGAGCATCAGCAACTTTAACCTCCTGTTCCGTACAGGTTGCAATTTGTCCTGAGGATGAACGGGAAGATGGGGAACCAACGAGAGACTAGCTCTTGGTGTCGGGACAGGCACAGGTCACTCTATTTTCCCATCAGGAAGAAGAATTAACCACAGGCTCAGCCTGCCCCCCGGAACCAGAACAGGGCCTGAAGCCATCCTGCGCTTTTGCGGCCAGCTCCCAAAAAAGCGAGTTGTAAAATGGAGGTTCAGGGCACTGCAATTCACAAACCTGCAGAGTTATAAATGATAACTCTCGTCCACAAATATATTGAGGGAAGGCAAAGAAGAGGATTTGAAATCAAGGCAGAATTGCACGAAACAGATTTCAGGAGGTAGATACGAATCGCCTTTAAAGCACATGAAAAGCGGCAAAACGTTGACAATGATGCCCTTGGCCAAAAAGGGCGTATGCGTTTTTTCCTGAATATATTCAGGAAAAAACGCATACGCCCTTTTTGGCCAACCAAGCAACCTGGAAAGGCAAATCAGTGCTACAGAGAAGTCTCGCTTCCCATCGGTCAAAAGGGCCATGCTGAAAAATGTGTCAAAACCAGAAATGCAGTACAGGCCATGGAGAAATGGGAGCCTTGCTACACTGATGGGCGGGATGTAAATTGCCAACAGCCACTCTGGAGAAGTGTACGGTGTGTCCTGAAACATCTGAAAAACACAGCTTAGAGAGCATAGGGCACTTCCACTCATGGGGGTATAAATTGGGAAAATTAAAAATCAGCAAGACACAAGCACCCCAAAGTTGAGGGCTGCTCTGTTGACAAGGACCTCCACTTCATTCCACCTTCAATATCCCAGGAAAGAGAAAAATGGATAAAGAAGTTGTGGTCCTTATGTACAATGGAATATCACTCAGCCATGAAATCAATGTCATAAGGTTAGTAGCAGCATGATGAGTGGATTTAGGTACGACGATTCTAAGTGAAATAAGTCACACAGAAAAGGACACTTCTCATAAGGTATCACTGATAGAGGGAATGTAAAAACCGTTACACTTGAACTGAATTACAAAACAGAACAGAGTCACACATGCAGAAAACACACTATGGCTGCTTAACGGGAAAGGTGAGGTGGGGTGATACATAAAACAAGCGTTTCAAATTAGCTCAGATACCGTTCCATAAGCCCAATATGTAATAGACAAGACCTACTCCTTGCTCAGAGAACTGGACTCAACACGCCCTATTCACCGCACAAGAATATATCTGACTAGTAATAATCTTAAAACCTATGTATTGATATCTCTCTGTTAGTGTGTCAAGTGGGTGTAAAGCGGCATAAACACAGCAGTGAAAAGCAGCTAAACCCCATTATGAAAATAAATTACTTTGAAAAACCCATGAAACAACGACAGTGAAAGAGAGAGAAATTCTTACACAATGCGTTCAGGGGCTGTGATGCAACCTGGATTGACCATATCTAGACCCACAGCTGGATGAGACATAAGGGTGGACACTCTTGGGGCTGAGAGGTTTGGTGAGGTTGGGTGATCAAACGCAGACCCTTTAAAGTAATATTGCATGGTACCCATCGCATGGGTCCCAAATCTCCAGCTTCAAGGGCATCTTCCTACATCGAAAACATGCATGAGAAACCCAGAAGATGGTACACCGTGTGATGGGGAAAGGTTTCTAAAACGCACCTCATTTGTCATCACCTTGTGCCCGTGTTCGCCATTCCAGCCACTTTACTAGCAAGCTCCCTACTTGGAGCATCAGCACCTTTAACCTCCTGTTCCGTACAGGTTGCAATTTGTCCTGAGGATGAACGGGAAGACGGGGAACCAACGAGAGACTAGCTCTTGGTGTTGGGACAGGCACAGGTCACTCTATTTTCCCATCAGGAAGAAGAATTAACCACAGGCTCAGCCTGCCCCCCGGAACCAGAACAGGGCCTGAAGCCATCCTGCGCTTTTGCGGCCAGCTCCCAAAAAAGCGAGTTGTAAAATGGAGGTTCAGGGCACTGCAATTCACAAACCTGCAGAGTTATAAATGATAACTCTCGTCCACAAATATATTGAGGGAAGGCAAAGAAGAGGATTTGAAATCAAGGCAGAATTGCACGAAACAGATTTCAGGAGGTAGATACGAATCGCCTTTAAAGCACATGAAAAGCGGCAAAACGTTGACAATGATGCCCTTGGCCAAAAAGGGCGTATGCGTTTTTTCCTGAATATATTCAGGAAAAAACGCATACGCCCTTTTTGGCCAACCAAGCAACCTGGAAAGGCAAATCAGCGCTACAGAGAAGTCTCGCTTCCCATCGGTCAAAAGGGCCATGCTGAAAAAAGTTTCAAAACCAGAAATGCAGGAGAGGCCATGGAGAAATGGGAGCCTTGCTACACTGATGGGCGGGATGTAAATTGCCAACAGCCACTCTGGAGAAGTGTACGGTGTGTCCTGAAACATCTGAAAAACACAGCTTAGAGAGCATAGGGCACTTCCACTCATGGGGGTATAAATTGGGAAAATGAAAAATCAGCAAGACACAAGCACCCCAAAGTTTAGGGCTGCTCTGTTGACAAGGACCTCCACTTCATTCCACCTTAAATATCCAAGGAAAGAGAAAAATGGATAAAGAAGTTGTGGTCCTTATGTACAATGGAATATCACTCAGCCATGAAATCAATGTCATAAGGTTAGTAGCAGCATGATGAGTGGATTTAGGTACGACGATTCTAAGTGAAATAAGTCACACAGAAAAGGACACTTCTCATAAGGTATCACTGATAGAGGGAATGTAAAAACCGTTACACTTGAACTGAATTACAAAACAGAACAGAGTCACACATGCAGAAAACACACTATGGCTGCTTAACGGGAAAGGTGAGGTGGGGTGATACATAAAACAAGGGTATCAAATTAGCTCAGATACCGTTCCATAAACCCAATATGTAGTAGACAAGACCTACTCCTTGCTCAGAGAACTGTACTCAACACGCCCTATTCACCGCACAAGAATATATCTGACTAGTAATAATCTTAAAACCTATGTATTGATATCTCTCTGTTAGTGTGTCAAGTGGGTGTAAAGCGGCATAAACACAGCCGTGAAAAGCAGCTAAACCCCATTATGAAAATAAATTACTTTGAAAAACCCATGAAACAACGACAGTGAAAGAGATAGAAATTCTTACACAATGAGTTCAGGGGCTGTGATGCAACCTGGATTGACCATATCTAGACCCACAGCTGGATGAGACATAAGGGTGGACACTCTTGGGGCTGAGAGGTTTGGTGAGGTTGGGTGAGCAAACGCAGACCCTTTAAAGTAATACGGCGTGGTACCCATCGCATGGGTCCCAAATCTCCAGGTTCAAGGGCATCTTCCTACATCGAAAACATGCATGAGAAACCCAGAAGATGGTACACGGTGTGATGGGGAAAGGTTTCTAAAACGCACCTCATTTCTCATCTCCTTGTGCCCGGGTTCGCCATTCCAGCCACTTTACTAGCAATCTCCCTACTTGGAGCATCAGCACCTTTAACCTCCTGTTCCGTACAGGTTGCAATTTGCCCTGAGGATGAACGGGAAGACGGGGAACCAACGAGAGACTAGCTCTTGGTGTTGGGACAGGCACAGGTCACTCTATTTTCCCATCAGGAAGAAGAATTAACCACAGGCTCAGCCTGCCCCCCGGAACCAGAACAGGGCCTGAAGCCATCCTGCGCTTTTGCGGCCAGCTCCCAAAAAAGCGAGTTGTAAAATGGAGGTTCAGGGCACTGCAATTCACAAACCTGCAGAGTTATAAATGATAACTCTCGTCCACAAATATATTGAGGGAAGGCAAAGAAGAGGATTTGAAATCAAGGCAGAATTGCAGGAAACAGATTTCAGGAGGTAGATTCGAATCGCCTTTAAAGCACATGAAAAGCGGCAAAATGTTGACAATGATGCCCTTGGCCAAAAAGGGCGTATGCGTTTTTTCCTGAATATATTCAGGAAAAAACGCATACGCCCTTTTTGGCCAACCAAGCAACCTGGAAAGGCAAATCAGCGCTACAAAGAAGTCTCGCTTCCCATCGGTCAAAAGGGCCATGCTGAAAAAAGTGTCAAAACCAGAAATGCAGGACAGGCCATGGAGAAATGAGAGCCTTGCTACACTGATGGGCGGGATGTAAATTGCCAACAGCCACTCTGGAGAAGTGTACGGTGTGTCCTGAAACATCTGAAAAACACAGCTTAGAGAGCATAGGGCACTTCCACTCATGGGGGTATAAATTGGGAAAATGAAAAATCAGCAAGACACAAGCACCCCAAAGTTTAGGGCTGCTCTGTTGACAAGGACCTCCACTTCATTCCACCTTAAATATCCCAGGAAAGAGAAAAATGGATAAAGAAGTTGTGGTCCTTATGTACAATGGAATATCACTCAGCCATGAAATCAATGTCATAAGGTTAGTAGCAGCATGATGAGTGGATTTAGGTACGACGATTCTAAGTGAAATAAGTCACACAGAAAAGGACACTTCTCATAAGGTATCACTTTTAGAGGGAATGTAAAAACCGTTACACTTGAACTGAATTACAAAACAGAACAGAGTCACACATGCAGAAAACAGACTATGGCTGCTTAACGGGAAAGGTGAGGTGGGGTGATACATAAAACAAGGGTATCAAATTAGCTCAGATACCGTTCCATAAACCCAATATGTAGTAGACAAGACCTACTCCTTGCTCAGAGAACTGGACTCAACACGCCCTATTCACCGCACAAGAATATATCTGACTAGTAATAATCTTAAAACCTATGTATTGATATCTCTCTGTTAGTGTGTCAAGTGGGTGTAAAGCGGCATAAACACAGCCGTGAAAAGCAGCTAAACCCCATTATGAAAATAAATTACTTTGAAAAACCCATGAAACAACGACAGTGAAAGAGATAGAAATTCTTACACAATGAGTTCAGGGGCTGAGATGCAACCTAGATTGACTATATCTAGACCCACAGCTGGACGAGACATAAGGGTGGACACTCTTGGGGCTGAGAGGTTTGGTGAGGTTGGGTGAGCAAACGCACACCGTTTAAAGTAATACTGCGTGGTACCCGTCGCATGGGTCCCAAATCTCCAGGTTCAAGGGCATCTTCCTACATCGAAAACATGCATGAGAAACCCAGAATATGGTACACCGTGTGATGGGGAAAGGTTTCTAAAACGCACCTCATTTCTCATCTCCTTGTGCCCGGGTTCGCCATTCCAGCCGCTTTACTAGCAATCTCCCTACTTGGAGCATCAGCACCTTTAACCTCCTGTTCCGTACAGGTTGCAATTTGTCCTGAGGATGAACGGGAAGACGGGGAACCAACGAGAGACTAGCTCTTGGTGTCGGGACAGGCACAGGTCACTCTATTTTCCCATCAGGAAGAAGAATTAACCACAGGCTCAGCCTGCCCCCCGGAACCAGAACAGGGCCTGAAGCCATCCTGCGCTTTTGCGGCCAGCTCCCTAAAAAGCGAGTTGTAAAATGGAGGTTCAGGGCACTGCAATTCACAAACCTGCAGAGTTATAAATGATAACTCTCGTCCACAAATATATTGAGGGAAGGCAAAGAAGAGGATTTGAAATCAAGGCAGAATTGCACGAAACAGATTTCAGGAGGTAGATACGAATCGCCTTTAAAGCACATGAAAAGCGGCAAAACGTTGACAATGATGCCCTTGGCCAAAAAGGGCGTATGCGTTTTTTCCTGAATATATTCAGGAAAAAACGCATACGCCCTTTTTGGCCAACCAAGCAACCTGGAAAGGCAAATCAGCGCTACAGAGAAGTCTCGCTTCCCATCGGTCAAAAGGGCCATGCTGAAAAAAGTGTCAAAACCAGAAATGCAGGACAGGCCATGGAGAAATGGGAGCCTTGCTACACTGATGGGCGGGATGTAAATTGCCAACAGCCACTCTGGAGAAGTGTACGGTGTGTCCTGAAACATCTGAAAAACACATCTTAGAGAGCATAGGGCACTTCCACTCATGGGGGTATAAATTGGGAAAATGAAAAATCAGCAAGACACAAGCACCCCAAAGTTTAGGGCTGCTCTGTTGACAAGGACCTCCACTTCATTCCACCTTAAATATCCAAGGAAAGAGAAAAATGGATAAAGAAGTTGTGGTCCTTATGTACAATGGAATATCACTCAGCCATGAAATCAATGTCATAAGGTTAGTAGCAGCATGATGAGTGGATTTAGGTACGACGATTCTAAGTGAAATAAGTCACACAGAAAAGGACACTTCTCATAAGGTATCACTTTTAGAGGGAATGTAAAAACCGTTACACTTGAACTGAATTACAAAACAGAACAGAGTCACACATGCAGAAAACAGACTATGGCTGCTTAACGGGAAAGGTGAGGTGGGGTGATACATAAAACAAGGGTATCAAATTAGCTCAGATACCGTTCCATAAACCCAATATGTAGTAGACAAGACCTACTCCTTGCTCAGAGAACTGGACTCAACACGCCCTATTCACCGCACAAGAATATATCTGACTAGTAATAATCTTAAAACCTATGTATTGATATCTCTCTGTTAGTGTGTCAAGTGGGTGTAAAGCGGCATAAACACAGCCGTGAAAAGCAGCTAAACCCCATTATGAAAATAAATTACTTTGAAAAACCCATGAAACAACGACAGTGAAAGAGATAGAAATTCTTACACAATGAGTTCAGGGGCTGAGATGCAACCTAGATTGACTATATCTAGACCCACAGCTGGACGAGACATAAGGGTGGACACTCTTGGGGCTGAGAGGTTTGGTGAGGTTGGGTGAGCAAACGCAGACCGTTTAAAGTAATACTGCGTGGTACCCGTCGCATGGGTCCCAAATCTCCAGGTTCAAGGGCATCTTCCTACATCGAAAACATGCATGAGAAACCCAGAAGATGGTACACCGTGTGATGGGGAAAGGTTTCTAAAACGCACCTCATTTCTCATCTCCTTGTGCCCGGGTTCGCCATTCCAGCCGCTTTACTAGCAATCTCCCTACTTGGAGCATCAGCACCTTTAACCTCCTGTTCCGTACAGGTTGCAATTTGTCCTGAGGATGAACGGGAAGACGGGGAACCAACGAGAGACTAGCTCTTGGTGTCGGGACAGGCACAGGTCACTCTATTTTCCCATCAGGAAGAAGAATTAACCACAGGCTCAGCCTGCCCCCCGGAACCAGAACAGGGCCTGAAGCCATCCTGCGCTTTTGCGGCCAGCTCCCTAAAAAGCGAGTTGTAAAATGGAGGTTCAGGGCACTGCAATTCACAAACCTGCAGAGTTATAAATGATAACTCTCGTCCACAAATATATTGAGGGAAGGCAAAGAAGAGGATTTGAAATCAAGGCAGAATTGCACGAAACAGATTTCAGGAGGTAGATACGAATCGCTTTTAAAGCACATGAAAAGCGGCAAAACGTTGACAATGATGCCCTTGGCCAAAAAGGGCGTATGCGTTTTTTCCTGAATATATTCAGGAAAAAACGCATACGCCCTTTTTGGCCAACCAAGCAACCTGGAAAGGCAAATCAGCGCTACAGAGAAGTCTCGCTTCCCATCGGTCAAAAGGGCCATGCTGAAAAAAGTGTCAAAACCAGAAATGCAGGACAGGCCATGGAGAAATGGGAGCCTTGCTACACTGATGGGCGGGATGTAAATTGCCAACAGCCACTCTGGAGAAGTGTACGGTGTGTCCTGAAACATCTGAAAAACACAGCTTAGAGAGCATAGGGCACTTCCACTCATGGGGGTATAAATTGGGAAAATGAAAAATCAGCAAGACACAAGCACCCCAAAGTTGAGGGCTGCTCTGTTGACAAGGACCTCCACTTCATTCCACCTTAAATATCCCAGGAAAGAGAAAAATGGATAAAGAAGTTGTGGTCCTTATGTACAATGGAATATCACTCAGCCATGAAATCAATGTCATAAGGTTAGTAGCAGCATGATGAGTGGATTTAGGTACGACGATTCTAACTGAAATAAGTCACACAGAAAAGGACACTTCTCATAAGGTATCACTGATAGAGGGAATGTAAAAACCGTTACACTTGAACTGAATTACAAAACAGAACAGAGTCACACATGCAGAAAACACACTATGGCTGCTTAACGGGAAAGGTGAGGTGGGGTGATACATAAAACAAGGGTTTCAAATTAGCTCAGATACCGTTCCATAAACCCAATATGTAATAGACAAGACCTACTCCTTGCTCAGAGAACTGGACTCAACACGCCCTATTCACCGCACAAGAATATATCTGACTAGTAATAATCTTAAAACCTATGTATTGATATCTCTCTGTTAGTGTGTCAAGTGGGTGTAAAGCGGCATAAACACAGCAGTGAAAAGCAGCTAAACCCCATTATGAAAATAAATTACTTTGAAAAACCCATGAAACAACGACAGTGAAAGAGATAGAAATTCTTACACAATGAGTTCAGGGGCTGTGATGCAACCTGGATTGACCATATCTAGACCCACAGCTGGATGAGACATAAGGGTGGACACTCTTGGGGCTGAGAGGTTTGGTGAGGTTGGGTGAGCAAACGCAGACCCTTTAAAGTAATACGGCGTCGTACCCATAGCATGGGTCCCATATCTCCAGCTTCAAGGGCATCTTCCTACATCGAAAACATGCATGAGAAACCCAGAAGATGGTACACCGTGTGATGGGGAAAGGTTTCTAAAACGCACATCATTTCTCAACTCCTTGTGCCCGGGTTCGCCATTCCAGCCGCTTTACTAGCAATCTCCCTACTTGGAGCATCAGCACCTTTAACCTCCTGTTCCGTACAGGTTGCAATTTGTCCTGAGGATGAACGGGAAGACGGGGAACCAACGAGAGACTAGCTCTTGGTGTCGGGACAGGCACAGGTCACTCTATTTTCCAATCAGGAAGAAGAATTAACCACAGGCTCAGCCTGCCCCCCGGAACCAGAACAGGGCCTGAAGCCATCCTGCGCTTTTGCGGCCAGCTCCCAAAAAAGCGAGTTGTAAAATGGAGGTTAAGGGCACTGCAATTCACAAACCTGCAGAGTTATAAATGATAACTCTCGTCCACAAATATATTGAGGGAAGGCAAAGAAGAGGATTTGAAATCAAGGCAGAATTGCACGAAACAGATTTCAGGAGGTAGATACGAATCGCCTTTAAAGCACATGAAAAGCGGCAAAACGTTGACAATGATGCCCTTGGCCAAAAAGGGCGTATGCGTTTTTTCCTGAATATATTCAGGAAAAATCGCATACGCCCTTTTTGGCCAACCAAGCAACCTGGAAAGGCAAATCAGTGCTACAGAGAAGTCTCGCTTCCCATCGGTCAAAAGGGCCATGCTGAAAAAAGTGTCAAAACCAGAAATGCAGGACAGGCCATGGAGAAATGGGAGCCTTGCTACACTGATGGGCGGGATGTAAATTGCCAACAGCCACTCTGGAGAAGTGTACGGTGTGTCCTGAAACATCTGAAAAACACATCTTAGAGAGCATAGGGCACTTCCACTCATGGGGGTATAAATTGGAAAAATTAAAAATCAGCAAGACACAAGCACCCCAAAGTTGAGGGCTGCTCTGTTGACAAGGACCTCCACTTCATTCCACCTTAAATATCCCAGGAAAGAGAAAAATGGATAAAGAAGTTGTGGTCCTTATGTACAATGGAATATCACTCAGCCATGAAATCAATGTCATAAGGCTAGTAGCAGCATGATGAGTGGATTTAGGTACGACGATTCTAAGTGAAATTAGTCACACAGAAAAGGACACTTCTCATAAGGTATCACTTATAGAGGGACTGTAAAAACCGTTACACTTGAACTGAATTACAAAACAGAACAGAGTCACACATACAGAAAACACACTATGGCTGCTTAACGGGAAAGGTGAGGTGGGGTGATACATAAAACAAGGGTATCAAATTAGCTCAGATACCGTTCCATAAACCCAATATGTAATAGACAAGACCTACTCCTTGCTCAGAGAACTGGACTCAACACGCCCTATTCACCGCACAAGAATATATCTGACTAATAATAATCGTAAAACCTATGTATTGATATCTCTCTCCTGGTGTGTCAAGTGGGTGTAAAGCGGCATAAACACAGCAGTGAAAAGCAGCTAAACCCCATTATAAAAATAAATTACTTTGGAACACCCATGAAACAAAGACAGTGAAAGAGAGAGAAATTCTTACACAATGCGTTCAGGGGCTGTGATGCAACCTGGATTGACCATATCTAGACGCACAGCTGGATGAGACATAAGGGTGGACACTCTTGGGGCTGAGAGGTTTGGTGAGGTTGGGTGAGCAAACGCAGACCCTTTAAAGTAATACTGCGTGGTACCCATCGCATGGGTCCCAAATCTCCAGGTTCAAGGGCATCTTCCTACATCCAAAACATGCATGAGAAACTCAGAAGATGGTACACCGTGTGATGGGGAAAGGCTTCTAAAACGCACCTCATTTCTCATCTCCTTTTGCCCGGGTTCGCCATTCCAGCCGCTTTACTAGCAAGCTCCCTACTTGGAGCATCAGCACCTTTAACCTCCTGTTCCGTACAGGTTGCAATTTGTCCTGAGGATAAACGGGAAGACGTGGAACCAACGAGAGACTAGCTCTTGGTGTTGGGACAGGCACAGGTCACTCTATTTTCCCATCAGAAAGAAGAATTAACCACAGGCTCAGCCTGCCCCCCGGAACCAGAACAGGGCCTGAAGCCATTCTGCGATTTTGCGGCCAGCTCCCATAAATACGAGTTGTAAAACGGAGGTTCAGGGCACTGCAATTCACAAACCTGCAGAGTTATAAATGATAACTCTCGTCCACAAATATATTGAGGGAAGGCAAAGAAGAGGATTTGAAATCAAGGCAGAATTGCAGGAAACAGATTTCAGGAGGTAGATACGAATCGCCTTTAAAGCACATGAAAAGCGGCAAAACGTTGACAATGATGCCCTTGGCCAAAAAGGGCGTATGCGTTTTTTCCTGAATATATTCAGGAAAAAACGCATACGCCCTTTTTGGCCAACCAAGCAACCTGGAAAGGCAAATCAGCGCTACAAAGAAGTCTCGCTTCCCATCGGTCAAAAGGGCCATGCTGAAAAGAGTGTCAAAACCAGAAATGCAGGACAGGCCATGGAGAAATGGGAGCCTTGCTACACTGATGGGCGGGATGTAAATTGCCAAGAGCCACTCTGGAGAAGTGTCCGGTGAGTCCTGAAACATCTGAAAAACACAGCTTAGAGAGCATAGGGCACTTCCACTCATGGGGGTATAAATTGGGAAAATTAAAAATCAGCAAGACACAAGCACCCCAAAGTTTAGGGCTGCTCTGTTGACCAGGACCTCCACTTCATTCCACCTTCAATATCCCAGGAAAGAGAAAAATGGATAAAGAAGTTGTGGTCCTTATGTACAATGGAATATCACTCAGCCATGAAATCAATGCCGTAAGGTTAGTAGCAGCATGATGAGTGGATTTAGGTACGACGATTCTAAGTGAAATAAGTCACACAGAAAAGGACACTTCTCATAAGGTATCACTGATAGAGGGAATGTAAAAACCGTTACACTTGAACTGAATTACAAAACAGAACAGAGTCACACATGCAGAAAACACACTATGGCTGCTTAACGGGAAAGGTGAGGTGGGGTGATACATAAAACAAGGGTATCAAATTAGCTCAGATACCGTTCCATAAACCCAATATGTAATAGACAAGACCTACTCCTTGCTCAGAGAACTGGACTCAACACGCCCTATTCACCGCACAAGAATATATCTGACTAATAATAATCGTAAAACCTATGTATTGATATCTCTCTGTTAGTGTGTCAAGTGGGTGTAAAGCGGCATAAACACAGCAGTGAAAAGCAGTTAAACCCCATTATAAAAATAAATTACTTTGAAACACCCATGAAATAAAGACAGTGAAAGAGAGAGAAATTCTTACACAATGCGTTCAGGGGCTGTGATGCAACCTGGATTGACCATATCTAGACGCACAGCTGGATGAGACATAAGGGTGGACACTCTTGGGGCTGAGAGGTTTGGTGAGGTTGGGTGAGCAAACGCAGACCCTTTAAAGTAATAGTGCGTGGTACCCATCGCATGGGTCCCAAATCTCCAGGTTCAAGGGCATCTTCCTACATCCAAAACATGCATGAGAAACCCAGAAGATGGTACACCGTGTGATGGGGAAAGGTTTCTAAAACGCACCTCATTTCTCATCTCCTTGTGCCCGGGTTCGCCATTCCAGCCGCTTTACTAGCAAGCTCCCTACTTGGAGCATCAGCACCTTTAACCTCCTGTTCCGTACAGGTTGCAATTTGTCCTGAGGATAAACGGGAAGACGTGGAACCAACGAGAGACTAGCTCTTGGTGTTGGGACAGGCACAGGTCACTCTATTTTCCCATCAGAAAGAAGAATTAACCACAGGCTCAGCCTGCCCCCCGGAACCAGAACAGGGCCTGAAGCCATTCTGCGATTTTGCGGCCAGCTCCCATAAAAACGAGTTGTAAAACGGAGGTTCAGGGCACTGCAATTCACAAACCTGCAGAGTTATAAATGATAACTCTCGTCCACAAATATATTGAGGGAAGGCAAAGAAGAGGATTTGAAATCAAGGCAGAATTGCAGGAAACAGATTTCAGGAGGTAGATACGAATCGCCTTTAAAGCACATGAAAAGCGGCAAAACGTTGACAATGATGCCCTTGGCCAAAAAGGGCGTATGCGTTTTTTCCTGAATATATTCAGGAAAAAACGCATACGCCCTTTTTGGCCAACCAAGCAACCTGGAAAGGCAAATCAGCGCTACAAAGAAGTCTCGCTTCCCATCGGTCAAAAGGGCCATGCTGAAAAAAGTGTCAAAACCAGAAATGCAGGACAGGCCATGGAGAAATGGGAGCCTTGCTACACTGATGGGCGGGATGTAAATTGCCAAGAGCCACTCTGGAGAAGTGTCCGGTGAGTCCTGAAACATCTGAAAAACACAGCTTAGAGAGCATAGGGCACTTCCACTCATGGGGGTATAAATTGGGAAAATTAAAAATCAGCAAGACACAAGCACCCCAAAGTTTAGGGCTGCTCTGTTGACCAGGACCTCCACTTCATTCCACCTTCAATATCCCAGGAAAGAGAAAAATGGATAAAGAAGTTGTGGTCCTTATGTACAATGGAATATCACTCAGCCATGAAATCAATGCCGTAAGGTTAGTAGCAGCATGATGAGTGGATTTAGGTACGACGATTCTAAGTGAAATAAGTCACACAGAAAAGGACACTTCTCATAAGGTATCACTTATAGAGGGAATGTAAAAACCGTTACACTTGAACTGAATTACAAAACAGAACAGAGTCACACATGCAGAAAACACACTATGGCTGCTTAACGGGAAAGGTGAGGTGGGGTGATACATAAAACAAGGGTATCAAATTAGCTCAGATACCGTTCCATAAACCCAATATGTAATAGACAAGACCTACTCCTTGCTCAGAGAACTGGACTCAACACGCCCTATTCACCGCACAAGAATATATCTGACTAATAATAATCGTAAAACCTATGTATTGATATCTCTCTGTTAGTGTGTCAAGTGGGTGTAAAGCGGCATAAACACAGCAGTGAAAAGCAGCTAAACCCCATTATAAAAATAAATTACTTTGAAACACCCATGAAACAAAGACAGTGAAAGAGAGAGAAATTCTTACACAATGCGTTCAGGGGCTGTGATGCAACCTGGATTGACCATATCTAGACGCACAGCTGGATGAGACATAAGGGTGGACACTCTTGGGGCTGAGAGGTTTGGTGAGGTTGGGTGAGCAAACGCAGACCCTTTAAAGTAATACTGCGTGGTACCCATCGCATGGGTCCCAAATCTCCAGGTTCAAGGGCATCTTCCTACATCCAAAACATGCATGAGAAACTCAGAAGATGGTACATCGTGTGATGGGGAAAGGCTTCTAAAACGCACCTCATTTCTCATCTCCTTTTGCCCGGGTTCGCCATTCCAGCCGCTTTACTAGCAAGCTCCCTACTTGGAGCATCAGCACCTTTAACCTCCTGTTCCGTACAGGTTGCAATTTGTCCTGAGGATAAACGGGAAGACGTGGAACCAACGAGAGACTAGCTCTTGGTGTTGGGACAGGCACAGGTCACTCTATTTTCCCATCAGAAAGAAGAATTAACCACAGGCTCAGCCTGCCCCCCGGAACCAGAACAGGGCCTGAAGCCATTCTGCGATTTTGCGGCCAGCTCCCATAAAAACGAGTTGTAAAACGGAGGTTCAGGGCACTGCAATTCACAAACCTGCAGAGTTATAAATGATAACTCTCGTCCACAAATATATTGAGGGAAGGCAAAGAAGAGGATTTGAAATCAAGGCAGAATTGCAGGAAACAGATTTCAGGAGGTAGATACGAATCGCCTTTAAAGCACATGAAAAGCGGCAAAACGTTGACAATGATGCCCTTGGCCAAAAAGGGCGTATGCGTTTTTTCCTGAATATATTCAGGAAAAAACGCATACGCCCTTTTTGGCCAACCAAGCAACCTGGAAAGGCAAATCAGCGCTACAAAGAAGTCTCGCTTCCCATCGGTCAAAAGGGCCATGCTGAAAAGAGTGTCAAAACCAGAAATGCAGGACAGGCCATGGAGAAATGGGAGCCTTGCTACACTGATGGGCGGGATGTAAATTGCCAAGAGCCACTCTGGAGAAGTGTCCGGTGAGTCCTGAAACATCTGAAAAACACAGCTTAGAGAGCATAGGGCACTTCCACTCATGGGGGTATAAATTGGGAAAATTAAAAATCAGCAAGACACAAGCACCCCAAAGTTTAGGGCTGCTCTGTTGACCAGGACCTCCACTTCATTCCACCTTAAATATCCCAGGAAAGAGAAAAAATGGATAAAGAAGTTGTGGTCCTTATGTACAATGGAATATCACTCAGCCATGAAATCAATGCCGTAAGGTTAGTAGCAGCATGATGAGTGGATTTAGGTACGACGATTCTAAGTGAAATAAGTCACACAGAAAAGGACACTTCTCATAAGGTATCACTGATAGAGGGAATGTAAAAACCGTTACACTTGAACTGAATTACAAAACAGAACAGAGTCACACATGCAGAAAACACACTATGGCTGCTTAACGGGAAAGGTGAGGTGGGGTGATACATAAAACAAGGGTATCAAATTAGCTCAGATACCGTTCCATAAACCCAATATGTAATAGACAAGACCTACTCCTTGCTCAGAGAACTGGACTCAACACGCCCTATTCACCGCACAAGAATATATCTGACTAATAATAATCGTAAAACCTATGTATTGATATCTCTCTGTTAGTGTGTCAAGTGGGTGTAAAGTGGCATAAACACAGCAGTGAAAAGCAGCTAAACCCCATTATAAAAATAAATTACTTTGAAACACCCATGAAATAAAGACAGTGAAAGAGAGAGAAATTCTTACACAATGCGTTCAGGGGCTGTGATGCAACCTGGATTGACCATATCTAGACGCACAGCTGGATGAGACATAAGGGTGGACACTCTTGGGGCTGAGAGGTTTGGTGAGGTTGGGTGAGCAAACGCAGACCCTTTAAAGTAATAGTGCGTGGTACCCATCGCATGGGTCCCAAATCTCCAGGTTCAAGGGCATCTTCCTACATCCAAAACATGCATGAGAAACCCAGAAGATGGTACACCGTGTGATGGGGAAAGGTTTCTAAAACGCACCTCATTTCTCATCTCCTTGTGCCCGGGTTCGCCATTCCAGCCGCTTTACTAGCAAGCTCCCTACTTGGAGCATCAGCACCTTTAACCTCCTGTTCCGTACAGGTTGCAATTTGTCCTGAGGATAAACGGGAAGACGTGGAACCAACGAGAGACTAGCTCTTGGTGTTGGGACAGGCACAGGTCACTCTATTTTCCCATCAGAAAGAAGAATTAACCACAGGCTCAGCCTGCCCCCCGGAACCAGAACAGGGCCTGAAGCCATTCTGCGATTTTGCGGCCAGCTCCCATAAAAACGAGTTGTAAAACGGAGGTTCAGGGCACTGCAATTCACAAACCTGCAGAGTTATAAATGATAACTCTCGTCCACAAATATATTGAGGGAAGGAAAAGAAGAGGATTTGAAATCAAGGCAGAATTGCAGGAAACAGATTTCAGGAGGTAGATACGAATCGCCTTTAAAGCACATGAAAAGCGGCAAAACGTTGACAATGATGCCCTTGGCCAAAAAGGGCATATGCGTTTTTTCCTGAATATATTCAGGAAAAAACGCATACGCCCTTTTTGGCCAACCAAGCAACCTGGAAAGGCAAATCAGCGCTACAAAGAAGTCTCGCTTCCCATCGGTCAAAAGGGCCATGCTGAAAAAAGTGTCAAAACCAGAAATGCAGGACAGGCCATGGAGAAATGGGAGCCTTGCTACACTGATGGGCGGGATGTAAATTGCCAAGAGCCACTCTGGAGAAGTGTCCGGTGAGTCCTGAAACATCTGAAAAACACAGCTTAGAGAGCATAGGGCACTTCCACTCATGGGGGTATAAATTGGGAAAATTAAAAATCAGCAAGACACAAGCACCCCAAAGTTTAGGGCTGCTCTGTTGACCAGGACCTCCACTTCATTCCACCTTCAATATCCCAGGAAAGAGAAAAATGGATAAAGAAGTTGTGGTCCTTATGTACAATGGAATATCACTCAGCCATGAAATCAATGCCGTAAGGTTAGTAGCAGCATGATGAGTGGATTTAGGTACGACGATTCTAAGTGAAATAAGTCACACAGAAAAGGACACTTCTCATAAGGTATCACTGATAGAGGGAATGTAAAAACCGTTACACTTGAACTGAATTACAAAACAGAACAGAGTCACACATGCAGAAAACACACTATGGCTGCTTAACGGGAAAGGTGAGGTGGGGTGATACATAAAACAAGGGTATCAAATTAGCTCAGATACCGTTCCATAAACCCAATATGTAATAGACAAGACCTACTCCTTGCTCAGAGAACTGGACTCAACACGCCCTATTCACCGCACAAGAATATATCTGACTAATAATAATCGTAAAACCTATGTATTGATATCTCTCTGTTAGTGTGTCAAGTGGGTGTAAAGCCGCATAAACACAGCAGTGAAAAGCAGCTAAACCCCATTATAAAAATAAATTACTTTGAAACACCCATGAAACAAAGACAGTGAAAGAGAGAGAAATTCTTACACAATGCGTTCAGGGGCTGTGATGCAACCTGGATTGACCATATCTAGACGCACAGCTGGATGAGACATAATGGTGGACACTCTTGGGGCTGAGAGGTTTGGTGAGGTTGGGTGAGCAAACGCAGACCCTTTAAAGTAATACTGCGTGGTACCCATAGCATGGGTCCCAAATCTCCAGGTTCAAGGGCATCTTCCTACATCCAAAACATGCATGAGAAACCCAGAAGATGGTACACCGTGTGATGGGGAAAGGCTTCTAAAACGCACCTCATTTCTCATCTCCTTGTGCCCGGGTTCGCCATTCCAGCTGCTTTACTAGCAAGCTCCCTACTTGGAGCATCAGCACCTTTAACCTCCTGTTCCATACAGGATGCAATTTGTCCTGAGGATAAACGGGAAGACGTGGAACCAACGAGAGACTAGCTCTTGGTGTTGGGACAGGCACAGGTCACTCTATTTTCCCATCAGAAAGAAGAATTAACCACAGGCTCAGCCTGCCCCCCGGAACCAGAACAGGGCCTGAAGCCATTTTGCGATTTTGCGGCCAGCTCCCATAAAAACGAGTTGTAAAACGGAGGTTCAGGGCACTGCAATTCACAAACCTGCAGAGTTATAAATGATAACTCTCGTCCACAAATATATTGAGGGAAGGCAAAGAAGAGGATTTGAAATCAAGGCAGAATTGCAGGAAACAGATTTCAGGAGGTAGATACGAATCGCCTTTAAAGCACATGAAAAGCGGCAAAACGTTGACAATGATGCCCTTGGCCAAAAAGGGCGTATGCGTTTTTTCCTGAATATATTCAGGAAAAAACGCATACGCCCTTTTTGGCCAACCAAGCAACCTGGAAAGGCAAATCAGCGTTACAAAGAAGTCTCGCTTCCCATCGGTCAAAAGGGCCATGCTGAAAAAAGTGTCAAAACCAGAAATGCAGGACAGGCCATGGAGAAATGGGAGCCTTGCTACACTGATGGGCGGGATGTAAATTGCCAAGAGCCACTCTGGAGAAGTGTCCGGTGAGTCCTGAAACATCTAAAAAACACAGCTTAGAGAGCATAGGGCACTTCCACTCATGGGGGTATAAACTGGGAAAATGAAAATCAGCAAGACACAAGCACCCCAAAGTTTAGGGCTGCTCTGTTGACAAGGACCTCCACTTCATTCCTCCTTCAATATCCCAGGAAAGGGAAAAATGGATAAAGAAGTTGTGGTCCTTATGTACAATGGAATATCACTCGCCATGAAATCAATGTCATAAGGCTAGTAGCAGCATGATGAGTGGATTTAGGTACGACGATTCTAAGTGAAATAAGTCACACAGAAAAGGACACTTCTCATAAGGTATCACTTATAGAGGGAATGTAAAAACCGTTACACTTGAACTGAATTACAAAACAGAACAGAGTCACACATGCAGAAAACACACTATGGCTGCTTAACGGGAAAGGTGAGGTGGGGTGATACATAAAACAAGGGTTTCAAATTAGCTCAGATACCGTTCCATAAACCCAATATGTAATAGACAAGACCTACTCCTTGCTCAGAGAACTGGACTCAACACGCCCTATTCACCGCACAAGAATATATCTGACTAGTAATAATCTTAAAACCTATGTATTGATATCTCTCTGTTAGTGTGTCAAGTGGGTGTAAAGCGGCATAAACACAGCCGTGAAAAGCAGCTAAACCCCATTATAAAAATAAATTACTTCGAAAAACCCATGAAACAAAGACAGTGAAAGAGAGAGAAATTCTTACACAATGCGTTCAGGGGCTGTGATGCAACCTGGATTGAACATATCTAGACCCACAGCTGGATGAGACATAAGGGTGGACACTCTTGGGGCTGAGAGGTTTGGTGAGGTTGGGTGAGCAAACGCAGACCCTTTAAAGTAATACTGCGTGGTACCCATCGCATGGGTCCCAAATCTCCAGGTTCAAGGGCATCTTCCTACAACGAAAACATGCATGAGAAAACAAAAAGATGGTACACCATGTGATGGGGAAAGGTTTCTAAAACGCACCTCATTTCTCTTCTCCTTGTGCCCGGGTTCGCCATTCCAGCCGCTTTACTAACAATCTCCCTACTTGCAGCATTAGCACCTTTAACCTCCTGTTCCGTACAGGTTGCAATTTGTCCTGAGGATGAACGGGTAGACGGGGAACCAGTGAGAGACTAGCTCTTGGTGTTGGGACAGGCACAGGTCACTCTATTTTCCCATCAGGAAGAAGAATTAACCACAGGCTCATCCTCCCGCCAGAATCAGAACAGGGCCTGAAGCCATCCTGCGCTTTTGCGGTCAGCTCCCAAAAAAGCGAGTTGTAAAATGGAGCTTCAGGGCACTGCAATTCACAAACCTGCAGTTATAAATGATAACTCTCGTCCACAAATATATTGAGGGAAGGCAAAGAAGAGGATTTGAAATCAAGGCAGAATTGCAGGAAACAGATTTCAGGAGGTAGATTCGAATCGCCTTTAAAGCACATGAAAAGCGGCAAAACGTTGACAATGATGCCCTTGGCCAAAAAGGTCGTATGCGGTTTTTCCTGAATATATTCAGGAAAAAACACAAACGCCCTTTTTGGCCAACCAAGCAACCTGGAAAGGCAAATCAGCGCTACAAAGAAGACTCGCTACCCATCAGTCAAAAGGGCCATGCTGAAAAACGTGTCAAAACCAGAAATGCAGGACAGGCCATGGAATAATGGGAGCCTTGCTACACTGATGGGCGAGATGTAAATTGCCAACAGCCACTCTGGAGAAGTGTACGGTGTGTCCTGAAACATCTAAAAAACACAGCTTAGAGAGCATCGGGCACTTCCACTCATGGGGGTATAAATTGGGAAAATGAAAAATCAGCAAGACACAAGCACCCCAAAGTTTAGGGCTGCTCTGTTGACAAGGACCTCCACTTCATTCCACCTTCAATATCCCAGGAAAGGGAAAAATGGATAAAGAAGTTGTGGTCCTTATGTACAATGGAATATCACTCAGCCATGAAATCAATGTCATAAGGGAGTAGCAGCATGATGAGTGGATTTAGGTACGATGATTCTAAGTGAAATAAGTCACACAGAAAACGACACTTTTCATAAGGTATCACTTATAGAGGGAATGTAAAAACCGTTACACTTGAACTGAATTACAAAACAGAACAGAGTCACACATGCAGAAAACACACTATGGCTGCTGAACGGGAAAGGTGAGGTGGGGTGATACATAAAACAAGCGTTTCAAATTAGCTCAGATACCGTTCCATAAACCCAATATGTAATAGACAAGACCTACTCCTTGCTCAGAGAACTGGACTCAACACGCCCTATTCACCGCACAAGAATATATCTGACTAGTAATAATCTTAAAACCTATGTATTGATATCTCTCTGTTAGTGTGTCAAGTGGGTGTAAAGCGGCATAAACACAGCAGTGAAAAGCAGCTAAACCCCATTATAAAAATAAATTACTTCGAAAAACCCATGAAACAAAGACAGTGAAAGAGAGAGAAATTCTTACACAATGCGTTCAGGGGCTGTGATGCAACCTGGATTGACCATATCTAGACCCACAGCTGGATGAGACATAAGGGTGGACACTCTTGGGGCTGAGAGGTTTGGTGAGGTTGGGTGAGCAAACGCAGACCCTTTAAAGTAATACTGCGTGGTACCCATCGCATGGGTCCCAAATCTCCAGGTTCAAGGACATCTTCCTACATCGAAAACATGCATGAGAAAACAAAAAGATGGTACACCATGTGATGGGGAAAGGTTTCTAAAACGCACCTCATTTCTCTTCTCCTTGTGCCCGGGTTGGCCATTCCAGCCGCTTTACTAACAATCTCCCTACTTGGAGCATCAGCACCTTTAACCTCCTGTTCCGTACAGGTTGCAATTTATCCTGAGGATGAACGGGAAGACGGGGAACCAACGAGAGACTAGCTCTTGGTGTCGGGACAGGCACAGGTCACTCTATTTTCCCATCAGGAAGAAGAATTAACCACAGGCTCAGCCTGCCCCCCGGAACCAGAACAGGGCCTGAAGCCATCCTGCGCTTTTGCGGCCAGCTCCCAAAAAAGCGAGTTGTAAAATGGAGGTTCAGGGCACTGCAATTCACAAACCTGCAGAGTTATAAATGATAACTCTCGTCCACAAATATATTGAGGGAAGGCAAAGAAGAGGATTTGAAATCAAGGCAGAATTGCACGAAACAGATTTCAGGAGGTAGATACGAATCGCCTTTAAAGCACATGAAAAGCGGCAAAACGTTGACAATGATGCCCTTGGCCAAAAAGGGCGTATGCGTTTTTTCCTGAATATATTCAGGAAAAAACGCATACGCCCTTTTTGGCCAACCAAGCAACCTGGAAAGGCAAATCAGCGCTACACAGAAGTCTCGCTTCCCATCGGTCAAAAGGGCCATGCTGAAAAAAGTGTCAAAACCAGAAATGCAGTACAGGCCATGGAGAAATGGGAGCCTTGCTACACTGATGGGCGGGATGTAAATTGCCAACAGCCACTCTGGAGAAGTGTACGGTGTGTCCTGAAACATCTGAAAAACACAGCTTAGAAAGCATAGGACACTTCCACTCATGGGGGTATAAATTGGAAAAATTAAAAATCAGCAAGACACAAGCACCCCAAAGTTGAGGGCTGCTCTGTTGACAAGGACCTCCACTTCATTCCACCTTAAATATCCAAGGAAAGAGAAAAATGGATAAAGAAGTTGTGGTCCTTATGTACAATGGAATATCACTCAGCCATGAAATCAATGTCATAAGGTTAGTAGCAGCATGATGAGTGGATTTAGGTACGACGATTCTAACTGAAATAAGTCACACAGAAAAGGACACTTCTCATAAGGTATCACTGATAGAGGGAATGTAAAAACCGTTACACTTGAACTGAATTACAAAACAGAACAGAGTCACACATGCAGAAAACACACTATGGCTGCTTAACGGGAAAGGTGAGGTGGGGTGATACATAAAACAAGGGTATCAAATTAGCTCAGATACCGTTCCATAAACCCAATATGTAATAGACAAGACCTACTCCTTGCTCAGAGAACTGGACTCAACACGCCCTATTCACCGCACAAGAATATATCTGACTAATAATAATCGTAAAACCTATGTATTGATATCTCTCTGTTAGTGTGTCAAGTGGGTGTAAAGCCGCATAAACACAGCAGTGAAAAGCAGCTAAACCCCATTATAAAAATAAATTACTTTGGAACACCCATGAAACAAAGACAGTGAAAGAGAGAGAAATTCTTACACAATGCGTTCAGGGGCTGTGATGCAACCTGGATTGACCATATCTAGACGCACAGCTGGATGAGACATAAGGGTGGACACTCTTGGGGCTGAGAGGTTTGGTGAGGTTGGGTGAGCAAACGCAGACCCTTTAAAGTAATACTGCGTGGTACCCATCGCATGGGTCCCAAATCTCCAGGTTCAAGGGCATCTTCCTACATCCAAAACATGCATGAGAAACCCAGAAGATGGTACACCGTGTGATGGGGAAAGGCTTCTAAAACGCACCTCATTTCTCATCTCCTTGTACCCGGGTTCGCCATTCCAGCCCCTTTACTAGCAAGCTCCCTACTTGGAGCATCAGCACCTTTAACCTCCTGTTCCGTACAGGTTGCAATTTGTCCTGAGGATAAACGGGAAGACGTGGAACCAACGAGAAACTAGCTCTTGGTGTTGGGACAGGCACAGGTCACTCTATTTTCCCATCAGAAAGAAGAATTAACCACAGGCTCAGCCTGCCCCCCGGAACCAGAACAGGGCCTGAAGCCATTCTGCGATTTTGCGGCCAGCTCCCATAAAAACGAGTTGTAAAACGGAGGTTCAGGGCACTGCAATTCACAAACCTGCAGAGTTATAAATGATAACTCTCGTCCACAAATATATTGAGGGAAGGCAAAGAAGAGGATTTGAAATCAAGGCAGAATTGCAGGAAACAGATTTCAGGAGGTAGATACGAATCGCCTTTAAAGCACATGAAAAGTGGCAAAACGTTGACAATGATGCCCTTGGCCAAAAAGGGCGTATGCGTTTTTTCCTGAATATATTCAGGAAAAAACGCATACGCCCTTTTTGGCCAACCAAGCAACCTGGAAAGGCAAATCAGCGCTACAAAGAATTCTCGCTTCCCATCGGTCAAAAGGGCCATGCTGAAAAAAGTGTCAAAACCAGAAATGCAGGACAGGCAATGGAGAAATGGGAGCCTTGCTACACTGATGGGCGGGATGTAAATTGCCAAGAGCCACTCTGGAGAAGTGTCCGGTGAGTCCTGAAACATCTGAAAAACACAGCTTAGAGAGCATAGGGCACTTCCACTCATGGGGGTATAAATTGGGAAAATTAAAAATCAGCAAGACACAAGCACCCCAAAGTTTAGGGCTGCTCTGTTGACCAGGACCTCCACTTCATTCCACCTTAAATATCCCAGGAAAGAGAAAAATGGATAAAGAAGTTGTGGTCCTTATGTACAATGGAATATCACTCAGCCATGAAATCAATGCCGTAAGGTTAGTAGCAGCATGATGAGTGGATTTAGGTACGACGATTCTAAGTGAAATAAGTCACACAGAAAAGGACACTTCTCATAAGGTATCACTGATAGAGGGAATGTAAAAACCGTTACACTTGAACTGAATTACAAAACAGAACAGAGTCACACATGCAGAAAACACACTATGGCTGCTTAACGGGAAAGGTGAGGTGGGGTGATACATAAAACAAGGGTATCAAATTAGCTCAGATACCGTTCCATAAACCCAATATGTAATAGACAAGACCTACTCCTTGCTCAGAGAACTGGACTCAACACGCCCTATTCACCGCACAAGAATATATCTGACTAATAATAATCGTAAAACCTATGTATTGATATCTCTCTGTTAGTGTGTCAAGTGGGTGTAAAGCGGCATAAACACAGCAGTGAAAAGCAGCTAAACCCCATTATAAAAATAAATTACTTTGAAACACCCATGAAACAAAGACAGTGAAAGAGAGAGAAATTCTTACACAATGCGTTCAGGGGCTGTGATGCAACCTGGATTGACCATATCTAGACGCACAGCTGGATGAGACATAAGGGTGGACACTCTTGGGGCTGAGAGGTTTGGTGAGGTTGGGTGAGCAAACGCAGACCCTTTAAAGTAATACTGCGTGGTACCCATCGCATGGGTCCCAAATCTCCAGGTTCAAGGGCATCTTCCTACATCCAAAACATGCATGAGAAACCCAGAAGATGGTACACCGTGTGATGGGGAAAGGCTTCTAAAACGCACCTCATTTCTCATCTCCTTGTGCCCGGGTTCGCCATTCCAGCCGCTTTACTAGCAAGCTCCCTACTTGGAGCATCAGCACCTTTAACCTCCTGTTCCGTACAGGTTGCAATTTGTCCTGAGGATAAACGGGAAGACGTGGAACCAACGAGAGACTAGCTCTTGGTGTTGGGACAGGCACAGGTCACTCTATTTTCCCATCAGAAAGAAGAATTAACCACAGGCTCAGCCTGCCCCCCGGAACCAGAACAGGGCCTGAAGCCATTCTGCGATTTTGCGGCCAGCTCCCATAAAAACGAGTTGTAAAACGGAGGTTCAGGGCACCGCAATTCACAAACCTGCAGAGTTATAAATGATAACTCTCGTCCACAAATATATTGAGGGAAGGCAAAGAAGAGGATTTGAAATCAAGGCAGAATTGCAGGAAACAGATTTCAGGAGGTAGATACGAATCGCCTTTAAAGCACATGAAAAGCGGGAAAACGTTGACAATGATGCCCTTGGCCAAAAAGGGCGTATGCGTTTTTTCCTGAATATATTCAGGAAAAAACGCATACGCCCTTTTTGGCCAACCAAGCAACCTGGAAAGGCAAATCAGCGCTACAAAGAAGTCTCGCTTCCCATCGGTCAAAAGGGCCATGCTGAAAAAAGTGTCAAAACCAGAAATGCAGGACAGGCCATGGAGAAATGGGAGCCTTGCTACACTGATGGGCGGGATGTAAATTGCCAAGAGCCACTCTGGAGAAGTGTCCGGTGAGTCCTGAAACATCTGAAAAACACAGCTTAGAGAGCATAGGGCACTTCCACTCATGGGGGTATAAATTGGGAAAATTAAAAATCAGCAAGACACAAGCACCCCAAAGTTTAGGGCTGCTCTGTTGACCAGGACCTCCACTTCATTCCACCTTCAATATCCCAGGAAAGAGAAAAATGGATAAAGAAGTTGTGGTCCTTATGTACAATGGAATATCACTCAGCCATGAAATCAATGTCATAAGGCTAGTAGCAGCATGATGAGTGGATTTAGGTACGACGATTCTAAGTGAAATAAGTCACACAGAAAAGGACACTTCTCATAAGGTATCACTGATAGAGGGAATGTAAAAACCGTTACACTTGAACTGAATTACAAAACAGAACAGAGTCACACATGCAGAAAACACACTATGGCTGCTTAACGGGAAAGGTGAGGTGGGGTGATACATAAAACAAGGGTATCAAATTAGCTCAGATACCGTTCCATAAACCCAATATGTAATAGACAAGACCTACTCCTTGCTCAGAGAACTGGACTCAACACGCCCTATTCACCGCACAAGAATATATCTGACTAATAATAATCGTAAAACCTATGTATTGATATCTCTCTGTTAGTGTGTCAAGTGGGTGTAAAGCGGCATAAACACAGCAGTGAAAAGCAGCTAAACCCCATTATAAAAATAAATTACTTTGAAACACCCATGAAACAAAGACAGTGAAAGAGAGAGAAATTCTTACACAATGCGTTCAGGGGCTGTGATGCAACCTGGATTGACCATATCTAGACGCACAGCTGGATGAGACATAAGGGTGGACACTCTTGGGGCTGAGAGGTTTGGTGAGGTTGGGTGAGCAAACGCAGACCCTTTAAAGTAATACTGCGTGGTACCCATCGCATGGGTCCCAAATCTCCAGGTTCAAGGGCATCTTCCTACATCCAAAACATGCATGAGAAACCCAGAAGATGGTACACCGTGTGATGGGGAAAGGCTTCTAAAACGCACCTCATTTCTCATCTCCTTGTGCCCGGGTTCGCCATTCCAGCCGCTTTACTAGCAAGCTCCCTACTTGGAGCATCAGCACCTTTAACCTCCTGTTCCGTACAGGTTGCAATTTGTCCTGAGGATAAACGGGAAGACGTGGAACCAACGAGAGACTAGCTCTTGGTGTTGGGACAGGCACAGGTCACTCTATTTTCCCATCAGAAAGAAGAATTAACCACAGGCTCAGCCTGCCCCCCGGAACCAGAACAGGGCCTGAAGCCATTCTGCGATTTTGCGGCCAGCTCCCATAAAAACGAGTTGTAAAACGGAGGTTCAGGGCACTGCAATTCACAAACCTGCAGAGTTATAAATGATAACTCTCGTCCACAAATATATTGAGGGAAGGCAAAGAAGAGGATTTGAAATCAAGGCAGAATTGCAGGAAACAGATTTCAGGAGGTAGATACGAATCGCCTTTAAAGCACATGAAAAGCGGGAAAACGTTGACAATGATGCCCTTGGCCAAAAAGGGCGTATGCGTTTTTTCCTGAATATATTCAGGAAAAAACGCATACGCCCTTTTTGGCCAACCAAGCAACCTGGAAAGGCAAATCAGCGCTACAAAGAAGTCTCGCTTCCCATCGGTCAAAAGGGCCATGCTGAAAAAAGTGTCAAAACCAGAAATGCAGGACAGGCCATGGAGAAATGGGAGCCTTGCTACACTGATGGGCGGGATGTAAATTGCCAACAGCCACTCTGGAGAAGTGTCCGGTGAGTCCTGAAACATCTGAAAAACACAGCTTAGAGAGCATAGGGCACTTCCACTCATGGGGGTATAAATTGGGAAAATTAAAAATCAGCAAGACACAAGCACCCCAAAGTTTAGGGCTGCTCTGTTGACCAGGACCTCCACTTCATTCCACCTTCAATATCCCAGGAAAGAGAAAAATGGATAAAGAAGTTGTGGTCCTTATGTACAATGGAATATCACTCAGCCATGAAATCAATGTCATAAGGCTAGTAGCAGCATGATGAGTGGATTTAGGTACGACGATTCTAAGTGAAATAAGTCACACAGAAAAGGACACTTCTCATAAGGTATCACTGATAGAGGGAATGTAAAAACCGTTACACTTGAACTGAATTACAAAACAGAACAGAGTCACACATGCAGAAAACACACTATGGCTGCTTAACGGGAAAGGTGAGGTGGGGTGATACATAAAACAAGGGTATCAAATTAGCTCAGATACCGTTCCATAAACCCAATATGTAATAGACAAGACCTACTCCTTGCTCAGAGAACTGGACTCAACACGCCCTATTCACCGCACAAGAATATATCTGACTAATAATAATCGTAAAACCTATGTATTGATATCTCTCTGTTAGTGTGTCAAGTGGGTGTAAAGCGGCATAAACACAGCAGTGAAAAGCAGCTAAACCCCATTATAAAAATAAATTACTTTGAAACACCCATGAAACAAAGACAGTGAAAGAGAGAGAAATTCTTACACAATGCGTTCAGGGGCTGTGATGCAACCTGGATTGACCATATCTAGACGCACAGCTGGATGAGACATAATGGTGGACACTCTTGGGGCTGAGAGGTTTGGTGAGGTTGGGTGAGCAAACGCAGACCCTTTAAAGTAATACTGCGTGGTACCCATAGCATGGGTCCCAAATCTCCAGGTTCAAGGGCATCTTCCTACATCCAAAACATGCATGAGAAACCCAGAAGATGGTACACCGTGTGATGGGGAAAGGCTTCTAAAACGCACCTCATTTCTCATCTCCTTGTGCCCGGGTTCGCCATTCCAGCCGCTTTACTAGCAAGCTCCCTACTTGGAGCATCAGCACCTTTAACCTCCTGTTCCATACAGGATGCAATTTGTCCTGAGGATAAACGGGAAGACGTGGAACCAACGAGAGACTAGCTCTTGGTGTTGGGACAGGCACAGGTCACTCTATTTTCCCATCAGAAAGAAGAATTAACCACAGGCTCAGCCTGCCCCCCGGAACCAGAACAGGGCCTGAAGCCATTCTGCGATTTTGCGGCCAGCTCCCATAAAAACGAGTTGTAAAACGAAGGTTCAGGGCACTGCAATTCACAAACCTGCAGAGTTATAAATGATAACTCTCGTCCACAAATATATTGAGGGAAGGCAAAGAAGAGGATTTGAAATCAAGGCAGAATTGCAGGAAACAGATTTCAGGAGGTAGATACGAATCGCCTTTAAAGCACATGAAAAGCGGGAAAACGTTGACAATGATGCCCTTGGCCAATAAGGGCGTATGCGTTTTTTCCTGAATATATTCAGGAAAAAACGCATACGCCCTTTTTGGCCAACCAAGCAACCTGGAAAGGCAAATCAGCGCTACAAAGAAGTCTCGCTTCCCATCGGTCAAAAGGGCCATGCTGAAAAAAGTGTCAAAACCAGAAATGCAGGACAGGCCATGGAGAAATGGGAGCCTTGCTACACTGATGGGCGGGATGTAAATTGCCAAGAGCCACTCTGGAGAAGTGTCCGGTGAGTCCTGAAACATCTGAAAAACACAGCTTAGAGAGCATAGGGCACTTCCACTCATGGGGGTATAAATTGGGAAAATGAAAAATCAGCAAGACACAAGCACCCCAAAGTTTAGGGCTGCTCTGTTGACCAGGACCTCCACTTCATTCCACCTTCAATATCCCAGGAAAGAGAAAAATGGATAAAGAAGTTGTGGTCCTTATGTACAATGGAATATCACTCAGCCATGAAATCAATGTCATAAGGCTAGTAGCAGCATGATGAGTGGATTTAGGTACGACGATTCTAAGTGAAATAAGTCACACAGAAAAGGACACTTCTCATAAGGTATCACTGATAGAGGGAATGTAAAAACCGTTACACTTGAACTGAATTACAAAACAGAACAGAGTCACACATGCAGAAAACACACTATGGCTGCTTAACGGGAAAGGTGAGGTGGGGTGATACATAAAACAAGGGTATCAAATTAGCTCAGATACCGTTCCATAAACCCAATATGTAATAGACAAGACCTACTCCTTGCTCAGAGAACTGGACTCAACACGCCCTATTCACCGCACAAGAATATATCTGACTAATAATAATCGTAAAACCTATGTATTGATATCTCTCTGTTAGTGTGTCAAGTGGGTGTAAAGCGGCATAAACACAGCAGTGAAAAGCAGCTAAACCCCATTATAAAAATAAATTACTTTGAAACACCCATGAAACAAAGACAGTGAAAGAGAGAGAAATTCTTACACAATGCGTTCAGGGGCTGTGATGCAACCTGGATTGACCATATCTAGACGCACAGCTGGATGAGACATAATGGTGGACACTCTTGGGGCTGAGAGGTTTGGTGAGGTTGGGTGAGCAAACGCAGACCCTTTAAAGTAATACTGCGTGGTACCCATCGCATGGGTCCCAAATCTCCAGGTTCAAGGGCATCTTCCTACATCCAAAACATGCATGAGAAACCCAGAAGATGGTACACCGTGTGATGGGGAAAGGCTTCTAAAACGCACCTCATTTCTCATCTCCTTGTGCCCGGGTTCGCCATTCCAGCCGCTTTACTAGCAAGCTCCCTACTTGGAGCATCAGCACCTTTAACCTCCTGTTCCATACAGGATGCAATTTGTCCTGAGGATAAACGGGAAGACGTGGAACCAACGAGAGACTAGCTCTTGGTGTTGGGACAGGCACAGGTCACTCTATTTTCCCATCAGAAAGAAGAATTAACCACAGGCTCAGCCTGCCCCCCGGAACCAGAACAGGGCCTGAAGCCATTCTGCGATTTTGCGGCCAGCTCCCATAAAAACGAGTTGTAAAACGGAGGTTCAGGGCACTGCAATTCACAAACCTGCAGAGTTATAAATGATAACTCTCGTCCACAAATATATTGAGGGAAGGAAAAGAAGAGGATTTGAAATCAAGGCAGAATTGCAGGAAACAGATTTCAGGAGGTAGATACGAATCGCCTTTAAAGCACATGAAAAGCGGCAAAACGTTGACAATGATGCCCTTGGCCAAAAAGGGCGTATGCGTTTTTTCCTGAATATATTCAGGAAAAAACGCATACGCCCTTTTTGGCCAACCAAGCAACCTGGAAAGGCAAATCAGCGCTACAAAGAAGTCTCGCTTCCCATCGGTCAAAAGGGCCATGCTGAAAAAAGTGTCAAAACCAGAAATGCAGGACAGGCCATGGAGAAATGGGAGCCTTGCTACACTGATGGGCGGGATGTAAATTGCCAAGAGCCACTCTGGAGAAGTGTACGGTGAGTCCTGAAACATCTGAAAAACACAGCTTAGAGAGCATAGGGCACTTCCACTCATGGGGGTATAAATTGGGAAAATTAAAAATCAGCAAGACACAAGCACCCCAAAGTTTAGGGCTGCTCTGTTGACAAGGACCTCCACTTCATTCCTCCTTCAATATCCCAGGAAAGGGAAAAATGGATAAAGAAGTTGTGGTCCTTATGTACAATGGAATATCACTCGCCATGAAATCAATGTCATAAGGCTAGTAGCAGCATGATGAGTGGATTTAGGTACGACGATTCTAAGTGAAATAAGTCACACAGAAAAGGACACTTCTCATAAGGTATCACTTATAGAGGGAATGTAAAAACCGTTACACTTGAACTGAATTACAAAACAGAACAGAGTCACACATGCAGAAAACACACTATGGCTGCTTAACGGGAAAGGTGAGGTGGGGTGATACATAAAACAAGGGTTTCAAATTAGCTCAGATACCGTTCCATAAACCCAATATGTAATAGACAAGACCTACTCCTTGCTCAGAGAACTGGACTCAACACGCCCTATTCACCACACAAGAATATATCTGACTAGTAATAATCTTAAAACCTATGTATTGATATCTCTCTGTTAGTGTGTCAAGTGGGTGTAAAGCGGCATAAACACAGCAGTGAAAAGCAGCTAAACCCCATTATAAAAATAAATTACTTCGAAAAACCCATGAAACAAAGACAGTGAAAGAGAGAGAAATTCTTACACAATGCGTTCAGGGGCTGTGATGCAACCTGGATTGAACATATCTAGACCCACAGCTGGATGAGACATAAGGGTGGACACTCTTGTGGTTGAGACGTTTGGTGAGGTTGGGTGAGCAAACGCAGACCCTTTAAAGTAATACTGCGTGGTACCCATCGCATGGGTCCCAAATCTCCAGGTTCAAGGGCATCTTCCTACATCGAAAACATGCATGAGAAAACAAAAAGATGGTACACCATGTGATGGGGAAAGGTTTCTAAAACGCACCTCATTTCTCTTCTCCTTGTGCCCGGGTTCGCCATTCCAGCCGCTTTACTAACAATCTCCCTACTTGCAGCATTAGCACCTTTAACCTCCTGTTCCGTACAGGTTGCAATTTGTCCTGAGGATGAACGGGTAGACGGGGAACCAGTGAGAGACTAGCTCTTGGTGTTGGGACAGGCACAGGTCACTCTATTTTCCCATCAGGAAGAAGAATTAACCACAGGCTCATCCTCCCGCCGGAATCAGAACAGGGCCTGAAGCCATCCTGCGCTTTTGCGGTCAGCTCCCAAAAAAGCGAGTTGTAAAATGGAGCTTCAGGGCACTGCAATTCACAAACCTGCAGAGTTATAAATGATAACTCTCGTCCACAAATATATTGAGGGAAGGCAAAGAAGAGGATTTGAAATCAAGGCAGAATTGCAGGAAACAGATTTCAGGAGGTAGATTCGAATCGCCTTTAAAGCACATGAAAAGCGGCAAAACGTTGACAATGATGCCCTTGGCCAAAAAGGTCGTATGCGGTTTTTCCTGAATATATTCAGGAAAAAAAGCATACGCCCTTTTTGGCCAACCAAGCAACCTGGAAAGGCAAATCAGCGCTACAAAGAAGACTCGCTACCCATCGGTCAAAAGGGCCATGCTGAAAAACGTGTCAAAACCAGAAATGCAGGACAGGCCATGGAAAAATGGGAGCCTTGCTACACTGATGGGCGAGATGTAAATTGCCAACAGCCACTCTGGAGAAGTGTACGGTGTGTCCTGAAACATCTAAAAAACACAGCTTAGAGAGCATAGGGCACTTCCACTCATGGGGGTATAAATTGGGAAAATGAAAAATCAGCAAGACACAAGCACCCCAAAGTTGAGGGCTGCTCTGTTGACAAGGACCTCCACTTCATTCCACCTTAAATATCCCAGGAAAGGGAAAAATGGATAAAGAAGTTGTGGTCCTTATGTACAATGGAATATCACTCAGCCATGAAATCAATGCCGTAAGGTTAGTAGCAGCATGATGAGTGGATTTAGGTACGACGATTCTAAGTGAAATAAGTCACACAGAAAAGGACACTTCTCATAAGGTATCACTGATAGAGGGAATGTAAAAACCGTTACACTTGAACTGAATTACAAAACAGAACAGAGTCACACATGCAGAAAACACACTATGGCTGCTTAACGGGAAAGGTGAGGTGGGGTGATACATAAAACAAGGGTATCAAATTAGCTCAGATACCGTTCCATAAACCCAATATGTAATAGACAAGACCTACTCCTTGCTCAGAGAACTGGACTCAACACGCCCTATTCACCGCACAAGAATATATCTGACTAATAATAATCGTAAAACCTATGTATTGATATCTCTCTGTTAGTGTGTCAAGTGGGTGTAAAGCGGCATAAACACAGCAGTGAAAAGCAGCTAAACCCCATTATAAAAATAAATTACTTTGGAACATCCATGAAACAAAGACAGTGAAAGAGAGAGAAATTCTTACACAATGCGTTCAGGGGCTGTGATGCAACCTGGATTGACCATATCTAGACGCACAGCTGGATGAGACATAAGGGTGGACACTCTTGGGGCTGAGAGGTTTGGTGAGGTTGGGTGAGCAAACGCAGACCCTTTAAAGTAATACTGCGTGGTACCCATCGCATGGGTCCCAAATCTCCAGGTTCAAGGGCATCTTCCTACATCCAAAACATGCATGAGAAACCCAGAAGATGGTACACCGTGTGATGGGGAAAGATTTCTAAAACGCACCTCATTTCTCATCTCCTTGTGCCCGGGTTCGCCATTCCAGCCGCTTTACTAGCAAGCTCCCTACTTGGAGCATCAGCACCTTTAACCTCCTGTTCCGTACAGGTTGCAATTTGTCCTGAGGATAAACGGGAAGACGTGGAACCAACGAGAGACTAGCTCTTGGTGTTGGGACAGGCACAGGTCACTCTATTTTCCCATCAGAAAGAAGAATTAACCACAGGCTCAGCCTGCCCCCCGGAACCAGAACAGGGCCTGAAGCCATTCTGCGATTTTGCGGCCAGCTCCCATAAAAACGAGTTGTAAAACGGAGGTTCAGGGCACTGCAATTCACAAACCTGCAGAGTTATAAATGATAACTCTCGTCCACAAATATATTGAGGGAAGGCAAAGAAGAGGATTTGAAATCAAGGCAGAATTGCAGGAAACAGATTTCAGGAGGTAGATACGAATCGCCTTTAAAGCACATGAAAAGCGGCAAAACGTTGACAATGATGCCCTTGGCCAAAAAGGGCGTATGTGTTTTTTCCTGAATATATTCAGGAAAAAACGCATACGCCCTTTTTGGCCAACCAAGCAACCTGGAAAGGCAAATCAGCGTTACAAAGAAGTCTCGCTTCCCATCGGTCAAAAGGGCCATGCTGAAAAAAGTGTCAAAACCAGAAATGCAGGACAGGCCATGGAGAAATGGGAGCCATGCTACACTGATGGGCGGGATGTAAATTGCCAAGAGCCACTCTGGAGAAGTGTCCGGTGAGTCCTGAAACATCTAAAAAACACAGCTTAGAGAGCATAGGGCACTTCCACTCATGGGGGTATAAACTGGGAAAATGAAAATCAGCAAGACACAAGCACCCCAAAGTTTAGGGCTGCTCTGTTGACAAGGACCTCCACTTCATTCCTCCTTCAATATCCCAGGAAAGGGAAAAATGGATAAAGAAGTTGTGGTCCATATGTACAATGGAATATCACTCGCCATGAAATCAATGTCATAAGGCTAGTAGCAGCATGATGAGTGGATTTAGGTACGACGATTCTAAGTGAAATAAGTCACACAGAAAAGGACACTTCTCATAAGGTATCACTTATAGAGGGAATGTAAAAACCGTTACACTTGAACTGAATTACAAAACAGAACAGAGTCACACATGCAGAAAACACACTATGGCTGCTTAACGGGAAAGGTGAGGTGGGGTGATACATAAAACAAGGGTTTCAAATTAGCTCAGATACCGTTCCATAAACCCAATATGTAATAGACAAGACCTACTCCTTGCTCAGAGAACTGGACTCAACACGCCCTATTCACCGCACAAGAATATATCTGACTAGTAATAATCTTAAAACCTATGTATTGATATCTCTCTGTTAGTGTGTCAAGTGGGTGTAAAGCGGCATAAACACAGCAGTGAAAAGCAGCTAAACCCCATTATAAAAATAAATTACTTTGGAACATCCATGAAACAAAGACAGTGAAAGAGAGAGAAATTCTTACACAATGCGTTCAGGGGCTGTGATGCAACCTGGATTGACCATATCTAGACGCACAGCTGGATGAGACATAAGGGTGGACACTCTTGGGGCTGAGAGGTTTGGTGAGGTTGGGTGAGCAAACGCAGACCCTTTAAAGTAATACTGCGTGGTACCCATCGCATGGGTCCCAAATCTCCAGGTTCAAGGGCATCTTCCTACATCCAAAACATGCATGAGAAACCCAGAAGATGGTACACCGTGTGATGGGGAAAGATTTCTAAAACGCACCTCATTTCTCATCTCCTTGTGCCCGGGTTCGCCATTCCAGCCGCTTTACTAGCAAGCTCCCTACTTGGAGCATCAGCACCTTTAACCTCCTGTTCCGTACAGGTTGCAATTTGTCCTGAGGATAAACGGGAAGACGTGGAACCAACGAGAGACTAGCTCTTGGTGTTGGGACAGGCACAGGTCACTCTATTTTCCCATCAGAAAGAAGAATTAACCACAGGCTCAGCCTGCCCCCCGGAACCAGAACAGGGCCTGAAGCCATTCTGCGATTTTGCGGCCAGCTCCCATAAAAACGAGTTGTAAAATGGAGGTTCAGGGCACTGCAATTCACAAACCTGCAGAGTTATAAATGATAACTCTCGTCCACAAATATATTGAGGGAAGGCAAAGAAGAGGATTTGAAATCAAGTCAGAATTGCAGGAAACAGATTTCAGGAGGTAGATTCGAATCGCCTTTAAAGCACATGAAAAGCGGCAAAACGTTGACAATGATGCCCTTGGCCAAAAAGGTCGTATGCGGTTTTTCCTGAATATATTCAGGAAAAAAAGCATACGCCCTTTTTGGCCAACCAAGCAACCTGGAAAGGCAAATCAGCGCTACAAAGAAGACTCGCTACCCATCGGTCAAAAGGGCCATGCTGAAAAACGTGTCAAAACCAGAAATGCAGGACAGGCCATGGAAAAATGGGAGCCTTGCTACACTGATGGGCGAGATGTAAATTGCCAACAGCCACTCTGGAGAAGTGTACGGTGAGTCCTGAAACATCTAAAAAACACAGCTTAGAGAGCATAGGGCACTTCCACTCATGGGGGTATAAATTGGGAAAATGAAAAATCAGCAAGACACAAGCACCCCAAAGTTGAGGGCTGCTCTGTTGACAAGGACCTCCACTTCATTCCACCTTAAATATCCCAGGAAAGGGAAAAATGGATAAAGAAGTTGTGGTCCTTATGTACAATGGAATATCACTCAGCCATGAAATCAATGCCGTAAGGTTAGTAGCAGCATGATGAGTGGATTTAGGTACGACGATTCTAAGTGAAATAAGTCACACAGAAAAGGACACTTCTCATAAGGTATCACTGATAGAGGGAATGTAAAAACCGTTACACTTGAACTGAATTACAAAACAGAACAGAGTCACACATGCAGAAAACACACTATGGCTGCTTAACGGGAAAGGTGAGGTGGGGTGATACATAAAACAAGGGTATCAAATTAGCTCAGATACCGTTCCATAAACCCAATATGTAATAGACAAGACCTACTCCTTGCTCAGAGAACTGGACTCAACACGCCCTATTCACCGCACAAGAATATATCTGACTAATAATAATCGTAAAACCTATGTATTGATATCTCTCTGTTAGTGTGTCAAGTGGGTGTAAAGCGGCATAAACACAGCAGTGAAAAGCAGCTAAACCCCATTATAAAAATAAATTACTTTGAAACACCCATGAAACAAAGACAGTGAAAGAGAGAGAAATTCTTACACAATGCGTTCAGGGGCTGTGATGCAACCTGGATTGACCATATCTAGACGCACAGCTGGATGAGACATAAGGGTGGACACTCTTGGGGCTGAGAGGTTTGGTGAGGTTGGGTGAGCAAACGCAGACCCTTTAAAGTAATACTGCGTGGTACCCATCGCATGGGTCCCAAATCTCCAGGTTCAAGGGCATCTTCCTACATCCAAAACATGCATGAGAAACCCAGAAGATGGTACACCGTGTGATGGGGAAAGATTTCTAAAACGCACCTCATTTCTCATCTCCTTGTGCCCGGGTTCGCCATTCCAGCCGCTTTACTAGCAAGCTCCCTACTTGGAGCATCAGCACCTTTAACCTCCTGTTCCGTACAGGTTGCAATTTGTCCTGAGGATAAACGGGAAGACGTGGAACCAACGAGAGACTAGCTCTTGGTGTTGGGACAGGCACAGGTCACTCTATTTTCCCATCAGAAAGAAGAATTAACCACAGGCTCAGCCTGCCCCCCGGAACCAGAACAGGGCCTGAAGCCATTCTGCGATTTTGCGGCCAGCTCCCATAAAAACGAGTTGTAAAACGGAGGTTCAGGACACTGCAATTCACAAACCTGCAGAGTTATAAATGATAACTCTCGTCCACAAATATATTGAGGGAAGGCAAAGAAGAGGATTTGAAATCAAGGCAGAATTGCAGGAAACAGATTTCAGGAGGTAGATACGAATCGCCTTTAAAGCACATGAAAAGCGGCAAAACGTTGACAATGATGCCCTTGGCCAAAAAGGGCGTATGCGTTTTTTCCTGAATATATTCAGGAAAAAACGCATACGCCCTTTTTGGCCAACCAAGCAACCTGGAAAGGCAAATCAGCGCTACAGAGAAGTCTCGCTTCCCATCGGTCAAAAGGGCCATGCTGAAAAAAGTGTCAAAACCAGAAATGCAGGACAGGCCATGGAGAAATGGGAGCCATGCTACACTGATGGGCGGGATGTAAATTGCCAAGAGCCACTCTGGAGAAGTGTCCGGTGAGTCCTGAAACATCTAAAAAACACAGCTTAGAGAGCATAGGGCACTTCCACTCATGGGGGTATAAATTGGGAAAATGAAAAATCAGCAAGACACAAGCACCCCAAAGTTTAGGGCTGCTCTGTTGACAAGGACCTCCACTTCATTCCTCCTTCAATATCCCAGGAAAGGGAAAAATGGATAAAGAAGTTGTGGTCCTTATGTACAATGGAATATCACTCGCCATGAAATCAATGTCATAAGGCTAGTAGCAGCATGATGAGTGGATTTAGGTACGACGATTCTAAGTGAAATAAGTCACACAGAAAAGGACACTTCTCATAAGGTATCACTTATAGAGGGAATGTAAAAACCGTTACACTTGAACTGAATTACAAAACAGAACAGAGTCACACATGCAGAAAACACACTATGGCTGCTTAACGGGAAAGGTGAGGTGGGGTGATACATAAAACAAGGGTTTCAAATTAGCTCAGATACCGTTCCATAAACCCAATATGTAATAGACAAGACCTACTCCTTGCTCAGAGAACTGGACTCAACACGCCCTATTCACCACACAAGAATATATCTGACTAGTAATAATCTTAAAACCTATGTATTGATATCTCTCTGTTAGTGTGTCAAGTGGGTGTAAAGCGGCATAAACACAGCAGTGAAAAGCAGCTAAACCCCATTATAAAAATAAATTACTTCGAAAAACCCATGAAACAAAGACAGTGAAAGAGAGAGAAATTCTTACACAATGCGTTCAGGGGCTGTGATGCAACCTGGATTGAACATATCTAGACCCACAGCTGGATGAGACATAAGGGTGGACACTCTTGTGGTTGAGACGTTTGGTGAGGTTGGGTGAGCAAACGCAGACCCTTTAAAGTAATACTGCGTGGTACCCATCGCATGGGTCCCAAATCTCCAGGTTCAAGGGCATCTTCCTACATCGAAAACATGCATGAGAAAACAAAAAGATGGTACACCATGTGATGGGGAAAGGTTTCTAAAACGCACCTCATTTCTCTTCTCCTTGTGCCCGGGTTCGCCATTCCAGCCGCTTTACTAACAATCTCCCTACTTGCAGCATTAGCACCTTTAACCTCCTGTTCCGTACAGGTTGCAATTTGTCCTGAGGATGAACGGGTAGACGGGGAACCAGTGAGAGACTAGCTCTTGGTGTTGGGACAGGCACAGGTCACTCTATTTTCCCATCAGGAAGAAGAATTAACCACAGGCTCATCCTCCCGCCGGAATCAGAACAGGGCCTGAAGCCATCCTGCGCTTTTGCGGTCAGCTCCCAAAAAAGCGAGTTGTAAAATGGAGCTTCAGGGCACTGCAATTCACAAACCTGCAGAGTTATAAATGATAACTCTCGTCCACAAATATATTGAGGGAAGGCAAAGAAGAGGATTTGAAATCAAGGCAGAATTGCAGGAAACAGATTTCAGGAGGTAGATTCGAATCGCCTTTAAAGCACATGAAAAGCGGCAAAACGTTGACAATGATGCCCTTGGCCAAAAAGGTCGTATGCGGTTTTTCCTGAATATATTCAGGAAAAAAAGCATACGCCCTTTTTGGCCAACCAAGCAACCTGGAAAGGCAAATCAGCGCTACAAAGAAGACTCGCTACCCATCGGTCAAAAGGGCCATGCTGAAAAACGTGTCAAAACCAGAAATGCAGGACAGGCCATGGAAAAATGGGAGCCTTGCTACACTGATGGGCGAGATGTAAATTGCCAACAGCCACTCTGGAGAAGTGTACGGTGTGTCCTGAAACATCTAAAAAACACAGCTTAGAGAGCATAGGGCACTTCCACTCATGGGGGTATAAATTGGGAAAATGAAAAATCAGCAAGACACAAGCACCCCAAAGTTGAGGGCTGCTCTGTTGACAAGGACCTCCACTTCATTCCACCTTAAATATCCCAGGAAAGGGAAAAATGGATAAAGAAGTTGTGGTCCTTATGTACAATGGAATATCACTCAGCCATGAAATCAATGCCGTAAGGTTAGTAGCAGCATGATGAGTGGATTTAGGTACGACGATTCTAAGTGAAATAAGTCACACAGAAAAGGACACTTCTCATAAGGTATCACTGATAGAGGGAATGTAAAAACCGTTACACTTGAACTGAATTACAAAACAGAACAGAGTCACACATGCAGAAAACACACTATGGCTGCTTAACGGGAAAGGTGAGGTGGGGTGATACATAAAACAAGGGTATCAAATTAGCTCAGATACCGTTCCATAAACCCAATATGTAATAGACAAGACCTACTCCTTGCTCAGAGAACTGGACTCAACACGCCCTATTCACCGCACAAGAATATATCTGACTAATAATAATCGTAAAACCTATGTATTGATATCTCTCTGTTAGTGTGTCAAGTGGGTGTAAAGCGGCATAAACACAGCAGTGAAAAGCAGCTAAACCCCATTATAAAAATAAATTACTTTGGAACATCCATGAAACAAAGACAGTGAAAGAGAGAGAAATTCTTACACAATGCGTTCAGGGGCTGTGATGCAACCTGGATTGACCATATCTAGACGCACAGCTGGATGAGACATAAGGGTGGACACTCTTGGGGCTGAGAGGTTTGGTGAGGTTGGGTGAGCAAACGCAGACCCTTTAAAGTAATACTGCGTGGTACCCATCGCATGGGTCCCAAATCTCCAGGTTCAAGGGCATCTTCCTACATCCAAAACATGCATGAGAAACCCAGAAGATGGTACACCGTGTGATGGGGAAAGATTTCTAAAACGCACCTCATTTCTCATCTCCTTGTGCCCGGGTTCGCCATTCCAGCCGCTTTACTAGCAAGCTCCCTACTTGGAGCATCAGCACCTTTAACCTCCTGTTCCGTACAGGTTGCAATTTGTCCTGAGGATAAACGGGAAGACGTGGAACCAACGAGAGACTAGCTCTTGGTGTTGGGACAGGCACAGGTCACTCTATTTTCCCATCAGAAAGAAGAATTAACCACAGGCTCAGCCTGCCCCCCGGAACCAGAACAGGGCCTGAAGCCATTCTGCGATTTTGCGGCCAGCTCCCATAAAAACGAGTTGTAAAACGGAGGTTCAGGGCACTGCAATTCACAAACCTGCAGAGTTATAAATGATAACTCTCGTCCACAAATATATTGAGGGAAGGCAAAGAAGAGGATTTGAAATCAAGGCAGAATTGCAGGAAACAGATTTCAGGAGGTAGATACGAATCGCCTTTAAAGCACATGAAAAGCGGCAAAACGTTGACAATGATGCCCTTGGCCAAAAAGGGCGTATGTGTTTTTTCCTGAATATATTCAGGAAAAAACGCATACGCCCTTTTTGGCCAACCAAGCAACCTGGAAAGGCAAATCAGCGTTACAAAGAAGTCTCGCTTCCCATCGGTCAAAAGGGCCATGCTGAAAAAAGTGTCAAAACCAGAAATGCAGGACAGGCCATGGAGAAATGGGAGCCATGCTACACTGATGGGCGGGATGTAAATTGCCAAGAGCCACTCTGGAGAAGTGTCCGGTGAGTCCTGAAACATCTAAAAAACACAGCTTAGAGAGCATAGGGCACTTCCACTCATGGGGGTATAAACTGGGAAAATGAAAATCAGCAAGACACAAGCACCCCAAAGTTTAGGGCTGCTCTGTTGACAAGGACCTCCACTTCATTCCTCCTTCAATATCCCAGGAAAGGGAAAAATGGATAAAGAAGTTGTGGTCCATATGTACAATGGAATATCACTCGCCATGAAATCAATGTCATAAGGCTAGTAGCAGCATGATGAGTGGATTTAGGTACGACGATTCTAAGTGAAATAAGTCACACAGAAAAGGACACTTCTCATAAGGTATCACTTATAGAGGGAATGTAAAAACCGTTACACTTGAACTGAATTACAAAACAGAACAGAGTCACACATGCAGAAAACACACTATGGCTGCTTAACGGGAAAGGTGAGGTGGGGTGATACATAAAACAAGGGTTTCAAATTAGCTCAGATACCGTTCCATAAACCCAATATGTAATAGACAAGACCTACTCCTTGCTCAGAGAACTGGACTCAACACGCCCTATTCACCGCACAAGAATATATCTGACTAGTAATAATCTTAAAACCTATGTATTGATATCTCTCTGTTAGTGTGTCAAGTGGGTGTAAAGCGGCATAAACACAGCAGTGAAAAGCAGCTAAACCCCATTATAAAAATAAATTACTTTGGAACATCCATGAAACAAAGACAGTGAAAGAGAGAGAAATTCTTACACAATGCGTTCAGGGGCTGTGATGCAACCTGGATTGACCATATCTAGACGCACAGCTGGATGAGACATAAGGGTGGACACTCTTGGGGCTGAGAGGTTTGGTGAGGTTGGGTGAGCAAACGCAGACCCTTTAAAGTAATACTGCGTGGTACCCATCGCATGGGTCCCAAATCTCCAGGTTCAAGGGCATCTTCCTACATCCAAAACATGCATGAGAAACCCAGAAGATGGTACACCGTGTGATGGGGAAAGATTTCTAAAACGCACCTCATTTCTCATCTCCTTGTGCCCGGGTTCGCCATTCCAGCCGCTTTACTAGCAAGCTCCCTACTTGGAGCATCAGCACCTTTAACCTCCTGTTCCGTACAGGTTGCAATTTGTCCTGAGGATAAACGGGAAGACGTGGAACCAACGAGAGACTAGCTCTTGGTGTTGGGACAGGCACAGGTCACTCTATTTTCCCATCAGAAAGAAGAATTAACCACAGGCTCAGCCTGCCCCCCGGAACCAGAACAGGGCCTGAAGCCATTCTGCGATTTTGCGGCCAGCTCCCATAAAAACGAGTTGTAAAATGGAGGTTCAGGGCACTGCAATTCACAAACCTGCAGAGTTATAAATGATAACTCTCGTCCACAAATATATTGAGGGAAGGCAAAGAAGAGGATTTGAAATCAAGTCAGAATTGCAGGAAACAGATTTCAGGAGGTAGATTCGAATCGCCTTTAAAGCACATGAAAAGCGGCAAAACGTTGACAATGATGCCCTTGGCCAAAAAGGTCGTATGCGGTTTTTCCTGAATATATTCAGGAAAAAAAGCATACGCCCTTTTTGGCCAACCAAGCAACCTGGAAAGGCAAATCAGCGCTACAAAGAAGACTCGCTACCCATCGGTCAAAAGGGCCATGCTGAAAAACGTGTCAAAACCAGAAATGCAGGACAGGCCATGGAAAAATGGGAGCCTTGCTACACTGATGGGCGAGATGTAAATTGCCAACAGCCACTCTGGAGAAGTGTACGGTGAGTCCTGAAACATCTAAAAAACACAGCTTAGAGAGCATAGGGCACTTCCACTCATGGGGGTATAAATTGGGAAAATGAAAAATCAGCAAGACACAAGCACCCCAAAGTTGAGGGCTGCTCTGTTGACAAGGACCTCCACTTCATTCCACCTTAAATATCCCAGGAAAGGGAAAAATGGATAAAGAAGTTGTGGTCCTTATGTACAATGGAATATCACTCAGCCATGAAATCAATGCCGTAAGGTTAGTAGCAGCATGATGAGTGGATTTAGGTACGACGATTCTAAGTGAAATAAGTCACACAGAAAAGGACACTTCTCATAAGGTATCACTGATAGAGGGAATGTAAAAACCGTTACACTTGAACTGAATTACAAAACAGAACAGAGTCACACATGCAGAAAACACACTATGGCTGCTTAACGGGAAAGGTGAGGTGGGGTGATACATAAAACAAGGGTATCAAATTAGCTCAGATACCGTTCCATAAACCCAATATGTAATAGACAAGACCTACTCCTTGCTCAGAGAACTGGACTCAACACGCCCTATTCACCGCACAAGAATATATCTGACTAATAATAATCGTAAAACCTATGTATTGATATCTCTCTGTTAGTGTGTCAAGTGGGTGTAAAGCGGCATAAACACAGCAGTGAAAAGCAGCTAAACCCCATTATAAAAATAAATTACTTTGAAACACCCATGAAACAAAGACAGTGAAAGAGAGAGAAATTCTTACACAATGCGTTCAGGGGCTGTGATGCAACCTGGATTGACCATATCTAGACGCACAGCTGGATGAGACATAAGGGTGGACACTCTTGGGGCTGAGAGGTTTGGTGAGGTTGGGTGAGCAAACGCAGACCCTTTAAAGTAATACTGCGTGGTACCCATCGCATGGGTCCCAAATCTCCAGGTTCAAGGGCATCTTCCTACATCCAAAACATGCATGAGAAACCCAGAAGATGGTACACCGTGTGATGGGGAAAGATTTCTAAAACGCACCTCATTTCTCATCTCCTTGTGCCCGGGTTCGCCATTCCAGCCGCTTTACTAGCAAGCTCCCTACTTGGAGCATCAGCACCTTTAACCTCCTGTTCCGTACAGGTTGCAATTTGTCCTGAGGATAAACGGGAAGACGTGGAACCAACGAGAGACTAGCTCTTGGTGTTGGGACAGGCACAGGTCACTCTATTTTCCCATCAGAAAGAAGAATTAACCACAGGCTCAGCCTGCCCCCCGGAACCAGAACAGGGCCTGAAGCCATTCTGCGATTTTGCGGCCAGCTCCCATAAAAACGAGTTGTAAAACGGAGGTTCAGGACACTGCAATTCACAAACCTGCAGAGTTATAAATGATAACTCTCGTCCACAAATATATTGAGGGAAGGCAAAGAAGAGGATTTGAAATCAAGGCAGAATTGCAGGAAACAGATTTCAGGAGGTAGATACGAATCACCTTTAAAGCACATGAAAAGCGGCAAAACGTTGACAATGATGCCCTTGGCCAAAAAGGGCGTATGCGTTTTTTCCTGAATATATTCAGGAAAAAACGCATACGCCCTTTTTGGCCAACCAAGCAACCTGGAAAGGCAAATCAGCGCTACAGAGAAGTCTCGCTTCCCATCGGTCAAAAGGGCCATGCTGAAAAAAGTGTCAAAACCAGAAATGCAGGACAGGCCATGGAGAAATGGGAGCCATGCTACACTGATGGGCGGGATGTAAATTGCCAAGAGCCACTCTGGAGAAGTGTCCGGTGAGTCCTGAAACATCTAAAAAACACAGCTTAGAGAGCATAGGGCACTTCCACTCATGGGGGTATAAATTGGGAAAATGAAAAATCAGCAAGACACAAGCACCCCAAAGTTTAGGGCTGCTCTGTTGACAAGGACCTCCACTTCATTCCTCCTTCAATATCCCAGGAAAGGGAAAAATGGATAAAGAAGTTGTGGTCCTTATGTACAATGGAATATCACTCGCCATGAAATCAATGTCATAAGGCTAGTAGCAGCATGATGAGTGGATTTAGGTACGACGATTCTAAGTGAAATAAGTCACACAGAAAAGGACACTTCTCATAAGGTATCACTTATAGAGGGAATGTAAAAACCGTTACACTTGAACTGAATTACAAAACAGAACAGAGTCACACATGCAGAAAACACACTATGGCTGCTTAACGGGAAAGGTGAGGTGGGGTGATACATAAAACAAGGGTTTCAAATTAGCTCAGATACCGTTCCATAAACCCAATATGTAATAGACAAGACCTACTCCTTGCTCAGAGAACTGGACTCAACACGCCCTATTCACCACACAAGAATATATCTGACTAGTAATAATCTTAAAACCTATGTATTGATATCTCTCTGTTAGTGTGTCAAGTGGGTGTAAAGCGGCATAAACACAGCAGTGAAAAGCAGCTAAACCCCATTATAAAAATAAATTACTTCGAAAAACCCATGAAACAAAGACAGTGAAAGAGAGAGAAATTCTTACACAATGCGTTCAGGGGCTGTGATGCAACCTGGATTGAACATATCTAGACCCACAGCTGGATGAGACATAAGGGTGGACACTCTTGTGGTTGAGACGTTTGGTGAGGTTGGGTGAGCAAACGCAGACCCTTTAAAGTAATACTGCGTGGTACCCATCGCATGGGTCCCAAATCTCCAGGTTCAAGGGCATCTTCCTACATCGAAAACATGCATGAGAAAACAAAAAGATGGTACACCATGTGATGGGGAAAGGTTTCTAAAACGCACCTCATTTCTCTTCTCCTTGTGCCCGGGTTCGCCATTCCAGCCGCTTTACTAACAATCTCCCTACTTGCAGCATTAGCACCTTTAACCTCCTGTTCCGTACAGGTTGCAATTTGTCCTGAGGATGAACGGGTAGACGGGGAACCAGTGAGAGACTAGCTCTTGGTGTTGGGACAGGCACAGGTCACTCTATTTTCCCATCAGGAAGAAGAATTAACCACAGGCTCATCCTCCCGCCGGAATCAGAACAGGGCCTGAAGCCATCCTGCGCTTTTGCGGTCAGCTCCCAAAAAAGCGAGTTGTAAAATGGAGCTTCAGGGCACTGCAATTCACAAACCTGCAGAGTTATAAATGATAACTCTCGTCCACAAATATATTGAGGGAAGGCAAAGAAGAGGATTTGAAATCAAGGCAGAATTGCAGGAAACAGATTTCAGGAGGTAGATTCGAATCGCCTTTAAAGCACATGAAAAGCGGCAAAACGTTGACAATGATGCCCTTGGCCAAAAAGGTCGTATGCGGTTTTTCCTGAATATATTCAGGAAAAAAAGCATACGCCCTTTTTGGCCAACCAAGCAACCTGGAAAGGCAAATCAGCGCTACAAAGAAGACTCGCTACCCATCGGTCAAAAGGGCCATGCTGAAAAACGTGTCAAAACCAGAAATGCAGGACAGGCCATGGAAAAATGGGAGCCTTGCTACACTGATGGGCGAGATGTAAATTGCCAACAGCCACTCTGGAGAAGTGTACGGTGTGTCCTGAAACATCTAAAAAACACAGCTTAGAGAGCATAGGGCACTTCCACTCATGGGGGTATAAATTGGGAAAATGAAAAATCAGCAAGACACAAGCACCCCAAAGTTTAGGGCTGCTCTGTTGACAAGGACCTCCACTTCATTCCACCTTAAATATCCCAGGAAAGGGAAAAATGGATAAAGAAGTTGTGGTCCTTATGTACAATGGAATATCACTCAGCCATGAAATCAATGCCGTAAGGTTAGTAGCAGCATGATGAGTGGATTTAGGTACGACGATTCTAAGTGAAATAAGTCACACAGAAAAGGACACTTCTCATAAGGTATCACTGATAGAGGGAATGTAAAAACCGTTACACTTGAACTGAATTACAAAACAGAACAGAGTCACACATGCAGAAAACACACTATGGCTGCTTAACGGGAAAGGTGAGGTGGGGTGATACATAAAACAAGGGTATCAAATTAGCTCAGATACCGTTCCATAAACCCAATATGTAATAGACAAGACCTACTCCTTGCTCAGAGAACTGGACTCAACACGCCCTATTCACCGCACAAGAATATATCTGACTAATAATAATCGTAAAACCTATGTATTGATATCTCTCTGTTAGTGTGTCAAGTGGGTGTAAAGCGGCATAAACACAGCAGTGAAAAGCAGCTAAACCCCATTATAAAAATAAATTACTTTGGAACATCCATGAAACAAAGACAGTGAAAGAGAGAGAAATTCTTACACAATGCGTTCAGGGGCTGTGATGCAACCTGGATTGACCATATCTAGACGCACAGCTGGATGAGACATAAGGGTGGACACTCTTGGGGCTGAGAGGTTTGGTGAGGTTGGGTGAGCAAACGCAGACCCTTTAAAGTAATACTGCGTGGTACCCATCGCATGGGTCCCAAATCTCCAGGTTCAAGGGCATCTTCCTACATCCAAAACATGCATGAGAAACCCAGAAGATGGTACACCGTGTGATGGGGAAAGATTTCTAAAACGCACCTCATTTCTCATCTCCTTGTGCCCGGGTTCGCCATTCCAGCCGCTTTACTAGCAAGCTCCCTACTTGGAGCATCAGCACCTTTAACCTCCTGTTCCGTACAGGTTGCAATTTGTCCTGAGGATAAACGGGAAGACGTGGAACCAACGAGAGACTAGCTCTTGGTGTTGGGACAGGCACAGGTCACTCTATTTTCCCATCAGAAAGAAGAATTAACCACAGGCTCAGCCTGCCCCCCGGAACCAGAACAGGGCCTGAAGCCATTCTGCGATTTTGCGGCCAGCTCCCATAAAAACGAGTTGTAAAACGGAGGTTCAGGGCACTGCAATTCACAAACCTGCAGAGTTATAAATGATAACTCTCGTCCACAAATATATTGAGGGAAGGCAAAGAAGAGGATTTGAAATCAAGGCAGAATTGCAGGAAACAGATTTCAGGAGGTAGATACGAATCGCCTTTAAAGCACATGAAAAGCGGCAAAACGTTGACAATGATGCCCTTGGCCAAAAAGGGCGTATGCGTTTTTTCCTGAATATATTCAGGAAAAAACGCATACGCCCTTTTTGGCCAACCAAGCAACCTGGAAAGGCAAATCAGCGTTACAAAGAAGTCTCGCTTCCCATCGGTCAAAAGGGCCATGCTGAAAAAAGTGTCAAAACCAGAAATGCAGGACAGGCCATGGAGAAATGGGAGCCATGCTACACTGATGGGCGGGATGTAAATTGCCAAGAGCCACTCTGGAGAAGTGTCCGGTGAGTCCTGAAACATCTAAAAAACACAGCTTAGAGAGCATAGGGCACTTCCACTCATGGGGGTATAAACTGGGAAAATGAAAATCAGCAAGACACAAGCACCCCAAAGTTTAGGGCTGCTCTGTTGACAAGGACCTCCACTTCATTCCTCCTTCAATATCCCAGGAAAGGGAAAAATGGATAAAGAAGTTGTGGTCCATATGTACAATGGAATATCACTCGCCATGAAATCAATGTCATAAGGCTAGTAGCAGCATGATGAGTGGATTTAGGTACGACGATTCTAAGTGAAATAAGTCACACAGAAAAGGACACTTCTCATAAGGTATCACTTATAGAGGGAATGTAAAAACCGTTACACTTGAACTGAATTACAAAACAGAACAGAGTCACACATGCAGAAAACACACTATGGCTGCTTAACGGGAAAGGTGAGGTGGGGTGATACATAAAACAAGGGTTTCAAATTAGCTCAGATACCGTTCCATAAACCCAATATGTAATAGACAAGACCTACTCCTTGCTCAGAGAACTGGACTCAACACGCCCTATTCACCGCACAAGAATATATCTGACTAGTAATAATCTTAAAACCTATGTATTGATATCTCTCTGTTAGTGTGTCAAGTGGGTGTAAAGCGGCATAAACACAGCAGTGAAAAGCAGCTAAACCCCATTATAAAAATAAATTACTTTGGAACATCCATGAAACAAAGACAGTGAAAGAGAGAGAAATTCTTACACAATGCGTTCAGGGGCTGTGATGCAACCTGGATTGACCATATCTAGACGCACAGCTGGATGAGACATAAGGGTGGACACTCTTGGGGCTGAGAGGTTTGGTGAGGTTGGGTGAGCAAACGCAGACCCTTTAAAGTAATACTGCGTGGTACCCATCGCATGGGTCCCAAATCTCCAGGTTCAAGGGCATCTTCCTACATCCAAAACATGCATGAGAAACCCAGAAGATGGTACACCGTGTGATGGGGAAAGATTTCTAAAACGCACCTCATTTCTCATCTCCTTGTGCCCGGGTTCGCCATTCCAGCCGCTTTACTAGCAAGCTCCCTACTTGGAGCATCAGCACCTTTAACCTCCTGTTCCGTACAGGTTGCAATTTGTCCTGAGGATAAACGGGAAGACGTGGAACCAACGAGAGACTAGCTCTTGGTGTTGGGACAGGCACAGGTCACTCTATTTTCCCATCAGAAAGAAGAATTAACCACAGGCTCAGCCTGCCCCCCGGAACCAGAACAGGGCCTGAAGCCATTCTGCGATTTTGCGGCCAGCTCCCATAAAAACGAGTTGTAAAATGGAGGTTCAGGGCACTGCAATTCACAAACCTGCAGAGTTATAAATGATAACTCTCGTCCACAAATATATTGAGGGAAGGCAAAGAAGAGGATTTGAAATCAAGTCAGAATTGCAGGAAACAGATTTCAGGAGGTAGATTCGAATCGCCTTTAAAGCACATGAAAAGCGGCAAAACGTTGACAATGATGCCCTTGGCCAAAAAGGTCGTATGCGGTTTTTCCTGAATATATTCAGGAAAAAAAGCATACGCCCTTTTTGGCCAACCAAGCAACCTGGAAAGGCAAATCAGCGCTACAAAGAAGACTCGCTACCCATCGGTCAAAAGGGCCATGCTGAAAAACGTGTCAAAACCAGAAATGCAGGACAGGCCATGGAAAAATGGGAGCCTTGCTACACTGATGGGCGAGATGTAAATTGCCAACAGCCACTCTGGAGAAGTGAACGGTGTGTCCTGAAACATCTAAAAAACACAGCTTAGAGAGCATAGGGCACTTCCACTCATGGGGGTATAAATTGGGAAAATGAAAAATCAGCAAGACACAAGCACCCCAAAGTTGAGGGCTGCTCTGTTGACAAGGACCTCCACTTCATTCCACCTTAAATATCCCAGGAAAGGGAAAAATGGATAAAGAAGTTGTGGTCCTTATGTACAATGGAATATCACTCAGCCATGAAATCAATGCCGTAAGGTTAGTAGCAGCATGATGAGTGGATTTAGGTACGACGATTCTAAGTGAAATAAGTCACACAGAAAAGGACACTTCTCATAAGGTATCACTGATAGAGGGAATGTAAAAACCGTTACACTTGAACTGAATTACAAAACAGAACAGAGTCACACATGCAGAAAACACACTATGGCTGCTTAACGGGAAAGGTGAGGTGGGGTGATACATAAAACAAGGGTATCAAATTAGCTCAGATACCGTTCCATAAACCCAATATGTAATAGACAAGACCTACTCCTTGCTCAGAGAACTGGACTCAACACGCCCTATTCACCGCACAAGAATATATCTGACTAATAATAATCGTAAAACCTATGTATTGATATCTCTCTGTTAGTGTGTCAAGTGGGTGTAAAGCGGCATAAACACAGCAGTGAAAAGCAGCTAAACCCCATTATAAAAATAAATTACTTTGAAACACCCATGAAACAAAGACAGTGAAAGAGAGAGAAATTCTTACACAATGCGTTCAGGGGCTGTGATGCAACCTGGATTGACCATATCTAGACGCACAGCTGGATGAGACATAAGGGTGGACACTCTTGGGGCTGAGAGGTTTGGTGAGGTTGGGTGAGCAAACGCAGACCCTTTAAAGTAATACTGCGTGGTACCCATCGCATGGGTCCCAAATCTCCAGGTTCAAGGGCATCTTCCTACATCCAAAACATGCATGAGAAACCCAGAAGATGGTACACCGTGTGATGGGGAAAGATTTCTAAAACGCACCTCATTTCTCATCTCCTTGTGCCCGGGTTCGCCATTCCAGCCGCTTTACTAGCAAGCTCCCTACTTGGAGCATCAGCACCTTTAACCTCCTGTTCCGTACAGGTTGCAATTTGTCCTGAGGATAAACGGGAAGACGTGGAACCAACGAGAGACTAGCTCTTGGTGTTGGGACAGGCACAGGTCACTCTATTTTCCCATCAGAAAGAAGAATTAACCACAGGCTCAGCCTGCCCCCCGGAACCAGAACAGGGCCTGAAGCCATTCTGCGATTTTGCGGCCAGCTCCCATAAAAACGAGTTGTAAAACGGAGGTTCAGGACACTGCAATTCACAAACCTGCAGAGTTATAAATGATAACTCTCGTCCACAAATATATTGAGGGAAGGCAAAGAAGAGGATTTGAAATCAAGGCAGAATTGCAGGAAACAGATTTCAGGAGGTAGATACGAATCGCCTTTAAAGCACATGAAAAGCGGCAAAACGTTGACAATGATGCCCTTGGCCAAAAAGGGCGTATGCGTTTTTTCCTGAATATATTCAGGAAAAAACGCATACGCCCTTTTTGGCCAACCAAGCAACCTGGAAAGGCAAATCAGCGCTACAGAGAAGTCTCGCTTCCCATCGGTCAAAAGGGCCATGCTGAAAAAAGTGTCAAAACCAGAAATGCAGGACAGGCCATGGAGAAATGGGAGCCATGCTACACTGATGGGCGGGATGTAAATTGCCAAGAGCCACTCTGGAGAAGTGTCCGGTGAGTCCTGAAACATCTAAAAAACACAGCTTAGAGAGCATAGGGCACTTCCACTCATGGGGGTATAAATTGGGAAAATGAAAAATCAGCAAGACACAAGCACCCCAAAGTTTAGGGCTGCTCTGTTGACAAGGACCTCCACTTCATTCCTCCTTCAATATCCCAGGAAAGGGAAAAATGGATAAAGAAGTTGTGGTCCTTATGTACAATGGAATATCACTCGCCATGAAATCAATGTCATAAGGCTAGTAGCAGCATGATGAGTGGATTTAGGTACGACGATTCTAAGTGAAATAAGTCACACAGAAAAGGACACTTCTCATAAGGTATCACTTATAGAGGGAATGTAAAAACCGTTACACTTGAACTGAATTACAAAACAGAACAGAGTCACACATGCAGAAAACACACTATGGCTGCTTAACGGGAAAGGTGAGGTGGGGTGATACATAAAACAAGGGTTTCAAATTAGCTCAGATACCGTTCCATAAACCCAATATGTAATAGACAAGACCTACTCCTTGCTCAGAGAACTGGACTCAACACGCCCTATTCACCACACAAGAATATATCTGACTAGTAATAATCTTAAAACCTATGTATTGATATCTCTCTGTTAGTGTGTCAAGTGGGTGTAAAGCGGCATAAACACAGCAGTGAAAAGCAGCTAAACCCCATTATAAAAATAAATTACTTCGAAAAACCCATGAAACAAAGACAGTGAAAGAGAGAGAAATTCTTACACAATGCGTTCAGGGGCTGTGATGCAACCTGGATTGACCATATCTAGACGCACAGCTGGATGAGACATAAGGGTGGACACTCTTGGGGCTGAGAGGTTTGGTGAGGTTGGGTGAGCAAACGCAGACCCTTTAAAGTAATACTGCGTGGTACCCATCGCATGGGTCCCAAATCTCCAGGTTCAAGGGCATCTTCCTACATCCAAAACATGCATGAGAAACCCAGAAGATGGTACACCGTGTGATGGGGAAAGATTTCTAAAACGCACCTCATTTCTCATCTCCTTGTGCCCGGGTTCGCCATTCCAGCCGCTTTACTAGCAAGCTCCCTACTTGGAGCATCAGCACCTTTAACCTCCTGTTCCGTACAGGTTGCAATTTGTCCTGAGGATAAACGGGAAGACGTGGAACCAACGAGAGACTAGCTCTTGGTGTTGGGACAGGCACAGGTCACTCTATTTTCCCATCAGAAAGAAGAATTAACCACAGGCTCAGCCTGCCCCCCGGAACCAGAACAGGGCCTGAAGCCATTCTGCGATTTTGCGGCCAGCTCCCATAAAAACGAGTTGTAAAATGGAGGTTCAGGGCACTGCAATTCACAAACCTGCAGAGTTATAAATGATAACTCTCGTCCACAAATATATTGAGGGAAGGCAAAGAAGAGGATTTGAAATCAAGTCAGAATTGCAGGAAACAGATTTCAGGAGGTAGATTCGAATCGCCTTTAAAGCACATGAAAAGCGGCAAAACGTTGACAATGATGCCCTTGGCCAAAAAGGTCGTATGCGGTTTTTCCTGAATATATTCAGGAAAAAAAGCATACGCCCTTTTTGGCCAACCAAGCAACCTGGAAAGGCAAATCAGCGCTACAAAGAAGACTCGCTACCCATCGGTCAAAAGGGCCATGCTGAAAAACGTGTCAAAACCAGAAATGCAGGACAGGCCATGGAAAAATGGGAGCCTTGCTACACTGATGGGCGAGATGTAAATTGCCAACAGCCACTCTGGAGAAGTGTACGGTGTGTCCTGAAACATCTAAAAAACACAGCTTAGAGAGCATAGGGCACTTCCACTCATGGGGGTATAAATTGGGAAAATGAAAAATCAGCAAGACACAAGCACCCCAAAGTTGAGGGCTGCTCTGTTGACAAGGACCTCCACTTCATTCCACCTTAAATATCCCAGGAAAGGGAAAAATGGATAAAGAAGTTGTGGTCCTTATGTACAATGGAATATCACTCAGCCATGAAATCAATGCCGTAAGGTTAGTAGCAGCATGATGAGTGGATTTAGGTACGACGATTCTAAGTGAAATAAGTCACACAGAAAAGGACACTTCTCATAAGGTATCACTGATAGAGGGAATGTAAAAACCGTTACACTTGAACTGAATTACAAAACAGAACAGAGTCACACATGCAGAAAACACACTATGGCTGCTTAACGGGAAAGGTGAGGTGGGGTGATACATAAAACAAGGGTATCAAATTAGCTCAGATACCGTTCCATAAACCCAATATGTAATAGACAAGACCTACTCCTTGCTCAGAGAACTGGACTCAACACGCCCTATTCACCGCACAAGAATATATCTGACTAATAATAATCGTAAAACCTATGTATTGATATCTCTCTGTTAGTGTGTCAAGTGGGTGTAAAGCGGCATAAACACAGCAGTGAAAAGCAGCTAAACCCCATTATAAAAATAAATTACTTTGAAACACCCATGAAACAAAGACAGTGAAAGAGAGAGAAATTCTTACACAATGCGTTCAGGGGCTGTGATGCAACCTGGATTGACCATATCTAGACGCACAGCTGGATGAGACATAAGGGTGGACACTCTTGGGGCTGAGAGGTTTGGTGAGGTTGGGTGAGCAAACGCAGACCCTTTAAAGTAATACTGCGTGGTACCCATCGCATGGGTCCCAAATCTCCAGGTTCAAGGGCATCTTCCTACATCCAAAACATGCATGAGAAACCCAGAAGATGGTACACCGTGTGATGGGGAAAGATTTCTAAAACGCACCTCATTTCTCATCTCCTTGTGCCCGGGTTCGCCATTCCAGCCGCTTTACTAGCAAGCTCCCTACTTGGAGCATCAGCACCTTTAACCTCCTGTTCCGTACAGGTTGCAATTTGTCCTGAGGATAAACGGGAAGACGTGGAACCAACGAGAGACTAGCTCTTGGTGTTGGGACAGGCACAGGTCACTCTATTTTCCCATCAGAAAGAAGAATTAACCACAGGCTCAGCCTGCCCCCCGGAACCAGAACAGGGCCTGAAGCCATTCTGCGATTTTGCGGCCAGCTCCCATAAAAACGAGTTGTAAAACGGAGGTTCAGGACACTGCAATTCACAAACCTGCAGAGTTATAAATGATAACTCTCGTCCACAAATATATTGAGGGAAGGCAAAGAAGAGGATTTGAAATCAAGGCAGAATTGCAGGAAACAGATTTCAGGAGGTAGATACGAATCGCCTTTAAAGCACATGAAAAGCGGCAAAACGTTGACAATGATGCCCTTGGCCAAAAAGGGCGTATGCGTTTTTTCCTGAATATATTCAGGAAAAAACGCATACGCCCTTTTTGGCCAACCAAGCAACCTGGAAAGGCAAATCAGCGCTACAGAGAAGTCTCGCTTCCCATCGGTCAAAAGGGCCATGCTGAAAAAAGTGTCAAAACCAGAAATGCAGGACAGGCCATGGAGAAATGGGAGCCATGCTACACTGATGGGCGGGATGTAAATTGCCAAGAGCCACTCTGGAGAAGTGTCCGGTGAGTCCTGAAACATCTAAAAAACACAGCTTAGAGAGCATAGGGCACTTCCACTCATGGGGGTATAAATTGGGAAAATGAAAAATCAGCAAGACACAAGCACCCCAAAGTTTAGGGCTGCTCTGTTGACAAGGACCTCCACTTCATTCCTCCTTCAATATCCCAGGAAAGGGAAAAATGGATAAAGAAGTTGTGGTCCTTATGTACAATGGAATATCACTCGCCATGAAATCAATGTCATAAGGCTAGTAGCAGCATGATGAGTGGATTTAGGTACGACGATTCTAAGTGAAATAAGTCACACAGAAAAGGACACTTCTCATAAGGTATCACTTATAGAGGGAATGTAAAAACCGTTACACTTGAACTGAATTACAAAACAGAACAGAGTCACACATGCAGAAAACACACTATGGCTGCTTAACGGGAAAGGTGAGGTGGGGTGATACATAAAACAAGGGTTTCAAATTAGCTCAGATACCGTTCCATAAACCCAATATGTAATAGACAAGACCTACTCCTTGCTCAGAGAACTGGACTCAACACGCCCTATTCACCACACAAGAATATATCTGACTAGTAATAATCTTAAAACCTATGTATTGATATCTCTCTGTTAGTGTGTCAAGTGGGTGTAAAGCGGCATAAACACAGCAGTGAAAAGCAGCTAAACCCCATTATAAAAATAAATTACTTCGAAAAACCCATGAAACAAAGACAGTGAAAGAGAGAGAAATTCTTACACAATGCGTTCAGGGGCTGTGATGCAACCTGGATTGAACATATCTAGACCCACAGCTGGATGAGACATAAGGGTGGACACTCTTGTGGTTGAGACGTTTGGTGAGGTTGGGTGAGCAAACGCAGACCCTTTAAAGTAATACTGCGTGGTACCCATCGCATGGGTCCCAAATCTCCAGGTTCAAGGGCATCTTCCTACATCGAAAACATGCATGAGAAAACAAAAAGATGGTACACCATGTGATGGGGAAAGGTTTCTAAAACGCACCTCATTTCTCTTCTCCTTGTGCCCGGGTTCGCCATTCCAGCCGCTTTACTAACAATCTCCCTACTTGCAGCATTAGCACCTTTAACCTCCTGTTCCGTACAGGTTGCAATTTGTCCTGAGGATGAACGGGTAGACGGGGAACCAGTGAGAGACTAGCTCTTGGTGTTGGGACAGGCACAGGTCACTCTATTTTCCCATCAGGAAGAAGAATTAACCACAGGCTCATCCTCCCGCCGGAATCAGAACAGGGCCTGAAGCCATCCTGCGCTTTTGCGGTCAGCTCCCAAAAAAGCGAGTTGTAAAATGGAGCTTCAGGGCACTGCAATTCACAAACCTGCAGAGTTATAAATGATAACTCTCGTCCACAAATATATTGAGGGAAGGCAAAGAAGAGGATTTGAAATCAAGGCAGAATTGCAGGAAACAGATTTCAGGAGGTAGATTCGAATCGCCTTTAAAGCACATGAAAAGCGGCAAAACGTTGACAATGATGCCCTTGGCCAAAAAGGTCGTATGCGGTTTTTCCTGAATATATTCAGGAAAAAAAGCATACGCCCTTTTTGGCCAACCAAGCAACCTGGAAAGGCAAATCAGCGCTACAAAGAAGACTCGCTACCCATCGGTCAAAAGGGCCATGCTGAAAAACGTGTCAAAACCAGAAATGCAGGACAGGCCATGGAAAAATGGGAGCCTTGCTACACTGATGGGCGAGATGTAAATTGCCAACAGCCACTCTGGAGAAGTGTACGGTGTGTCCTGAAACATCTAAAAAACACAGCTTAGAGAGCATAGGGCACCTCCACTCATGGGGGTATAAATTGGGAAAATGAAAAATCAGCAAGACACAAGCACCCCAAAGTTTAGGGCTGCTCTGTTGACAAGGACCTCCACTTCATTCCACCTTAAATATCCCAGGAAAGGGAAAAATGGATAAAGAAGTTGTGGTCCTTATGTACAATGGAATATCACTCAGCCATGAAATCAATGCCGTAAGGTTAGTAGCAGCATGATGAGTGGATTTAGGTACGACGATTCTAAGTGAAATAAGTCACACAGAAAAGGACACTTCTCATAAGGTATCACTGATAGAGGGAATGTAAAAACCGTTACACTTGAACTGAATTACAAAACAGAACAGAGTCACACATGCAGAAAACACACTATGGCTGCTTAACGGGAAAGGTGAGGTGGGGTGATACATAAAACAAGGGTATCAAATTAGCTCAGATACCGTTCCATAAACCCAATATGTAATAGACAAGACCTACTCCTTGCTCAGAGAACTGGACTCAACACGCCCTATTCACCGCACAAGAATATATCTGACTAATAATAATCGTAAAACCTATGTATTGATATCTCTCTGTTAGTGTGTCAAGTGGGTGTAAAGCGGCATAAACACAGCAGTGAAAAGCAGCTAAACCCCATTATAAAAATAAATTACTTTGAAACACCCATGAAACAAAGACAGTGAAAGAGAGAGAAATTCTTACACAATGCGTTCAGGGGCTGTGATGCAACCTGGATTGACCATATCTAGACGCACAGCTGGATGAGACATAAGGGTGGACACTCTTGGGGCTGAGAGGTTTGGTGAGGTTGGGTGAGCAAATGCAGACCCTTTAAAGTAATAGTGCGTGGTACCCATCGCATGGGTCCCAAATCTCCAGGTTCAAGGGCATCTTCCTACATCCAAAACATGCATGAGAAACCCAGAAGATGGTACACCGTGTGATGGGGAAAGGTTTCTAAAACGCACCTCATTTCTCATCTCCTTGTGCCCGGGTTCGCCATTCCAGCCGCTTTACTAGCAAGCTCCCTACTTGGAGCATCAGCACCTTTAACCTCCTGTTCCGTACAGGTTGCAATTTGTCCTGAGGATAAACGGGAAGACGTGGAACCAACGAGAGACTAGCTCTTGGTGTTGGGACAGGCACAGGTCACTCTATTTTCCCATCAGAAAGAAGAATTAACCACAGGCTCAGCCTGCCCCCCGGAACCAGAACAGGGCCTGAAGCCATTCTGCGATTTTGCGGCCAGCTCCCATAAAAACGAGTTGTAAAACGGAGGTTCAGGGCACTGCAATTCACAAACCTGCAGAGTTATAAATGATAACTCTCGTCCACAAATATATTGAGGGAAGGAAAAGAAGAGGATTTGAAATCAAGGCAGAATTGCAGGAAACAGATTTCAGGAGGTAGATACGAATCGCCTTTAAAGCACATGAAAAGCGGCAAAACGTTGACAATGATGCCCTTGGCCAAAAAGGGCGTATGCGTTTTTTCCTGAATATATTCAGGAAAAAACGCATACGCCCTTTTTGGCCAACCAAGCAACCTGGAAAGGCAAATCAGCGCTACAAAGAAGTCTCGCTTCCCATCGGTCAAAAGGGCCATGCTGAAAAAAGTGTCAAAACCAGAAATGCAGGACAGGCCATGGAGAAATGGGAGCCTTGCTACACTGATGGGCGGGATGTAAATTGCCAAGAGCCACTCTGGAGAAGTGTACGGTGAGTCCTGAAACATCTGAAAAACACAGCTTAGAGAGCATAGGGCACTTCCACTCATGGGGGTATAATTTGGGAAAATTAAAAATCAGCAAGACACAAGCACCCCAAAGTTTAGGGCTGCTCTGTTGACCAGGACCTCTACTTCATTCCACCTTCAATATCCCAGGAAAGAGAAAAATGGATAAAGAAGTTGTGGCCCTTATGTACAATGGAATATCACTCAGCCATGAAATCAATGCCGTAAGGTTAGTAGCAGCATGATGAGTGGATTTAGGTACAACGATTCTAAGTGAAATAAGTCACACAGAAAAGGACACTTCTCATAAGGTATCACTGATAGAGGGAATGTAAAAACCGTTACACTTGAACTGAATTACAAAACAGAACAGAGTCACACATGCAGAAAACACACTATGGCTGCTTAACGGGAAAGGTGAGGTGGGGTGATACATAAAACAAGGGTATCAAATTAGCTCAGATACCGTTCCATAAACCCAATATGTAATAGACAAGACCTACTCCTTGCTCAGAGAACTGGACTCAACACGCCCTATTCACCGCACAAGAATATATCTGACTAATAATAATCGTAAAACCTATGTATTGATATCTCTCTGTTAGTGTGTCAAGTGGGTGTAAAGCGGCATAAACACAGCAGTGAAAAGCAGCTAAACCCCATTATAAAAATAAATTACTTTGGAACATCCATGAAACAAAGACAGTGAAAGAGAGAGAAATTCTTACACAATGCGTTCAGGGGCTGTGATGCAACCTGGATTGACCATATCTAGACGCACAGCTGGATGAGACATAAGGGTGGACACTCTTGGGGCTGAGAGGTTTGGTGAGGTTGGGTGAGCAAACGCAGACCCTTTAAAGTAATACTGCGTGGTACCCATCGCATGGGTCCCAAATCTCCAGGTTCAAGGGCATCTTCCTACATCCAAAACATGCATGAGAAACCCAGAAGATGGTACACCGTGTGATGGGGAAAGATTTCTAAAACGCACCTCATTTCTCATCTCCTTGTGCCCGGGTTCGCCATTCCAGCCGCTTTACTAGCAAGCTCCCTACTTGGAGCATCAGCACCTTTAACCTCCTGTTCCGTACAGGTTGCAATTTGTCCTGAGGATAAACGGGAAGACGTGGAACCAACGAGAGACTAGCTCTTGGTGTTGGGACAGGCACAGGTCACTCTATTTTCCCATCAGAAAGAAGAATTAACCACAGGCTCAGCCTGCCCCCCGGAACCAGAACAGGGCCTGAAGCCATTCTGCGATTTTGCGGCCAGCTCCCATAAAAACGAGTTGTAAAACGGAGGTTCAGGGCACTGCAATTCACAAACCTGCAGAGTTATAAATGATAACTCTCGTCCACAAATATATTGAGGGAAGGCAAAGAAGAGGATTTGAAATCAAGGCAGAATTGCAGGAAACAGATTTCAGGAGGTAGATATGAATCGCCTTTAAAGCACATGAAAAGCGGCAAAACGTTGACAATGATGCCCTTGGCCAAAAAGGTCGTATGCGGTTTTTCCTGAATATATTCAGGAAAAAAAGCATACGCCCTTTTTGGCCAACCAAGCAACCTGGAAAGGCAAATCAGCGCTACAAAGAAGACTCGCTACCCATCGGTCAAAAGGGCCATGCTGAAAAACGTGTCAAAACCAGAAATGCAGGACAGGCCATGGAAAAATGGGAGCCTTGCTACACTGATGGGCGAGATGTAAATTGCCAACAGCCACTCTGGAGAAGTGTACGGTGTGTCCTGAAACATCTAAAAAACACAGCTTAGAGAGCATAGGGCACTTCCACTCATGGGGGTATAAATTGGGAAAATGAAAAATCAGCAAGACACAAGCACCCCAAAGTTTAGGGCTGCTCTGTTGACAAGGACCTCCACTTCATTCCACCTTAAATATCCCAGGAAAGGGAAAAATGGATAAAGAAGTTGTGGTCCTTATGTACAATGGAATATCACTCAGCCATGAAATCAATGCCGTAAGGTTAGTAGCAGCATGATGAGTGGATTTAGGTACGACGATTCTAAGTGAAATAAGTCACACAGAAAAGGACACTTCTCATAAGGTATCACTGATAGAGGGAATGTAAAAACCGTTACACTTGAACTGAATTACAAAACAGAACAGAGTCACACATGCAGAAAACACACTATGGCTGCTTAACGGGAAAGGTGAGGTGGGGTGATACATAAAACAAGGGTATCAAATTAGCTCAGATACCGTTCCATAAACCCAATATGTAATAGACAAGACCTACTCCTTGCTCAGAGAACTGGACTCAACACGCCCTATTCACCGCACAAGAATATATCTGACTAATAATAATCGTAAAACCTATGTATTGATATCTCTCTGTTAGTGTGTCAAGTGGGTGTAAAGCGGCATAAACACAGCAGTGAAAAGCAGCTAAACCCCATTATAAAAATAAATTACTTTGAAACACCCATGAAACAAAGACAGTGAAAGAGAGAGAAATTCTTACACAATGCGTTCAGGGGCTGTGATGCAACCTGGATTGACCATATCTAGACGCACAGCTGGATGAGACATAAGGGTGGACACTCTTGGGGCTGAGAGGTTTGGTGAGGTTGGGTGAGCAAACGCAGACCCTTTAAAGTAATAGTGCGTGGTACCCATCGCATGGGTCCCAAATCTCCAGGTTCAAGGGCATCTTCCTACATCCAAAACATGCATGAGAAACCCAGAAGATGGTACACCGTGTGATGGGGAAAGGTTTCTAAAACGCACCTCATTTCTCATCTCCTTGTGCCCGGGTTCGCCATTCCAGCCGCTTTACTAGCAAGCTCCCTACTTGGAGCATCAGCACCTTTAACCTCCTGTTCCGTACAGGTTGCAATTTGTCCTGAGGATAAACGGGAAGACGTGGAACCAACGAGAGACTAGCTCTTGGTGTTGGGACAGGCACAGGTCACTCTATTTTCCCATCAGAAAGAAGAATTAACCACAGGCTCAGCCTGCCCCCCGGAACCAGAACAGGGCCTGAAGCCATTCTGCGATTTTGCGGCCAGCTCCCATAAAAACGAGTTGTAAAACGGAGGTTCAGGGCACTGCAATTCACAAACCTGCAGAGTTATAAATGATAACTCTCGTCCACAAATATATTGAGGGAAGGAAAAGAAGAGGATTTGAAATCAAGGCAGAATTGCAGGAAACAGATTTCAGGAGGTAGATACGAATCGCCTTTAAAGCACATGAAAAGCGGCAAAACGTTGACAATGATGCCCTTGGCCAAAAAGGGCGTATGCGTTTTTTCCTGAATATATTCAGGAAAAAACGCATACGCCCTTTTTGGCCAACCAAGCAACCTGGAAAGGCAAATCAGCGCTACAAAGAAGTCTCGCTTCCCATCGGTCAAAAGGGCCATGCTGAAAAAAGTGTCAAAACCAGAAATGCAGGACAGGCCATGGAGAAATGGGAGCCTTGCTACACTGATGGGCGGGATGTAAATTGCCAAGAGCCACTCTGGAGAAGTGTACGGTGAGTCCTGAAACATCTGAAAAACACAGCTTAGAGAGCATAGGGCACTTCCACTCATGGGGGTATAATTTGGGAAAATTAAAAATCAGCAAGACACAAGCACCCCAAAGTTTAGGGCTGCTCTGTTGACCAGGACCTCTACTTCATTCCACCTTCAATATCCCAGGAAAGAGAAAAATGGATAAAGAAGTTGTGGCCCTTATGTACAATGGAATATCACTCAGCCATGAAATCAATGCCGTAAGGTTAGTAGCAGCATGATGAGTGGATTTAGGTACGACGATTCTAAGTGAAATAAGTCACACAGAAAAGGACACTTCTCATAAGGTATCACTGATAGAGGGAATGTAAAAACCGTTACACTTGAACTGAATTACAAAACAGAACAGAGTCACACATGCAGAAAACACACTATGGCTGCTTAACGGGAAAGGTGAGGTGGGGTGATACATAAAACAAGGGTATCAAATTAGCTCAGATACCGTTCCATAAACCCAATATGTAATAGACAAGACCTACTCCTTGCTCAGAGAACTGGACTCAACACGCCCTATTCACCGCACAAGAATATATCTGACTAATAATAATCGTAAAACCTATGTATTGATATCTCTCTGTTAGTGTGTCAAGTGGGTGTAAAGCGGCATAAACACAGCAGTGAAAAGCAGCTAAACCCCATTATAAAAATAAATTACTTTGGAACATCCATGAAACAAAGACAGTGAAAGAGAGAGAAATTCTTACACAATGCGTTCAGGGGCTGTGATGCAACCTGGATTGACCATATCTAGACGCACAGCTGGATGAGACATAAGGGTGGACACTCTTGGGGCTGAGAGGTTTGGTGAGGTTGGGTGAGCAAACGCAGACCCTTTAAAGTAATACTGCGTGGTACCCATCGCATGGGTCCCAAATCTCCAGGTTCAAGGGCATCTTCCTACATCCAAAACATGCATGAGAAACCCAGAAGATGGTACACCGTGTGATGGGGAAAGATTTCTAAAACGCACCTCATTTCTCATCTCCTTGTGCCCGGGTTCGCCATTCCAGCCGCTTTACTAGCAAGCTCCCTACTTGGAGCATCAGCACCTTTAACCTCCTGATCCGTACAGGTTGCAATTTGTCCTGAGGATAAACGGGAAGACGTGGAACCAACGAGAGACTAGCTCTTGGTGTTGGGACAGGCACAGGTCACTCTATTTTCCCATCAGAAAGAAGAATTAACCACAGGCTCAGCCTGCCCCCCGGAACCAGAACAGGGCCTGAAGCCATTCTGCGATTTTGCGGCCAGCTCCCATAAAAACGAGTTGTAAAACGGAGGTTCAGGGCACTGCAATTCACAAACCTGCAGAGTTATAAATGATAACTCTCGTCCACAAATATATTGAGGGAAGGCAAAGAAGAGGATTTGAAATCAAGGCAGAATTGCAGGAAACAGATTTCAGGAGGTAGATACGAATCGCCTTTAAAGCACATGAAAAGCGGCAAAACGTTGACAATGATGCCCTTGGCCAAAAAGGGCGTATGTGTTTTTTCCTTAATATATTCAGGAAAAAACGCATACGCCCTTTTTGGCCAACCAAGCAACCTGGAAAGGCAAATCAGCGTTACAAAGAAGTCTCGCTTCCCATCGGTCAAAAGGGCCATGCTGAAAAAAGTGTCAAAACCAGAAATGCAGGACAGGCCATGGAGAAATGGGAGCCATGCTACACTGATGGGCGGGATGTAAATTGCCAAGAGCCACTCTGGAGAAGTGTCCGGTGAGTCCTGAAACATCTAAAAAACACAGCTTAGAGAGCATAGGGCACTTCCACTCATGGGGGTATAAACTGGGAAAATGAAAATCAGCAAGACACAAGCACCCCAAAGTTTAGGGCTGCTCTGTTGACAAGGACCTCCACTTCATTCCTCCTTCAATATCCCAGGAAAGGGAAAAATGGATAAAGAAGTTGTGGTCCATATGTACAATGGAATATCACTCGCCATGAAATCAATGTCATAAGGCTAGTAGCAGCATGATGAGTGGATTTAGGTACGACGATTCTAAGTGAAATAAGTCACACAGAAAAGGACACTTCTCATAAGGTATCACTTATAGAGGGAATGTAAAAACCGTTACACTTGAACTGAATTACAAAACAGAACAGAGTCACACATGCAGAAAACACACTATGGCTGCTTAACGGGAAAGGTGAGGTGGGGTGATACATAAAACAAGGGTTTCAAATTAGCTCAGATACCGTTCCATAAACCCAATATGTAATAGACAAGACCTACTCCTTGCTCAGAGAACTGGACTCAACACGCCCTATTCACCGCACAAGAATATATCTGACTAGTAATAATCTTAAAACCTATGTATTGATATCTCTCTGTTAGTGTGTCAAGTGGGTGTAAAGCGGCATAAACACAGCAGTGAAAAGCAGCTAAACCCCATTATAAAAATAAATTACTTCGAAAAACCCATGAAACAAAGACAGTGAAAGAGAGAGAAATTCTTACACAATGCGTTCAGGGGCTGTGATGCAACCTGGATTGACCATATCTAGACGCACAGCTGGATGAGACATAAGGGTGGACACTCTTGTGGTTGAGACGTTTGGTGAGGTAGGGTGAGCAAACGCAGACCCTTTAAAGTAATACTGCGTGGTACCCATCGCATGGGTCCCAAATCTCCAGGTTCAAGGGCATCTTCCTACATCGAAAACATGCATGAGAAAACAAAAAGATGGTACACCATGTGATGGGGAAAGGTTTCTAAAACGCACCTCATTTCTCTTCTCCTTGTGCCCGGGTTCGCCATTCCAGCCGCTTTACTAACAATCTCCCTACTTGCAGCATTAGCACCTTTAACCTCCTGTTCCGTACAGGTTGCAATTTGTCCTGAGGATGAACGGGTAGACGGGGAACCAGTGAGAGACTAGCTCTTGGTGTTGGGACAGGCACAGGTCACTCTATTTTCCCATCAGGAAGAAGAATTAACCACAGGCTCATCCTCCCGCCGGAATCAGAACAGGGCCTGAAGCCATCCTGCGCTTTTGCGGTCAGCTCCCAAAAAAGCGAGTTGTAAAATGGAGCTTCAGGGCACTGCAATTCACAAACCTGCAGAGTTATAAATGATAACTCTCGTCCACAAATATATTGAGGGAAGGCAAAGAAGAGGATTTGAAATCAAGTCAGAATTGCAGGAAACAGATTTCAGGAGGTAGATTCGAATCGCCTTTAAAGCACATGAAAAGCGGCAAAACGTTGACAATGATGCCCTTGGCCAAAAAGGTCGTATGCGGTTTTTCCTGAATATATTCAGGAAAAAAAGCATACGCCCTTTTTGGCCAACCAAGCAACCTGGAAAGGCAAATCAGCGCTACAAAGAAGACTCGCTACCCATCGGTCAAAAGGGCCATGCTGAAAAACGTGTCAAAACCAGAAATGCAGGACAGGCCATGGAAAAATGGGAGCCTTGCTACACTGATGGGCGAGATGTAAATTGCCAACAGCCACTCTGGAGAAGTGTACGGTGTGTCCTGAAACATCTAAAAAACACAGCTTAGAGAGCATAGGGCACTTCCACTCATGGGGGTATAAATTGGGAAAATGAAAAATCAGCAAGACACAAGCACCCCAAAGTTGAGGGCTGCTCTGTTGACAAGGACCTCCACTTCATTCCACCTTAAATATCCCAGGAAAGGGAAAAATGGATAAAGAAGTTGTGGTCCTTATGTACAATGGAATATCACTCAGCCATGAAATCAATGCCGTAAGGTTAGTAGCAGCATGATGAGTGGATTTAGGTACGACGATTCTAAGTGAAATAAGTCACACAGAAAAGGACACTTCTCATAAGGTATCACTGATAGAGGGAATGTAAAAACCGTTACACTTGAACTGAATTACAAAACAGAACAGAGTCACACATGCAGAAAACACACTATGGCTGCTTAACGGGAAAGGTGAGGTGGGGTGATACATAAAACAAGGGTATCAAATTAGCTCAGATACCGTTCCATAAACCCAATATGTAATAGACAAGACCTACTCCTTGCTCAGAGAACTGGACTCAACACGCCCTATTCACCGCACAAGAATATATCTGACTAATAATAATCGTAAAACCTATGTATTGATATCTCTCTGTTAGTGTGTCAAGTGGGTGTAAAGCGGCATAAACACAGCAGTGAAAAGCAGCTAAACCCCATTATAAAAATAAATTACTTTGAAACACCCATGAAACAAAGACAGTGAAAGAGAGAGAAATTCTTACACAATGCGTTCAGGGGCTGTGATGCAAACTGGATTGACCATATCTAGACGCACAGCTGGATGAGACATAAGGGTGGACACTCTTGGGGCTGAGAGGTTTTGTGAGGTTGGGTGAGCAAACGCAGACCCTTTAAAGTAATAGTGCGTGGTACCCATCGCATGGGTCCCAAATCTCCAGGTTCAAGGGCATCTTCCTACATCCAAAACATGTATGAGAAACCCAGAAGATGGTACACCGTGTGATGGGGAAAGGTTTCTAAAACGCACCTCATTTCTCATCTCCTTGTGCCCGGGTTCGCCATTCCAGCCGCTTTACTAGCAAGCTCCCTACTTGGAGCATCAGCACCTTTAACCTCCTGTTCCGTACAGGTTGCAATTTGTCCTGAGGATAAACGGGAAGACGTGGAACCAACGAGAGACTAGCTCTTGGTGTTGGGACAGGCACAGGTCACTCTATTTTCCCATCAGAAAGAAGAATTAACCACAGGCTCAGCCTGCCCCCCGGAACCAGAACAGGGCCTGAAGCCATTCTGCGATTTTGCGGCCAGCTCCCATAAAAACGAGTTGTAAAACGGAGGTTCAGGGCACTGCAATTCACAAACCTGCAGAGTTATAAATGATAACTCTCGTCCACAAATATATTGAGGGAAGGCAAAGAAGAGGATTTGAAATCAAGGCAGATTTGCAGGAAACAGATTTCAGGAGGTAGATACGAATCGCCTTTAAAGCACATGAAAAGCGGCAAAACGTTGACAATGATGCCCTTGGCCAAAAAGGGCGTATGCGTTTTTTCCTGAATATATTCAGGAAAAAACGCATACGCCCTTTTTGGCCAACCAAGCAACCTGGAAAGGCAAATCAGCGCTACAAAGAAGTCTCGCTTCCCATCGGTCAAAAGGGCCATGCTGAAAAAAGTGTCAAAACCACAAATGCAGGACAGGCCATGGAGAAATGGGAGCCTTGCTACACTGATGGGCGGGATGTAAATTGCCAAGAGCCACTCTGGAGAAGTGTCCGGTGAGTCCTGAAACATCTGAAAAACACAGCTTAGAGAGCATAGGGCACTTCCACTCATGGGGGTATAAATTGGGAAAATTAAAAATCAGCAAGACACAAGCACCCCAAAGTTTAGGGCTGCTCTGTTGACCAGGACCTCCACTTCATTCCACCTTCAATATCCCAGGAAAGAGAAAAATGGATAAAGAAGTTGTGGTCCTTATGTACAATGGAATATCACTCAGCCATGAAATCAATGCCGTAAGGTTAGTAGCAGCATGATGAGTGGATTTAGGTACGACGATTCTAAGTGAAATAAGTCACACAGAAAAGGACACTTCTCATAAGGTATCACTGATAGAGGGAATGTAAAAACCGTTACACTTGAACTGAATTACAAAACAGAACAGAGTCACACATGCAGAAAACACACTATGGCTGCTTAACGGGAAAGGTGAGGTGGGGTGATACATAAAACAAGGGTATCAAATTAGCTCAGATACCGTTCCATAAACCCAATATGTAATAGACAAGACCTACTCCTTGCTCAGAGAACTGGACTCAACACGCCCTATTCACCACACAAGAATATATCTGACTAATAATAATCGTAAAACCTATGTATTGATATCTCTCTGTTAGTGTGTCAAGTGGGTGTAAAGCGGCATAAACACAGCAGTGAAAAGCAGCTAAACCCCATTATAAAAATAAATTACTTTGAAACACCCATGAAACAAAGACAGTGAAAGAGAGAGAAATTCTTACACAATGCGTTCAGGGGCTGTGATGCAACCTGGATTGACCATATCTAGACGCACAGCTGGATGAGACATAAGGGTGGACACTCTTGGGGCTGAGAGGTTTGGTGAGGTTGGGTGAGCAAACGCAGACCCTTTAAAGTAATACTGCGTGGTACCCATCGCATGGGTCCCAAATCTCCAGGTTCAAGGGCATCTTCCTACATCGAAAACATGCATGAGAAACCCAGAAGATGGTACACCGTGTGATGGGGAAAGGCTTCTAAAACGCACCTCATTTCTCTTCTCCTTGTGCCCGGGTTCGCCATTCCAGCCGCTTTACTAACAATCTCCCTACTTGCAGCATTAGCACCTTTAACCTCCTGTTCCGTACAGGTTGCAATTTGTCCTGAGGATGAACGGGTAGACGGGGAACCAGTGAGAGACTAGCTCTTGGTGTTGGGACAGGCACAGGTCACTCTATTTTCCCATCAGGAAGAAGAATTAACCACAGGCTCATCCTCCCGCCGGAATCAGAACAGGGCCTGAAGCCATCCTGCGCTTTTGCGGTCAGCTCCCAAAAAAGCGAGTTGTAAAATGGAGCTTCAGGGCACTGCAATTCACAAACCTGCAGTTATAAATGATAACTCTCGTCCACAAATATATTGAGGGAAGGCAAAGAAGAGGATTTGAAATCAACGCAGAATTGCAGGAAACAGATTTCAGGAGGTAGATACGAATCGCCTTTAAAGCACATGAAAAGCGGCAAAACGTTGACAATGATGCCCTTGGCCAAAAAGGTCGTATGCGGTTTTTCCTGAATATATTCAGGAAAAAACGCAAACGCCCTTTTTGGCCAACCAAGCAACCTGGAAAGGCAAATCAGCGCTACAAAGAAGACTCGCTACCCATCGGTCAAAAGGGCCATGCTGAAAAACGTGTCAAAACCAGAAATGCAGGACAGGCCATGGAAAAATGGGAGCCTTGCTACACTGATGGGCGAGATGTAAATTGCCAACAGCCACTCTGGAGAAGTGTACGGTGTGTCCTGAAACATCTAAAAAACACAGCTTAGAGAGCATAGGGCACCTCCACTCATGGGGGTATAAATTGGGAAAATGAAAAATCAGCAAGACACAAGCACCCCAAAGTTTAGGGCTGCTCTGTTGACAAGGACCTCCACTTCATTCCACCTTAAATATCCCAGGAAAGGGAAAAATGGATAAAGAAGTTGTGGTCCTTATGTACAATGGAATATCACTCAGCCATGAAATCAATGCCGTAAGGTTAGTAGCAGCATGATGAGTGGATTTAGGTACGACGATTCTAAGTGAAATAAGTCACACAGAAAAGGACACTTCTCATAAGGTATCACTGATAGAGGGAATGTAAAAACCGTTACACTTGAACTGAATTACAAAACAGAACAGAGTCACACATGCAGAAAACACACTATGGCTGCTTAACGGGAAAGGTGAGGTGGGGTGATACATAAAACAAGGGTATCAAATTAGCTCAGATACCGTTCCATAAACCCAATATGTAATAGACAAGACCTACTCCTTGCTCAGAGAACTGGACTCAACACGCCCTATTCACCGCACAAGAATATATCTGACTAATAATAATCGTAAAACCTATGTATTGATATCTCTCTGTTAGTGTGTCAAGTGGGTGTAAAGCGGCATAAACACAGCAGTGAAAAGCAGCTAAACCCCATTATAAAAATAAATTACTTTGAAACACCCATGAAACAAAGACAGTGAAAGAGAGAGAAATTCTTACACAATGCGTTCAGGGGCTGTGATGCAACCTGGATTGACCATATCTAGACGCACAGCTGGATGAGACATAAGGGTGGACACTCTTGGGGCTGAGAGGTTTGGTGAGGTTGGGTGAGCAAATGCAGACCCTTTAAAGTAATAGTGCGTGGTACCCATCGCATGGGTCCCAAATCTCCAGGTTCAAGGGCATCTTCCTACATCCAAAACATGCATGAGAAACCCAGAAGATGGTACACCGTGTGATGGGGAAAGGTTTCTAAAACGCACCTCATTTCTCATCTCCTTGTGCCCGGGTTCGCCATTCCAGCCGCTTTACTAGCAAGCTCCCTACTTGGAGCATCAGCACCTTTAACCTCCTGTTCCGTACAGGTTGCAATTTGTCCTGAGGATAAACGGGAAGACGTGGAACCAACGAGAGACTAGCTCTTGGTGTTGGGACAGGCACAGGTCACTCTATTTTCCCATCAGAAAGAAGAATTAACCACAGGCTCAGCCTGCCCCCCGGAACCAGAACAGGGCCTGAAGCCATTCTGCGATTTTGCGGCCAGCTCCCATAAAAACGAGTTGTAAAACGGAGGTTCAGGGCACTGCAATTCACAAACCTGCAGAGTTATAAATGATAACTCTCGTCCACAAATATATTGAGGGAAGGAAAAGAAGAGGATTTGAAATCAAGGCAGAATTGCAGGAAACAGATTTCAGGAGGTAGATACGAATCGCCTTTAAAGCACATGAAAAGCGGCAAAACGTTGACAATGATGCCCTTGGCCAAAAAGGGCGTATGCGTTTTTTCCTGAATATATTCAGGAAAAAACGCATACGCCCTTTTTGGCCAACCAAGCAACCTGGAAAGGCAAATCAGCGCTACAAAGAAGTCTCGCTTCCCATCGGTCAAAAGGGCCATGCTGAAAAAAGTGTCAAAACCAGAAATGCAGGACAGGCCATGGAGAAATGGGAGCCTTGCTACACTGATGGGCGGGATGTAAATTGCCAAGAGCCACTCTGGAGAAGTGTACGGTGAGTCCTGAAACATCTGAAAAACACAGCTTAGAGAGCATAGGGCACTTCCACTCATGGGGGTATAATTTGGGAAAATTAAAAATCAGCAAGACACAAGCACCCCAAAGTTTAGGGCTGCTCTGTTGACCAGGACCTCTACTTCATTCCACCTTCAATATCCCAGGAAAGAGAAAAATGGATAAAGAAGTTGTGGCCCTTATGTACAATGGAATATCACTCAGCCATGAAATCAATGCCGTAAGGTTAGTAGCAGCATGATGAGTGGATTTAGGTACGACGATTCTAAGTGAAATAAGTCACACAGAAAAGGACACTTCTCATAAGGTATCACTGATAGAGGGAATGTAAAAACCGTTACACTTGAACTGAATTACAAAACAGAACAGAGTCACACATGCAGAAAACACACTATGGCTGCTTAACGGGAAAGGTGAGGTGGGGTGATACATAAAACAAGGGTATCAAATTAGCTCAGATACCGTTCCATAAACCCAATATGTAATAGACAAGACCTACTCCTTGCTCAGAGAACTGGACTCAACACGCCCTATTCACCGCACAAGAATATATCTGACTAATAATAATCGTAAAACCTATGTATTGATATCTCTCTGTTAGTGTGTCAAGTGGGTGTAAAGCGGCATAAACACAGCAGTGAAAAGCAGCTAAACCCCATTATAAAAATAAATTACTTTGGAACATCCATGAAACAAAGACAGTGAAAGAGAGAGAAATTCTTACACAATGCGTTCAGGGGCTGTGATGCAACCTGGATTGACCATATCTAGACGCACAGCTGGATGAGACATAAGGGTGGACACTCTTGGGGCTGAGAGGTTTGGTGAGGTTGGGTGAGCAAACGCAGACCCTTTAAAGTAATACTGCGTGGTACCCATCGCATGGGTCCCAAATCTCCAGGTTCAAGGGCATCTTCCTACATCCAAAACATGCATGAGAAACCCAGAAGATGGTACACCGTGTGATGGGGAAAGATTTCTAAAACGCACCTCATTTCTCATCTCCTTGTGCCCGGGTTCGCCATTCCAGCCGCTTTACTAGCAAGCTCCCTACTTGGAGCATCAGCACCTTTAACCTCCTGTTCCGTACAGGTTGCAATTTGTCCTGAGGATAAACGGGAAGACGTGGAACCAACGAGAGACTAGCTCTTGGTGTTGGGACAGGCACAGGTCACTCTATTTTCCCATCAGAAAGAAGAATTAACCACAGGCTCAGCCTGCCCCCCGGAACCAGAACAGGGCCTGAAGCCATTCTGCGATTTTGCGGCCAGCTCCCATAAAAACGAGTTGTAAAACGGAGGTTCAGGGCACTGCAATTCACAAACCTGCAGAGTTATAAATGATAACTCTCGTCCACAAATATATTGAGGGAAGGCAAAGAAGAGGATTTGAAATCAAGGCAGAATTGCAGGAAACAGATTTCAGGAGGTAGATATGAATCGCCTTTAAAGCACATGAAAAGCGGCAAAACGTTGACAATGATGCCCTTGGCCAAAAAGGTCGTATGCGGTTTTTCCTGAATATATTCAGGAAAAAAAGCATACGCCCTTTTTGGCCAACCAAGCAACCTGGAAAGGCAAATCAGCGCTACAAAGAAGACTCGCTACCCATCGGTCAAAAGGGCCATGCTGAAAAACGTGTCAAAACCAGAAATGCAGGACAGGCCATGGAAAAATGGGAGCCTTGCTACACTGATGGGCGAGATGTAAATTGCCAACAGCCACTCTGGAGAAGTGTACGGTGTGTCCTGAAACATCTAAAAAACACAGCTTAGAGAGCATAGGGCACTTCCACTCATGGGGGTATAAATTGGGAAAATGAAAAATCAGCAAGACACAAGCACCCCAAAGTTTAGGGCTGCTCTGTTGACAAGGACCTCCACTTCATTCCACCTTAAATATCCCAGGAAAGGGAAAAATGGATAAAGAAGTTGTGGTCCTTATGTACAATGGAATATCACTCAGCCATGAAATCAATGCCGTAAGGTTAGTAGCAGCATGATGAGTGGATTTAGGTACGACGATTCTAAGTGAAATAAGTCACACAGAAAAGGACACTTCTCATAAGGTATCACTGATAGAGGGAATGTAAAAACCGTTACACTTGAACTGAATTACAAAACAGAACAGAGTCACACATGCAGAAAACACACTATGGCTGCTTAACGGGAAAGGTGAGGTGGGGTGATACATAAAACAAGGGTATCAAATTAGCTCAGATACCGTTCCATAAACCCAATATGTAATAGACAAGACCTACTCCTTGCTCAGAGAACTGGACTCAACACGCCCTATTCACCGCACAAGAATATATCTGACTAATAATAATCGTAAAACCTATGTATTGATATCTCTCTGTTAGTGTGTCAAGTGGGTGTAAAGCGGCATAAACACAGCAGTGAAAAGCAGCTAAACCCCATTATAAAAATAAATTACTTTGAAACACCCATGAAACAAAGACAGTGAAAGAGAGAGAAATTCTTACACAATGCGTTCAGGGGCTGTGATGCAACCTGGATTGACCATATCTAGACGCACAGCTGGATGAGACATAAGGGTGGACACTCTTGGGGCTGAGAGGTTTGGTGAGGTTGGGTGAGCAAACGCAGACCCTTTAAAGTAATAGTGCGTGGTACCCATCGCATGGGTCCCAAATCTCCAGGTTCAAGGGCATCTTCCTACATCCAAAACATGCATGAGAAACCCAGAAGATGGTACACCGTGTGATGGGGAAAGGTTTCTAAAACGCACCTCATTTCTCATCTCCTTGTGCCCGGGTTCGCCATTCCAGCCGCTTTACTAGCAAGCTCCCTACTTGGAGCATCAGCACCTTTAACCTCCTGTTCCGTACAGGTTGCAATTTGTCCTGAGGATAAACGGGAAGACGTGGAACCAACGAGAGACTAGCTCTTGGTGTTGGGACAGGCACAGGTCACTCTATTTTCCCATCAGAAAGAAGAATTAACCACAGGCTCAGCCTGCCCCCCGGAACCAGAACAGGGCCTGAAGCCATTCTGCGATTTTGCGGCCAGCTCCCATAAAAACGAGTTGTAAAACGGAGGTTCAGGGCACTGCAATTCACAAACCTGCAGAGTTATAAATGATAACTCTCGTCCACAAATATATTGAGGGAAGGAAAAGAAGAGGATTTGAAATCAAGGCAGAATTGCAGGAAACAGATTTCAGGAGGTAGATACGAATCGCCTTTAAAGCACATGAAAAGCGGCAAAACGTTGACAATGATGCCCTTGGCCAAAAAGGGCGTATGCGTTTTTTCCTGAATATATTCAGGAAAAAACGCATACGCCCTTTTTGGCCAACCAAGCAACCTGGAAAGGCAAATCAGCGCTACAAAGAAGTCTCGCTTCCCATCGGTCAAAAGGGCCATGCTGAAAAAAGTGTCAAAACCAGAAATGCAGGACAGGCCATGGAGAAATGGGAGCCTTGCTACACTGATGGGCGGGATGTAAATTGCCAAGAGCCACTCTGGAGAAGTGTACGGTGAGTCCTGAAACATCTGAAAAACACAGCTTAGAGAGCATAGGGCACTTCCACTCATGGGGGTATAATTTGGGAAAATTAAAAATCAGCAAGACACAAGCACCCCAAAGTTTAGGGCTGCTCTGTTGACCAGGACCTCTACTTCATTCCACCTTCAATATCCCAGGAAAGAGAAAAATGGATAAAGAAGTTGTGGCCCTTATGTACAATGGAATATCACTCAGCCATGAAATCAATGCCGTAAGGTTAGTAGCAGCATGATGAGTGGATTTAGGTACGACGATTCTAAGTGAAATAAGTCACACAGAAAAGGACACTTCTCATAAGGTATCACTGATAGAGGGAATGTAAAAACCGTTACACTTGAACTGAATTACAAAACAGAACAGAGTCACACATGCAGAAAACACACTATGGCTGCTTAACGGGAAAGGTGAGGTGGGGTGATACATAAAACAAGGGTATCAAATTAGCTCAGATACCGTTCCATAAACCCAATATGTAATAGACAAGACCTACTCCTTGCTCAGAGAACTGGACTCAACACGCCCTATTCACCGCACAAGAATATATCTGACTAATAATAATCGTAAAACCTATGTATTGATATCTCTCTGTTAGTGTGTCAAGTGGGTGTAAAGCGGCATAAACACAGCAGTGAAAAGCAGCTAAACCCCATTATAAAAATAAATTACTTTGGAACATCCATGAAACAAAGACAGTGAAAGAGAGAGAAATTCTTACACAATGCGTTCAGGGGCTGTGATGCAACCTGGATTGACCATATCTAGACGCACAGCTGGATGAGACATAAGGGTGGACACTCTTGGGGCTGAGAGGTTTGGTGAGGTTGGGTGAGCAAACGCAGACCCTTTAAAGTAATACTGCGTGGTACCCATCGCATGGGTCCCAAATCTCCAGGTTCAAGGGCATCTTCCTACATCCAAAACATGCATGAGAAACCCAGAAGATGGTACACCGTGTGATGGGGAAAGATTTCTAAAACGCACCTCATTTCTCATCTCCTTGTGCCCGGGTTCGCCATTCCAGCCGCTTTACTAGCAAGCTCCCTACTTGGAGCATCAGCACCTTTAACCTCCTGATCCGTACAGGTTGCAATTTGTCCTGAGGATAAACGGGAAGACGTGGAACCAACGAGAGACTAGCTCTTGGTGTTGGGACAGGCACAGGTCACTCTATTTTCCCATCAGAAAGAAGAATTAACCACAGGCTCAGCCTGCCCCCCGGAACCAGAACAGGGCCTGAAGCCATTCTGCGATTTTGCGGCCAGCTCCCATAAAAACGAGTTGTAAAACGGAGGTTCAGGGCACTGCAATTCACAAACCTGCAGAGTTATAAATGATAACTCTCGTCCACAAATATATTGAGGGAAGGCAAAGAAGAGGATTTGAAATCAAGGCAGAATTGCAGGAAACAGATTTCAGGAGGTAGATACGAATCGCCTTTAAAGCACATGAAAAGCGGCAAAACGTTGACAATGATGCCCTTGGCCAAAAAGGGCGTATGTGTTTTTTCCTTAATATATTCAGGAAAAAACGCATACGCCCTTTTTGGCCAACCAAGCAACCTGGAAAGGCAAATCAGCGTTACAAAGAAGTCTCGCTTCCCATCGGTCAAAAGGGCCATGCTGAAAAAAGTGTCAAAACCAGAAATGCAGGACAGGCCATGGAGAAATGGGAGCCATGCTACACTGATGGGCGGGATGTAAATTGCCAAGAGCCACTCTGGAGAAGTGTCCGGTGAGTCCTGAAACATCTAAAAAACACAGCTTAGAGAGCATAGGGCACTTCCACTCATGGGGGTATAAACTGGGAAAATGAAAATCAGCAAGACACAAGCACCCCAAAGTTTAGGGCTGCTCTGTTGACAAGGACCTCCACTTCATTCCTCCTTCAATATCCCAGGAAAGGGAAAAATGGATAAAGAAGTTGTGGTCCATATGTACAATGGAATATCACTCGCCATGAAATCAATGTCATAAGGCTAGTAGCAGCATGATGAGTGGATTTAGGTACGACGATTCTAAGTGAAATAAGTCACACAGAAAAGGACACTTCTCATAAGGTATCACTTATAGAGGGAATGTAAAAACCGTTACACTTGAACTGAATTACAAAACAGAACAGAGTCACACATGCAGAAAACACACTATGGCTGCTTAACGGGAAAGGTGAGGTGGGGTGATACATAAAACAAGGGTTTCAAATTAGCTCAGATACCGTTCCATAAACCCAATATGTAATAGACAAGACCTACTCCTTGCTCAGAGAACTGGACTCAACACGCCCTATTCACCGCACAAGAATATATCTGACTAGTAATAATCTTAAAACCTATGTATTGATATCTCTCTGTTAGTGTGTCAAGTGGGTGTAAAGCGGCATAAACACAGCAGTGAAAAGCAGCTAAACCCCATTATAAAAATAAATTACTTCGAAAAACCCATGAAACAAAGACAGTGAAAGAGAGAGAAATTCTTACACAATGCGTTCAGGGGCTGTGATGCAACCTGGATTGACCATATCTAGACGCACAGCTGGATGAGACATAAGGGTGGACACTCTTGTGGTTGAGACGTTTGGTGAGGTAGGGTGAGCAAACGCAGACCCTTTAAAGTAATACTGCGTGGTACCCATCGCATGGGTCCCAAATCTCCAGGTTCAAGGGCATCTTCCTACATCGAAAACATGCATGAGAAAACAAAAAGATGGTACACCATGTGATGGGGAAAGGTTTCTAAAACGCACCTCATTTCTCTTCTCCTTGTGCCCGGGTTCGCCATTCCAGCCGCTTTACTAACAATCTCCCTACTTGCAGCATTAGCACCTTTAACCTCCTGTTCCGTACAGGTTGCAATTTGTCCTGAGGATGAACGGGTAGACGGGGAACCAGTGAGAGACTAGCTCTTGGTGTTGGGACAGGCACAGGTCACTCTATTTTCCCATCAGGAAGAAGAATTAACCACAGGCTCATCCTCCCGCCGGAATCAGAACAGGGCCTGAAGCCATCCTGCGCTTTTGCGGTCAGCTCCCAAAAAAGCGAGTTGTAATATGGAGCTTCAGGGCACTGCAATTCACAAACCTGCAGAGTTATAAATGATAACTCTCGTCCACAAATATATTGAGGGAAGGCAAAGAAGAGGATTTGAAATCAAGTCAGAATTGCAGGAAACAGATTTCAGGAGGTAGATTCGAATCGCCTTTAAAGCACATGAAAAGCGGCAAAACGTTGACAATGATGCCCTTGGCCAAAAAGGTCGTATGCGGTTTTTCCTGAATATATTCAGGAAAAAAAGCATACGCCCTTTTTGGCCAACCAAGCAACCTGGAAAGGCAAATCAGCGCTACAAAGAAGACTCGCTACCCATCGGTCAAAAGGGCCATGCTGAAAAACGTGTCAAAACCAGAAATGCAGGACAGGCCATGGAAAAATGGGAGCCTTGCTACACTGATGGGCGAGATGTAAATTGCCAACAGCCACTCTGGAGAAGTGTACGGTGTGTCCTGAAACATCTAAAAAACACAGCTTAGAGAGCATAGGGCACTTCCACTCATGGGGGTATAAATTGGGAAAATGAAAAATCAGCAAGACACAAGCACCCCAAAGTTGAGGGCTGCTCTGTTGACAAGGACCTCCACTTCATTCCACCTTAAATATCCCAGGAAAGGGAAAAATGGATAAAGAAGTTGTGGTCCTTATGTACAATGGAATATCACTCAGCCATGAAATCAATGCCGTAAGGTTAGTAGCAGCATGATGAGTGGATTTAGGTACGACGATTCTAAGTGAAATAAGTCACACAGAAAAGGACACTTCTCATAAGGTATCACTGATAGAGGGAATGTAAAAACCGTTACACTTGAACTGAATTACAAAACAGAACAGAGTCACACATGCAGAAAACACACTATGGCTGCTTAACGGGAAAGGTGAGGTGGGGTGATACATAAAACAAGGGTATCAAATTAGCTCAGATACCGTTCCATAAACCCAATATGTAATAGACAAGACCTACTCCTTGCTCAGAGAACTGGACTCAACACGCCCTATTCACCGCACAAGAATATATCTGACTAATAATAATCGTAAAACCTATGTATTGATATCTCTCTGTTAGTGTGTCAAGTGGGTGTAAAGCGGCATAAACACAGCAGTGAAAAGCAGCTAAACCCCATTATAAAAATAAATTACTTTGAAACACCCATGAAACAAAGACAGTGAAAGAGAGAGAAATTCTTACACAATGCGTTCAGGGGCTGTGATGCAAACTGGATTGACCATATCTAGACGCACAGCTGGATGAGACATAAGGGTGGACACTCTTGGGGCTGAGAGGTTTTGTGAGGTTGGGTGAGCAAACGCAGACCCTTTAAAGTAATAGTGCGTGGTACCCATCGCATGGGTCCCAAATCTCCAGGTTCAAGGGCATCTTCCTACATCCAAAACATGTATGAGAAACCCAGAAGATGGTACACCGTGTGATGGGGAAAGGTTTCTAAAACGCACCTCATTTCTCATCTCCTTGTGCCCGGGTTCGCCATTCCAGCCGCTTTACTAGCAAGCTCCCTACTTGGAGCATCAGCACCTTTAACCTCCTGTTCCGTACAGGTTGCAATTTGTCCTGAGGATAAACGGGAAGACGTGGAACCAACGAGAGACTAGCTCTTGGTGTTGGGACAGGCACAGGTCACTCTATTTTCCCATCAGAAAGAAGAATTAACCACAGGCTCAGCCTGCCCCCCGGAACCAGAACAGGGCCTGAAGCCATTCTGCGATTTTGCGGCCAGCTCCCATAAAAACGAGTTGTAAAACGGAGGTTCAGGGCACTGCAATTCACAAACCTGCAGAGTTATAAATGATAACTCTCGTCCACAAATATATTGAGGGAAGGCAAAGAAGAGGATTTGAAATCAAGGCAGATTTGCAGGAAACAGATTTCAGGAGGTAGATACGAATCGCCTTTAAAGCACATGAAAAGCGGCAAAACGTTGACAATGATGCCCTTGGCCAAAAAGGGCGTATGCGTTTTTTCCTGAATATATTCAGGAAAAAACGCATACGCCCTTTTTGGCCAACCAAGCAACCTGGAAAGGCAAATCAGCGCTACAAAGAAGTCTCGCTTCCCATCGGTCAAAAGGGCCATGCTGAAAAAAGTGTCAAAACCACAAATGCAGGACAGGCCATGGAGAAATGGGAGCCTTGCTACACTGATGGGCGGGATGTAAATTGCCAAGAGCCACTCTGGAGAAGTGTCCGGTGAGTCCTGAAACATCTGAAAAACACAGCTTAGAGAGCATAGGGCACTTCCACTCATGGGGGTATAAATTGGGAAAATTAAAAATCAGCAAGACACAAGCACCCCAAAGTTTAGGGCTGCTCTGTTGACCAGGACCTCCACTTCATTCCACCTTCAATATCCCAGGAAAGAGAAAAATGGATAAAGAAGTTGTGGTCCTTATGTACAATGGAATATCACTCAGCCATGAAATCAATGCCGTAAGGTTAGTAGCAGCATGATGAGTGGATTTAGGTACGACGATTCTAAGTGAAATAAGTCACACAGAAAAGGACACTTCTCATAAGGTATCACTGATAGAGGGAATGTAAAAACCGTTACACTTGAACTGAATTACAAAACAGAACAGAGTCACACATGCAGAAAACACACTATGGCTGCTTAACGGGAAAGGTGAGGTGGGGTGATACATAAAACAAGGGTATCAAATTAGCTCAGATACCGTTCCATAAACCCAATATGTAATAGACAAGACCTACTCCTTGCTCAGAGAACTGGACTCAACACGCCCTATTCACCACACAAGAATATATCTGACTAATAATAATCGTAAAACCTATGTATTGATATCTCTCTGTTAGTGTGTCAAGTGGGTGTAAAGCGGCATAAACACAGCAGTGAAAAGCAGCTAAACCCCATTATAAAAATAAATTACTTTGAAACACCCATGAAACAAAGACAGTGAAAGAGAGAGAAATTCTTACACAATGCGTTCAGGGGCTGTGATGCAACCTGGATTGACCATATCTAGACGCACAGCTGGATGAGACATAAGGGTGGACACTCTTGGGGCTGAGAGGTTTGGTGAGGTTGGGTGAGCAAACGCAGACCCTTTAAAGTAATACTGCGTGGTACCCATCGCATGGGTCCCAAATCTCCAGGTTCAAGGGCATCTTCCTACATCGAAAACATGCATGAGAAACCCAGAAGATGGTACACCGTGTGATGGGGAAAGGCTTCTAAAACGCACCTCATTTCTCTTCTCCTTGTGCCCGGGTTCGCCATTCCAGCCGCTTTACTAACAATCTCCCTACTTGCAGCATTAGCACCTTTAACCTCCTGTTCCGTACAGGTTGCAATTTGTCCTGAGGATGAACGGGTAGACGGGGAACCAGTGAGAGACTAGCTCTTGGTGTTGGGACAGGCACAGGTCACTCTATTTTCCCATCAGGAAGAAGAATTAACCACAGGCTCATCCTCCCGCCGGAATCAGAACAGGGCCTGAAGCCATCCTGCGCTTTTGCGGTCAGCTCCCAAAAAAGCGAGTTGTAAAATGGAGCTTCAGGGCACTGCAATTCACAAACCTGCAGTTATAAATGATAACTCTCGTCCACAAATATATTGAGGGAAGGCAAAGAAGAGGATTTGAAATCAACGCAGAATTGCAGGAAACAGATTTCAGGAGGTAGATACGAATCGCCTTTAAAGCACATGAAAAGCGGCAAAACGTTGACAATGATGCCCTTGGCCAAAAAGGTCGTATGCGGTTTTTCCTGAATATATTCAGGAAAAAACGCAAACGCCCTTTTTGGCCAACCAAGCAACCTGGAAAGGCAAATCAGCGCTACAAAGAAGACTCGCTACCCATCGGTCAAAAGGGCCATGCTGAAAAACGTGTCAAAACCAGAAATGCAGGACAGGCCATGGAAAAATGGGAGCGTTGCTACACTGATGGGCGAGATGTAAATTGCCAACAGCCACTCTGGAGAAGTGTACGGTGTGTCCTGAAACATCTGAAAAACACAGCTTAGAGAGCATAGGGCACTTCCACTCATGGGGGTATAAATTGGGAAAATGAAAAATCAGCAAGACACAAGCACCCCAAAGTTTAGGGCTGCTCTGTTGACAAGGACCTCCACTTCATTCCACCTTCAATATCCCAGGAAAGGGAAAAATGGATAAAGAAGTTGTGGTCCTTATGTACAATGGAATATCACTCAGCCATGAAATCAATGTCATAAGGGAGTAGCAGCATGATGAGTTGATTTAGGTACGATGATTCTAAGTGAAATAAGTCACACAGAAAAGGACACTTTTCATAAGGTATCACTTATAGAGGGAATGTAAAAACCGTTACACTTGAACTGAATTACAAAACAGAACAGAGTCACACATGCAGAAAACACACTATGGCTGCTGAACCGGAAAGGTGAGGTGGGGTGATACATAAAACAAGCGTTTCAAATTAGCTCAGATACCGTTCCATAAACCCAATATGTAATAGACAATACCTACTCCTTGCTCAGAGAACTGGACTCAACACGCCCTATTCACCGCACAAGAATATATCTGACTAGTAATAATCTTAAAACCTATGTATTGATATCTCTCTGTTAGTGTGTCAAGTGGGTGTAAAGCGGCATAAACACAGCAGTGAAAAGCAGCTAAACCCCAGTATAAAAATAAATTACTTCGAAAAACCCATGAAACAAAGACAGTGAAAGAGAGAGAAATTCTTACACAATGCGTTCAGGGGCTGTGATGCAACCTGGATTGACCATATCTAGACCCACAGCTGGATGAGACATAAGGGTGGACACTCTTGGGGCTGAGAGTTTTGGTGAGGTTGGGTGAGCAAACGCAGACCCTTTAAAGTAATACTGCGTGGTACCCATCGCATGGGTCCCAAATCTGCAGGTTCAAGGACATCTTCCTACATCGAAAACATGCATGAGAAAACAAAAAGATGGTACACCATGTGATGGGGAAAGGTTTCTAAAACGCACCTCATTTCTCTTCTCCTTGTGCCCGGGGTCGCCATTCCAAACGCTTTACTAACAATCTCCCTACTTGGAGCATCAGCACCTTTAACCTCCTGTTCCGTACAGGTTGCAATTTGTCCTGAGGATGAACGGGTAGACGGGGAACCAGTGAGAGACTAGCTCTTGTTGTTGGCACAGGCACAGGTCACTCTATTTTCCCATCAGGAAGAAGAATTCACCACAGGCTCATCATCCCCCCCGGAACCAGAACAGGGCCTGAAGCCATCCAGCGCTTTTGCGGCCAGCTCCCAAAAAAGCGAGTTGTAAAATGGAGCTTCAGGGCACTGCAATTCACAAACCTGCAGAGTTATAAATGATAACTCTCGTCCACAAATATATTGAGGGAAGGCAAAGAAGAGGATTTGAAATCAAGGCAGAATTGCAGGAAACAGATTTCAGGAGGTAGATTCGAATCGCCTTTAAAGCACATGAAAAGCGGCAAAACGTTGACAATGATGCCCTTGGCCAAAAAGGGCGTATGCGTTTTTTCCTGAATATATTCAGGAAAAAACCCATACGCCCTTTTTCGCCAACCAAGCAACCTGGAAAGGCAAATCAGGGCTACAAAGAAGACTCGCTACCCATCGGTCAAAAGGGCCATGCTGAAAAATGTCTCAAAACCAGAAATGCAGGACAGGCCATGGAGAAATGGGAGCCTTGCTACACTGATGGGCGTGATGTAAATTGCCAACAGCCACTCTGGAGAAGTGTACGGTGTGTCCTGAAACATCTAAAAAACACAGCTTAGAGAGCATAGGGCACTTCCACTCATGGGGGTATAAATTGGGAAAATGAAAAATCAGCAAGACACAAGCACCCCAAAGTTTAGGGCTGCTCTGTTGACAAGGACCTCCACTTCATTCCACCTTCAATATCCCAGGAAAGAGAAAAATGGATAAAGAAGTTGTGGTCCTTATGTACAAAGGAATATCACTCAGCCATGAAATCAATCTCATAAGGCTAGTAGCAGCATGATGAGTGGATTTAGGTACGACGATTCTAAGTGAAATAAGTCACACAGAAAAGGACACTTCTCATAAGGTATCACTTATAGAGGGAATGTAAAAACTGTTACACTTGAACTGAATTACAAAACAGAACAGAGTCACACATGCAGAAAACACACTATGGCTGCTTATCGGGAAAGGTGAGGTGGGGTGATACATAAACCAAGGGTTTCAAATTAGCTCAGATACCGTTCCATAAACCCAATATGTAATAGACAAGACCTACTCCTTGCTCAGAGAACTGGACTCAACACGCCCTATTCACCACACAAGAATATATCTGACTAGTAATAATCTTAAAACCTATGTATTGATATCTCTCTGTTAGTGTGTCAAGTGGGTGTAAAGCAGCATAAACACAGCAGTGAAAAGCAGCTAAACCCCATTATAAAAATAAATTACTTTGAAACACCCATGAAACAAAGACAGTGAAAGAAAGAGAAATTCTTACACAATGCGTTCAGGGGCTGTGATGCAACCTGGATTGACCATATCTAGACCCACAGCTGGATGAGACATAAGGGTGGACACTCTTGGGGCTGAGAGGTTTGGTGAGGTTGGGTGAGCAAACGCAGACCCTTTAAAGTAATACTGCGTGGTACCCATCCCATGGGTCCCAAATCTCCAGGTTCAAGGGCATCTTCCGACATCGAAAACATACACTAGAAACCCAGAAGATGGTACACCGTGTGATGGGAAAAAATATCTAAAACGCACCTCATTTCTCATCTCCTTGTGCCCGGGTTCTCCATTCCAGCCGCTTTACTAGCAATCTCCTTATTTGGAGCATCAGCACCTTTAACCTCCTGCTCCGTGCAGGTTGCAATTTGTCCTGAGGATGAACGGGAAGACGGGGAACCAGTGAGAGACTAGCTCTTGGTGTTGGGACAGGCACAGGTCACTCTATTTTCCCATCAGGAAGAAGAATTAACCACAGGCTCATCATCCCCCCCGGAACCAGAACAGGGCCTGAAGCCATCCAGCGCTTTTGCGGCCAGCTCCCAAAAAAGCGAGTTGTAAAATGGAGCTTCAGGGCACTGCAATTCACAAACCTGCAGAGTTATAAATGATAACTCTCGTCCACAAATATATTGAGGGAAGGCAAAGAAGAGGATTTGAAATCAAGGCAGAATTGCAGGAAACAGATTTCAGGAGGTAGATTCGAATCGCCTTTAAAGCACATGAAAAGCGGCAAAACGTTGACAATGATGCCCTTGGCCAAAAAGGGCGTATGCGTTTTTTCCTGAATATATTCAGGAAAAAACGCATACGCCCTTTTTGGCCAACCAAGCAACCTGGAAAGGCAAATCAGCGCTACAAAGAAGACTCGCTACCCATCGGTCAAAAGGGCCATGCTGAAAAAAGTCTCAAAACCAGAAATGCAGGACAGGCCATGGAGAAATGGGAGCCTTGCTACACTGATGGGCGGGATGTAAATTGCCAACAGCCACTCTGGAGAAGTGTACGGTGTGTCCTGAAACATCTGAAAAACACAGCTTAGAGAGCATAGGGCACTTCCACTCATGTGGGTATAAATTGGGAAAATGAAAAATCAGCAAGACACAAGCACCCCAAAGTTTAGGGCTGCTCTGTTGAAAAGGACCTCCACTTCATTCCACCTTCAATATCCCAGGAAAGAGAAAAATGGATAAAGAAGTTGTGGTCCTTATGTAAAATGGAATATCACTCAGCCATGAAATCAATGTCATAAGGCTAGTAGCAGCATGATGAGTGGATTTAGGTACGACGATTCTAAGTGAAATAAGTCACACAGAAAAGGACACTTCTCATAAGGTATCACTTATAGAGGGAATGTAAAAACCGTTACACTTGAACTGAATTACAAAACAGAACAGAGTCACACATGCAGAAAACACACTATGGCTGCTTAACGGGAAAGGTGAGGTGGGGTGATACATAAAACAAGCGTTTCAAATTAGCTCAGATACCGTTCCATAAACCCAATATGTAATAGACAAGACCTACTCCTTGCTCAGAGAACTGGACTCAACACGCCCTATTCACCGCACAAGAATATATCTGACTAGTAATAATCTTAAAACCTATGTATTGATATCTCTCTGTTAGTGTGTCAAGTGGGTGTAAAGCAGCATAAACACAGCAGTGAAAAGCAGCTAAACCCCAGTATAAAAATAAATTACTTCGTAAAACCCATGAAACAAAGACAGTGAAAGAGAGAGAAATTCTTACACAATGCGTTCAGGGGCTGTGATGCAACCTGGATTGACCATATCTAGACCCACAGCTGGATGAGACGTAAGGGTGGACACTCTTGGGGCTGAGAGGTTTGTTGAGGTTGGGTGAGCAAACGCAGACCCTTTAAAGTAATACTGCGTGGTACCCATCGCATGGGTCCCAAATCTCCAGATTCAAGGACATCTTCCTACATCGAAAACATGCATGAGAAAACAAAATGATGGTACACCGTGTGATGGGGAAAGGTTTCTAAAACGCACATCATTTCTCTTCTCCTTGTGCCCGGGTTGGCCATTCCAGCCGCTTTACTAACAATCTCCCTACTTGGAGCATCAGCACCTTTAACCTCCTGTTCCGTACAGGTTGCAATTTGTCCTGAGGATGAACGGGTAGACGGGGAACCAGTGAGAGACTAGCTCTTGGTGTTGGGACAGGCACAGGTCACTCTATCTTCCCATCAGGAAGAAGAATTAACCACAGGCTCATCATCCCCCCCGGAACCAGAACAGGGCCTGAAGCCATCCTGCGCTTTTGCGGCCAGCTCCCAAAAAAGCGAGTTGTAAAATGGAGCTTCAGGGCACTGCAATTCACAAACCTGCAGTGTTATAAATGATAACTCTCGTCCACAAATATATTGAGGGAAGGCAAAGAAGAGGATTTGAAATCAAGGCAGAATTGCAGGAAACAGATTTCAGGAGGTAGATTCGAATCGCCTTTAAAGCACATGAAAAGCGGCAAAACGTTGACAATGATGCCCTTGGCCAAAAAGGGCGTATGCGTTTTTTCCTGAATATATTCAGGAAAAAACGCATACGCCCTTTTTGGCCAACCAAGCAACCTGGAAAGGCAAATCAGGGCAACAAAGAAGACACGCTACCCATCGGTCAAAAGGGCCATGCTGAAAAAAGTCTCAAAACCAGAAATGCAGGACAGGCCATGGAGAAATGGGAGCCTTGCTACACTGATGGGCAGGATGTAAATTGCCAACAGCCACTCTGGAGAAGTGTACGGTGTGTCCTGAGACATCTAAAAAACACAGCTTAGAGAGCATAGGGCACTTCCACTCATGGGGGTATAAATTGGGAAAATGAAAAATCAGCAAGACACAAGCACCCCAAAGTTTAGGGCTGCTCTGTTGACAAGGACCTCCACTTCATTCCACCTTCAATATCCCAGGAAAGAGAAAAATGGATACAGAAGTTGTGGTCCTTATGTACAATGGAATATCACTCAGCCATGAAATCAATCTCATAAGGCTAGTAGCAGCATGATGAGTGGATTTAGGTACGACGATTCTAAGTGAAATAAGTCACACAGAAAAGGACACTTCTCATAAGGTATCACTGATAGAGGGAATGTAAAAACCGTTACACTTGAACTGAATTACAAAACAGAACAGAGTCACACATGCAGAAAACACACTATGGCTGCTTAACGGGAAAGGTGAGGTGGGGTGATACATAAAACAAGGGCTTCAAATTAGCTCAGATACCGTTCCATAAACCCCATATGTAATAGACAAGACCTACTCCTTGCTCAGAGAACTGGACTCAACACGCCCTATTCACCGCACAAGAATATATCTGACTAGTAATAATCTTAAAACCTATGTATTGATATCTCTCTGTTAGTGTGTCAAGTGGGTGTAAAGCGGCATAAACACAGCAGTGAAAAGCAGCTAAACCCCAGTATAAAAATAAATTACTTCAAAAAACCCATGAAACAAAGACAGTGAAAGAGAGAGAAATTCTTACACAATGCGTTCAGGGGCTGTGATGCAACCTGGATTGACCATATCTAGACCCACAGCTGGATTAGACATAAGGGTGGACACTCTTGGGGCTGAGAGGTTTGGTGAGGTTGGGTGAGCAAATGCAGACCCTTTAAAGTAATACTGCGTGGTACCCATCGCATGGGTCCCAAATCTCCAGGTTCAAGGACATCTTCCTACATCGAAAACATGCATGAGAAAACAAAAAGATGGTACACCATGTGATGGGGAAAGGTTTCTAAAACGCACCTCATTTCTCTTCTCCTTGTGCACGGGTTCGCCATTCCAGCCGCTTTACTAACAATCTCCCTATTTGGAGCATCAGCACCTTTAACCTCCTGTTCCGTACAGGTTGCAATTTGTCCTGAGGATGAACGGGTAGACGGGGAACCAGTGAGAGACTAGCTCTTGTTGTTGGCACAGGCACAGGTCACTCTATTTTCCCATCAGGAAGAAGAATTAACCACAGGCTCATCATCCCACCCGGAACCAGAACAGGGCCTGAAGCCATCCAGCGCTTTTGCGGCCAGCTCCCAAAAAAGCGAGTTGTAAAATGGAGCTTCAGGGCACTGCAATTCACAAACCTGCAGAGTTATAAATGATAACTCTCGTCCACAAATATATTGAGGGAAGGCAAAGAAGAGGATTTGAAATCAAGGCAGAATTGCAGGAAACAGATTTCAGGAGGTAGATTCGAATCGCCTTTAAAGCACATGAAAAGCGGCAAAACGCTGACAATGATGCCCTTGGCCAAAAAGGGCGTATGCGTTTTTTCCTGAATATATTCAGGAAAAAACGCATACGCCCTTTTTGGCCCACCAAGCAACCTGGAAAGGCAAATCAGCACTACAAAGAAGACTCGCTACCCATCGGTCAAAAGGGCCATGCTGAAAAAAGTGTCAAAACCAGAAATGCAGGACAGGCCATGGAGAAATGGGAGCCTTGCTACACTGATGGGCAGGATGTAAATTGCCAACAGCCACTCTGGAGAAGTGTACGGTGTGTCCTGAAACATCTAAAAAACACAGCTTAGAGAGCATAGGGCACTTCCACTCATGGGGGTATAAATTGGGAAAATGAAAAATCAGCAAGACACAAGCACCCCAAAGTTTAGGGCTGCTCTGTTGACAAGGACCTCCACTTCATTCCACCTTCAATATCCCAGGAAAGAGAAAAATGGATACAGAAGTTGTGGTCCTTATGTACAATGGAATATCACTCAGCCATGAAATCAATCTCATAAGGCTAGTAGCAGCATGATGAGTGGATTTAGGTACGACGATTCTAAGTGAAATAAGTCACACAGAAAAGGACACTTCTCATAAGGTATCACTTATAGAGGGAATGTCAAAACCGTTACACTTGAACTGAATTACAAAACAGAACAGAGTCACACATGCAGAAAACACACTATGGCTGCTTAACGGGAAAGGTGAGGTGGGGTGATACATAAAACAAGGGTTTCAAATTAGCTCAGATACCGTTCCATAAACCCAATATGTAATAGACAAGACCTACTCCTTGCTCAGAGAACTGGACTCAACACGCCCTATTCACCACACAAGAATATATCTGACTAGTAATAATCTTCAAACCTATGTATTGATATCTCTCTGTTAGTGTGTCAAGTGGGTGTAAAGCGGCATAAACACAGCAGTGAAAAGCAGCTAAACCCCAGTATAAAAATAAATTACTTCGTAAAACCCATGAAACAAAGACAGTGAAAGAGAGAGAAATTCTTACACAATGCGTTCAGGGGCTGTGATGCAACCTGGATTGACCATATCTAGACCCACAGCTGGATTAGACATAAGGGTGGACACTCTTGGGGCTGAGAGGTTTGGTGAGGTTGGGTGAGCAAACGCAGACCCTTTAAAGTAATACTGCGTGGTACCCATCGCATGGGTCCCAAATCTCCAGGTTCAAGGACATCTTCCTACATCGAAAACATGCATGAGAAAACAAAAAGATGGTACACCATGTGATGGGGAAAGGTTTCTAAAACGCACCTCATTTCTCTTCTCCTTGTGCCCGGGGTCGCCATTCCAGCCGCTTTACTAACAATCTCCCTACTTGGAGCATCAGCACCTTTAACCTCCTGTTCCGTACAGGTTGCAATTTGTCCTGAGGATGAACGGGTAGACGGGGAACCAGTGAGAGACTAGCTCTTTTTGTTGGGACAGGAACAGGTCACTCTACTTTCCCATCAGGAAGAAGAATTAACCACAGGCTCATCCTCCCCCCCCGGAACCAGAACAGGGCCTGAAGCCATCCTGTGCTTTTGCGTCCAGCTCCCAAAAAAGCGAGTTGTAAAATGGAGCTTCAGGGCACTGCAATTCACAAACCTGCAGAGTTATAAATGATAACTCTCGTCCACAAATATATTGAGGGAAGGCAAAGAAGAGGATTTGAAATCAAGGCAGAATTGCAGGAAACAGATTTCAGGAGGTAGATTCGAATCGCCTTTAAAGCACATGAAAAGCGGCAAAACGCTGACAATGATGCCCTTGGCCAAAAAGGGCGTATGCGTTTTTTCCTGAATATATTCAGGAAAAAACGCATACGCCCTTTTTGGCCCACCAAGCAACCTGGAAAGGCAAATCAGCACTACAAAGAAGACTCGCTACCCATCGGTCAAAAGGGCCATGCTGAAAAAAGTGTCAAAACCAGAAATGCAGGACAGGCCATGGAGAAATGGGAGCCTTGCTACACTGATGGGCAGGATGTAAATTGCCAACAGCCACTCTGGAGAAGTGTACGGTGTGTCCTGAAACATCTAAAAAACACAGCTTAGAGAGCATAGGGCACTTCCACTCATGGGGGTATAAATTGGGAAAATGAAAAATCAGCAAGACACAAGCACCCCAAAGTTTAGGGCTGCTCTGTTGACAAGGACCTCCACTTCATTCCACCTTCAATATCCCAGGAAAGAGAAAAATGGATACAGAAGTTGTGGTCCTTATGTACAATGGAATATCACTCAGCCATGAAATCAATCTCATAAGGCTAGTAGCAGCATGATGAGTGGATTTAGGTACGACGATTCTAAGTGAAATAAGTCACACAGAAAAGGACACTTCTCATAAGGTATCACTTATAGAGGGAATGTAAAAACCGTTACACTTGAACTGAATTACAAAACAGAACAGAGTCACACATGCAGAAAACACACTATGGCTGCTTAACGGGAAAGGTGAGGTGGTGTGATACATAAAACAAGGGTTTCAAATTAGCTCAGATACCGTTCCATAAACCCAATATGTAATAGACAAGACCTACTCCTTGCTCAGAGAACTGGACTCAACACGCCCTATTCACCACACAAGAATATATCTGACTAGTAATAATCTTAAAACCTATGTATTGATATCTCTCTGTTAGTGTGTCAAGTGGGTGTAAAGCAGCATAAACACAGCAGTGAAAAGCAGCTAAACCCCATTATAAAAATAAATTACTTCGAAAAACCCATGAAACAAAGACAGTGAAAGAGAGAGAAATTCTTACACAATGCGTTCAGGGGCTGTGATGCAACCTGGATTGAACATATCTAGACCCACAGCTGGATGAGACATAAGGGTGGACACTCTTGGGGCTGAGAGGTTTGGTGAGGTTGGGTGAGCAAACGCAGACCCTTTAAAGTAATACTGCGTGGTACCCATCGCATGGGTCCCAAATCTCCAGGTTCAAGGGCATCTTCCTACATCGAAAACATGCATGAGAAAACAAAAAGATGGTACACCGTGTGATGGGGAAAGGTTTCTAAAACGCACCTCATTTCTCATCTCCTTGTGCCCGGGTTCGCCATTCCAGCCGCTTTACTAGCAATCTCCTTATTTGGAGCATCAGCACTTTTAACCTCCTGTTCCATACAGGTTGCAATTTGTCCTCAGGATGAACGGGAAGACGGGGAACCAGTGAGAGACTAGCTCTTGGTGTTGGGACAGGCACAGGTCACTCTCTTTTCCCATCAGGAAGAAGAATTAACCACAGGCTCATCATCCCCCCCGGAACCAGAACAGGGCCTGAAGCCATCCAGCGCTTTTGCGGCCAGTTCCCAAAAAAGCGAGTTGTAAAATGGAGCGTCAGGGCACTGCAATTCACAAACCTGCAGAGTTATAAATGATAACTCTCGTCCACAAATATATTGAGGGAAGGCAAAGAAGAGGATTTTAAATCAAGGCAGAATTGCAGGAAACAGATTTCAGGAGGTAGATTCGAATCGCCTTTAAAGCACATGAAAAGCGGCAAAACGTTGACAATGATGCCCTTGGCCAAAAAGGGCGTATGCGTTTTTTCCTGAATATATTCAGGAAAAAACGCATACGCCCTTTTTGGCCAACCAAGCAACCTGGAAAGGCAAATCAGCGCTACAAAGAAGACTCGCTACCCATCGGTCAAAAGGGCCATGCTGAAAAAAGTCTCAAAACCAGAAATGCAGGACAGGCCATGGAGAAATGGGAGCCTTGCTACACTGATGGGCGGGATGTAAATTGCCAACAGCCACTCTGGAGAAGTGTACGATGTGTCCTGAAACATCTAAAAAACACAGCTTAGAGAGCATAGGGCACTTCCACTCATGGGGGTATAAATTGGGAAAATGAAAAATCAGCAAGACACAAGCACCACAAAGTTTAGGGCTGCTCTGTTGAAAAGGACCTCCACTTCATTCCACCTTCAATATCCCAGTAAAGAGAAAAATGGATAAAGAAGTTGTGGTCCTTATGTACAATGGAATATCACTCAGCCATGAAATCAATGTCATAAGGCTAGTAGCAGCATGATGAGTGGATTTAGGTTCGACGATTCTAAGTGAAATAAGTCACACAGAAAAGGACACTTCTCATAAGGTATCACTTATAGAGGGAATGTAAAAACCGTTACACTTGAACTGAATTACAAAACAGAACAGAGTCACACATGCAGAAAACACACTATGGCTGCTTAACGGGAAAGGTGAGGTGGGGTGATACATAAAACAAGCATTTCAAATTAGCTCAGATACCGTTCCATAAACCCAATATGTAATAGACAAGACCTTCTCCTTGCTCAGAGAACTGGACTCAACACGCCCTATTCACCGCACAAGAATATATCTGACTAGTAATAATCTTCAAACCTATGTATTGATATCTCTCTGTTAGTGTGTCAAGTGGGTGTAAAGCGGCATAAACACAGCAGTGAAAAGCAGCTAAACCCCAGTATAAAAATAAATTACTTCGTAAAACCCATGAAACAAAGACAGTGAAAGAGAGAGAAATTCTTACACAATGCGTTCAGGGGCTGTGATGCAACCTGGATTGACCATATCTAGACCCACAGCTGGATGAGACATAAGGGTGGACACTCTTGGGGCTGAGAGGTTTGGTGAGGTTGGGTGAGCAAACGCAGACCCTTTAAAGTAATACTGCGTGGTACCCATCGCATGGGTCCCAAATCTCCAGGTTCAAGGACATCTTCCTACATCGAAAACATGCATGAGAAAACAAAAAGATGGTACACCATGTGATGGGGAAAGGTTTCTAAAACGCACCTCATTTCTCTTCTCCTTGTGCCCGGGGTCGCCATTCCAGCCGCTTTACTAACAATCTCCCTACTTGGAGCATCAGCACCTTTAACCTCCTGTTCCGTACAGGTTGCAATTTGTCCTGAGGATGAACGGGTAGACGGGGAACCAGTGAGAGACTAGCTCTTTTTGTTGGGACAGGAACAGGTCACTCTACTTTCCCATCAGGAAGAAGAATTAACCACAGGCTCATCCTCCCCCCCCGGAACCAGAACAGGGCCTGAAGCCATCCTGCGCTTTTGCGGCCAGCTCCCAAAAAAGCGAGTTGTAAAATGGAGCTTCAGGGCACTGCAATTCACAAACCTGCAGAGATATAAATGATAACTCTCGTCCACAAATATATTGAGGGAAGGCAAAGAAGAGGATTTGAAATCAAGGCAGAATTGCAGGAAACAGATTTCAGGAGGTAGATTCGAATCGCCTTTAAAGCACATGAAAAGCGGCAAAACGTTGACAATGATGCCCTTGGCCAAAAAGGGCGTATGTGTTTTTTCCTGAATATATTCAGGAAAAAATGCATACGCCCTTTTTGGCCAACCAAACAACCTGGAAAGGCAAATCAGGGCAACAAAGAAGACTCGCTACCCATCGGTCAAAAGGGCCATGCTGAAAAAAGTCTCAAAACCAGAAATGCAGGACAGGCCATGGAGAATTGGGAGCCTTGCTACACTGATGGGCGGGATGTAAATTGCCAACAGCCACTCTGGAGGAGTGTACAGTGTGTCCTGAAACATCTAAAAAACACAGCTTAGAGAGCATAGGGCACTTCCACTCATGGGTGTATAAATTGGGAAAATGAAAAATCAGCAAGACACAAACACCCCAAAGTTTAGGGCTGCTCTGTTGACAAGGACCTCCACTTCATTCCACCTTCAATATCCCAGGAAAGAGAAAAATGGATAAAGAAGTTGTGGTCCTTATGCACAATGGAATATCACTCAGCCATGAAATCAATGTCATAAGGCTAGTAGCAGCATGATGAGTGGATTTAGGTACGACGATTCTAAGTGAAATAAGTCACACAGAAAAGGACACTTCTCATAAGGTATCACTTATAGAGGGAATGTAAAAAGCGTTACACTTGAACTGAATTACAAAACAGAACAGAGTCACACATGCAGAAAACACACTATGGCTGCTTAACGGGAAAGGTGAGGTGGGGTGATACATAAAACAAGGGTTTCAAATTAGCTCAGATACCGTTCCATAAACCCAATATGTAATAGACAAGACCTACTCCTTGCTCAGAGAACTGGACTCAACAGGCCCTATTCACTGCACAAGAATATATCTGACTAGTAATAATCTTAAAACCTATGTATTGATATCTCTCTGTTAGTGTGTCAAGTGGGTGTAAAGCGGCATAAACACAGCAGTGAAAAGCAGCTAAACCCCAGTATAAAAATAAATTACTTCGAAAAACCCATGAAACAAAGACAGTGAAAGAGAGTGAAATTCTTACACAATGCGTTCAGGGGCTGTGATGCAACCTGGATTGACCATATCTAGACCCACAGCTGGATGAGACATAAGGGTGGACACTCTTGGGGCTGAGAGGTTTGTTGAGGTTGGGTGAGCAAACGCAGACCCTTTAAAGTAATACTGCGTGGTACCCATCGCATGGGTCCCAAATCTCCAGGTTCAAGGACATCTTCCTACATCGAAAACATGCATGAGAAAACAAAATGATGGTACACCATGTGATGGGGAAAGGTTTCTAAAACGCACCTCATTTCTCTTCTCCTTGTGCCCGGGTTGGCCATTCCAGCCGCTTTACTAACAATCTCCCTACTTGGAGCATCAGCACCTTTAACCTCCTGTTCCGTACTGGTTGCAATTTGTCCTGAGGATGAACGGGTAGACGGGGAACCAGTGAGAGACTAGCTCTTGGTGTTGGGACAGGCACAGGTCACTCTATCTTCCCATCAGGAAGAAGAATTAACCACAGGCTCATCCACCCCCCGGGAACCAGAACAGGGCCTGAAGCCATCCTGCGCTTTTGCGGCCAGCTCCCAAAAAAGCGAGTTGTAAAATGGAGCTTCAGGGCACTGCAATTCACAAACCTGCAGAGTTATAAATCATAACTCTCTTCCACAAATATATTGAGGGAAGGCAAAGAAGAGGATTTGAAATCAAGGCAGATTTGCAGGAAACAGATTCCAGGAGGTAGATTCGAATCGCCTTTAAAGCACATGAAAAGCGGCAAAACGTTGACAATGATGCCCTTGGCCAAAAAGGGCGTATGCGTTTTTTCCTGAATATATTCAGGAAAAAACGCATACGCCCTTTTTGGCCAACCAAGCAACCTGGAAAGGCAAATCAGCGCTACAGAGAAGTCTCGCTTCCCATCGGTCAAAAGGGCCATGCTGAAAAAAGTGTCAAAACCAGAAATGCAGGACAGGCCATGGAGAAATGGGAGCCTTGCTACACTGATGGGCAGGATGTAAATTGCCAACAGCCACTCTGGAGAAGTGTACGGTGTGTCCTGAAACATCTAAAAAACACAGCTTAGAGAGCATAGGGCACTTCCACTCATGGGGGTATAAATTGGGAAAATGAAAAATCAGCAAGACACAAGCACCCCAAAGTTTAGGGCTGCTCTGTTGACAAGGACCTCCACTTCATTCCACCTTCAATATCCCAGGAAAGAGAAAAATGGATACAGAAGTTGTGGTCCTTATGTACAATGGAATATCACTCAGCCATGAAATCAATCTCATAAGGCTAGTAGCAGCATGATGAGTGGATTTAGGTACGACGATTCTAAGTGAAATAAGTCACACAGAAAAGGACACTTCTCATAAGGTATCACTTATAGAGGGAATGTCAAAACCGTTACACTTGAACTGAATTACAAAACAGAACAGAGTCACACATGCAGAAAACACACTATGGCTGCTTAACGGGAAAGGTGAGGTGGCGTGATACATAAAACAAGGGTTTCAAATTAGCTCAGATACCGTTCCATAAACCCAATATGTAATAGACAAGACCTACTCCTTGCTCAGAGAACTGGACTCAACACGCCCTATTCACCACACAAGAATATATCTGACTAGTAATAATCTTAAAACCTATGTATTGATATCTCTCTGTTAGTGTGTCAAGTGGGTGTAAAGCAGCATAAACACCGCAGTGAAAAGCAGCTAAACCCCATTATAAAAATAAATTACTTCGAAAAACCCATGAAACCAAGACAGTGAAAGAGAGAGAAATTCTTACACAATGCGTTCAGGGGCTGTGATGCAACCTGGATTGACCATATCTAGACCCACATATGGATGAGACATAAGGGTGGACACTCTTGGGGCTGAGAGGTTTGGTGAGGTTGGGTGGGCAAACGCAGACCCTTTAAAGTAATACTGCGTGGTACCCATCCCATGGGTCCCAAATCTCCAGGTTCAAGGGCATCTTCCTAAATCGAAAACATGCATGAGAAACCCAGAAGATGGTACACCGTGTGATGGGGAAAAATACCTAAAACGCACCTCATTTCTCATCTCCTTGTGCCCAGGTTCTCCATTCCAGCCGCTTTACTAGCAATCTCCTTATTTGGAGCATCAGCACTTTTAACCTCCTGTTCCATTCAGGTTGCAATTTGTCCTGAGGATGAACGGGAAGACGGGGAACCAGTGAGAGACTAGCTCTTGGTTTTGGGACAGGCACAGGTCACTCTATTTTCCCATCAGGAAGAAGAATTAACCACAGGCTCATCATCCCACCCGGAACCAGAACAGGGCCTGAAGCCATCCAGCGCTTTTGCGGCCAGCTCCCAAAAAAGCGAGTTGTAAAATGGAGCTTCAGGGCACTGCAATTCACAAACCTGCAGAGTTATAAATGATAACTCTCGTCCACAAATATATTGAGGGAAGGCAAAGAAGAGGATTTGAAATCAAGGCAGAATTGCAGGAAACAGATTTCAGGAGGTAGATTCGAATCGCCTTTAAAGCACATGAAAAGCGGCAAATCGTTGACAATGATGCCCTTGGCCAAAAAGGGCGTATGCGTTTTTTCCTGAATATATTCAGGAGAAACCGCATACGCCCTTTTTGGCCAACCAAGCAACCTGGAAAGGCAAATCAGCGCTACAAAGAAGACTCGCTACCCATCGGTCAAAAGGGCCATGCTGAAAAAAGTCTCAAAACCAGCAATGCAGGACAGGCCATGGAGAAATGGGAGCCTTGCTACACTGATGGGCGGGATGTAAATTGCCAACAGCCACTCTGGAGAAGTGTACGGTGTGTCCTGAAACATCTAAAAAACACAGCTTAGAGAGCATAGGGCACTTCCACTCATGGGGGTATAAATTGGGAAAATGAAAAATCAGCAAGACACAAGCACCCCAAAGTTTAGGGCTGCTCTGTTGACAAGGACCTCCACTTCATTCCACCTTCAATATCCCAGGAAAGAGAAAAATGGATAAAGAAGTTGTGGTCCTTATGTACAATGGAATATCACTCAGCCATGAAATCAATGCCATAAGGCTAGTAGCAGCATGATGAGTGGATTTAGGTACGACGATTCTAAGTGAAGTAAGTCACACAGAAAAGGACACTTCTCATAAGGTATCACTTATAGAGGGAATGTAAAAACCGTTACACTTGAACTGAATTACAAAACAGAACAGAGTCACACATGCAGAAAACACACTATGGCTGCTTAACGGGAAAGGTGAGGTGGGGTGATACATAAAACAAGGGTTTCAAATTAGCTCAGATACCGTTCCATAAACCCAATATGTAATAGACAAGATCTACTCCTTGCTCAGAGAACTAGACTCAACAAACCCTATTCACCGCACAAGAATATATCTGACTAGTAATAATCTTAAAACCTATGTATTGATATCTCTCTGTTAGTGTGTCAAGTGGGTGTAAAGCGGCATAAACACAGCAGTGAAAAGCAGCTAAACCCCATTATAAAAATAAATTACTTTGAAAAACCCATGAAACCAAGACAGTGAAAGAGAGAGAAATTCTTACACAATGCGTTCAGGGGCTGTGATGCAACCTGGATTGACCATATCTAGACCCACAGCTGGATGAGACATAAGGGTGGACACTCTTGGGGCTGAGAGGTTTGGTGAGGTTGGGTGAGCAAACGCAGACCCATTAAAGTAATACTGCGTGGTACCTATCGCATGGGTCCCTAATCTCCAGGTTCAAGGGCATATTCCTACATCGAAAACATGCATGAGAAAACAAAAAGAGGGTACACCATGTGATGGGGAAAGGTTTCTAAAACGCACCTCATTTCTCTTCTCCTTGTGCCTGGTTTCGCCATTCCAGCCGCTTTACTAACAATCTCCCTACTTGGAGCATCAGCACCTTTAACCTCCTGTTCCGTACAGGTTGCAATTTCTCCTGAGGATGAACGGGTACACGGGGAACCAGTGAGAGACTAGCTCTTGGTGTTGGGACAGGCACAGGTCACTCTATTTTTCCATCAGGGAGAAGAATTAACCACAGGCTCATCCTCCCCCCACGGAACCAGAACAGGGCCTGAAGTCATCTTGCACTTTTGCGGCCAGCTCTCAAAAAAGCGAGTTTTAAAGTGGAGCTTCAGGGCACTGCAATTCACAAACCTGCAGAGTTATAAATGATAACTCTCGTCCACAAATATATTGAGGGAAGGCAAAGAAGAGGATTTGAAATCAAGGCAGAATTGCAGGAAACAGATTTCAGGAGGTAGATTCGAATCGTCTTTAAAGCACATGAAAAGCGGCAAAACGTTGACAATGATGCCCTTGGCCAAAAAGGGCGTATGCGTTTTTTCCTGAATATATTCAGGAAAAAACGCATACGCCCTTTTTGGCCAACCAAGCAACCTGGAAAGGCAAATCAGGGCTACAAAGAAGACTCGCTACCCATCGCTCAAAAGGGCCATGCTGAAATAAGTCTCAAAACCAGAAATGCAGGACAGGCCATGGAGAAATGGGAGCCTTGCTACACTGATGGGCGGGATGTAAATTGCCAACAGCCACTCTGGAGAAGTGTACGGTGTGTCCTGAAACATCTAAAAAACACAGCTTAGAGAGCATAGGGCACTTCCACTCATGGGGGTATAAATTGGGAAAATGAAAAATCAGCAAGACACAAGCACCCCAAAGTTTAGGGCTGCTCTGTTGACAAGGACCTCCACTTCATTCCACCTTCAATATCCCAGGAAAGAGAAAAATGGATAAAGAAGTTGTGGTCCTTATGTACAATGGAATATCACTCAGCCATGAAATCAATGTCATAAGGCTAGTAGCAGCATGATGAGTGGATTTAGGTACGACGATTCTAAGTGAAATAAGTCACACAGAAAAGGACACTTCTCATAAGGTATCACTTATAGAGGGAATGTCAAAACCGTTACACTTGAACTGAATTACAAAACAGAACAGAGTCACACATGCAGAAAACACACTATGGCTGCTTAGCGGGAAAGGTGAGGTGGGGTGATACATAAAACAAGGGTTTCAAATTAGCTCAGATACCGTTCCATAAACCCAATATGTAATAGACAAGACCTACTCCTTGCTCAGAGAACTGGACTCAACACGCCCTATTCACCGCACAAGAATATATCTGACTAGTAATAATCTTGAAACCTATGTATTGATATCTCTCTGTTAGTGTGTCAAGTGGGTGTAAAGCGGCATAAACACAGCCGTGAAAAGCAGCTAAACCCCATTATGAAAATAAATTACTTCGAAAAACCCATGAAACAAAGACAGTGAAAGAGAGAGAAATTCTTACACAATGCGTTCAGGGGCTGTGATGCAACCTGGATTGACCATATCTAGACCCACAGCTGGAGGAGACATAAGGGTGGACACTCTTGGGGCTGAGAGGTTTGGTGAGGTTGGGTGAGCAAACGCCGACCCTTTAAAGTAATACTGCGTGGTACCCATCACATGGGTCCCAAATCTCCAGGTTCAAGGGCATCTTCCTACATCGAAAACATGCATGAGAAAACAAAAGGATGGTACACCATGTGATGGGGAAAGGTTTCTAAAACGCACCTCATTTCTCTTCTCCTTGTGCCCGGGTTCGCCATTCCAGCCGCTTTACTAACAATCTCCCTACTTGGAGCATCAGCACCTTTAACCTCCTGTTCCGTACAGGTTGCAATTTGTCCTGAGGATGAACGGGAAGACGGGGAACCAGTGAGAGACTAGCTCTTGGTGTTGGGACAGGCACAGGTCACTCTATTTTCCCATCAGGAAGAAGAATTAACCACAGGCTCATCCTCCCCCTCGGAACCAGAACAGGGCCTGAAGCCATCCTGCGCTTTTGCGGCCAGCTCCCAAAAATGCGAGTTGTAAAATGGAGATTCAGGGCACTGCAATTCACAAACCTGCAGAGTTATAAATGATAACTCTCGTCCACAAATATATTGAGGGAAGGCAAAGAAGAGGATTTGAAATCAAGGCAGAATTGCAGGAAACAGATTTCAGGAGGTAGATTCGAATCGCCTTTAAAGCACATGAAAAGCGGCAAATCGTTGACAATGATGCCCTTGGCCAAAAAGGGCGTATGCGTTTTTTCCTGAATATATTCAGGAAAAACCGCATACGCCCTTTTTGGCCAACCAAGCAACCTGGAAAGGCAAATCAGCGCTACAAAGAAGACTCGCTACCCATCGGTCAAAAGGGCCATGCTGAAAAAAGTCTCAAAACCAGCAATGCAGGACAGGCCATGGAGAAATGGGAGCCTTGCTACACTGATGGGCGGGATGTAAATTGCCAACAGCCACTCTGGAGAAGTGTACGGTGTGTCCTGAAACATCTAAAAAACACAGCTTAGAGAGCATAGGGCACTTCCACTCATGGGGGTATAAATTAGGAAAATGAAAAATCAGCAAGACACAAGCACCCCAAAGTTTAGGGCTGCTCTGTTGACAAGGACCTCCACTTCATTCCACCTTCAATATCCCAGGAAAGAGAAAAATGGATAAAGAAGTTGTGGTCCTTATGTACAATGGAATATCACTCAGCCATGAAATCAATGTCATAAGGCTAGTAGCAGCATGATGAGTGGATTTAGGTACGACGATTCTAAGTGAAATAAGTCACACAGAAAAGGACACTTCTCATAAGGTATCACTTATAGAGGGAATGTCAAAACCGTTACACTTGAACTGAATTACAAAACAGAACAGAGTCACACATGCAGAAAACACACTATGGCTGCTTAACGGGAAAGGTGAGGTGGGGTGATACATAAAACAAGGGTTTCAAATTAGCTCAGATACCGTTCCATAAACCCAATATGTAATAGACAAGACCTACTCCTTGCTCAGAGAACTGGACTCAACACGCCCTATTCACCGCACAAGAATATATCTGACTAGTAATAATCTTAAAACCTATGTATTGATATCTCTCTGTTAGTGTGTCAAGTGGGTGTAAAGCGGCATAAACACAGCAGTGAAAAGCAGCTAAACCCCATTATAAAAATAAATTACTTTGAAAAACCCATGAAACCAAGACAGTGAAAGAGAGAGAAATTCTTACACAATGCGTTCAGGGGCTGTGATGCAACCTGGATTGACCATATCTAGACCCACAGCTGGATGAGACATAAGGGTGGACACTCTTGGGGCTGAGAGGTTTGGTGAGGTTGGGTGAGCAAACGCCGACCCTTTAAAGTAATACTGCGTGGTACCCATCGCATGGGTCCCAAATCTCCAGGTTCAAGGGCATATTCCTACATCGAAAACATGCATGAGAAAACAAAAAGAGGGTACACCATGTGATGGGGAAAGGTTTCTAAAACGCACCTCATTTCTCTTCTCCTTGTGCCTGGTTTCGTCATTCCAGCCGCTTTACTAACAATCTCCCTACTTAGAGCATCAGCACCTTTAACCTCCTGTTCCGTACAGGTTGCAATTTCTCCTGAGGATGAACGGGTACACGGGGAACCAGTGAGAGACTAGCTCTTGGTGTTGGGACAGGCACAGGTCACTCTATTTTTCCATCAGGGAGAAGAATTAACCACAGGCTCATCCTCCCCCCACGGAACCAGAACAGGGCCTGAAGGCATCTTGCACTTTTGCGGCCAGCTCTCAAAAAAGCGAGTTGTAAAATGGAGCTTCAGGGCACTGCAATTCACAAACCTGCAGAGTTATAAATGATAACTCTCGTCCACAAATATATTGAGGGAAGGCAAAGAAGAGGATTTGAAATCAAGGCAGAATTGCAGGAAACAGATTTCAGGAGGTAGATTCGAATCGCCTTTAAAGCACATGAAAAGCGGGCAAAACGTTGACAATGATGCCCTTGGCCAAAAAGGGCGTATGCGTTTTTTTCCTGAATATATTCAGGAAAAAACGCATACGCCCTTTTTGGCCAACCAAGCAACCTGGAAAGGCAAATCAGCGCTACAAAGAAGACTCGCTACCCTTCGGTCAAAAGGGCCATGCTGAAAAACGTGTCAAAACCAGAAATGCAGGACAGGCAATGGAGAAATGGGAGCCTTGCTACACTGATGGGCGGGATGTAAATTGCCAACAGCCACTCTGGAGAAGTGTACGGTGTGTCCTGAAACATCTAAAAAACACAGCTTAGAGAGCATAGGGCACTTCCACTCATGGGGGTATAAATTGGGAAAATGAAAAATCAGCAAGACACAAGCACCCCAAAGTTTAGGGCTGCTCTGTTGACAAGGACCTCCACTTCATTCCACCTTCAATATCCCAGGAAAGAGAAAAATGGATAAAGAAGTTGTGGTCCTTATGTACAATGGAATATCACTCAGCCATGAAATCAATGTCATAAGGCTAGTAGCAGCATGATGAGTGGATTTAGGTACGACGATTCTAAGTGAAATAAGTCACACAGAAAAGGACACTTCTCATAAGGTATCACTTATAGAGGGAATGTAAAAACCGTTACACTTGAACTGAATTACAAAACAGAACAGAGTCACACATGCAGAAAACACACTATGGCTGCTTAACGGGAAAGGTGAGGTGGGGTGATACATAAAACAAGGGTTTCAAATTAGCTCAGATACCGTTCCATAAACCCAATATGTAATAGACAAGATCTACTCCTTGCTCAGAGAACTAGACTCAACAAACCCTATTCACCGCACAAGAATATATCTGACTAGTAATAATCTTAAAACCTATGTATTGATATCTCTCTGTTAGTGTGTCAAGTGGGTGTAAAGCGGCATAAACACAGCAGTGAAAAGCAGCTAAACCCCATTATAAAAATAAATTACTTTGAAAAACCCATGAAACCAAGACAGTGAAAGAGAGAGAAATTCTTACACAATGCGTTCAGGGGCTGTGATGCAACCTGGATTGACCATATCTAGACCCACAGCTGGATGAGACATAAGGGTGGACACTCTTGGGGCTGAGAGGTTTGGTGAGGTTGGGTGAGCAAACGCAGACCCATTAAAGTAATACTGCGTGGTACCTATCGCATGGGTCCCAAATCTCCAGGTTCAAGGGCATATTCCTACATCGAAAACATGCATGAGAAAACAAAAAGAGGGTACACCATGTGATGGGGAAAGGTTTCTAAAACGCACCTCATTTCTCTTCTCCTTGTGCCTGGTTTCGCCATTCCAGCCGCTTTACTAACAATCTCCCTACTTGGAGCATCAGCACCTTTAACCTCCTGTTCCGTACAGGTTGCAATTTCTCCTGAGGATGAACGGGTACACGGGGAACCAGTGAGAGACTAGCTCTTGGTGTTGGGACAGGCACAGGTCACTCTATTTTTCCATCAGGGAGAAGAATTAACCACAGGCTCATCCTCCCCCCACGGAACCAGAACAGGGCCTGAAGGCATCTTGCACTTTTGCGGCCAGCTCTCAAAAAAGCGAGTTGTAAAGTGGAGCTTCAGGACACTGCAATTCACAAACCTGCAGAGTTATAAATGATAACTCTCGTCCACAAATATATTGAGGGAAGGCAAAGAAGAGGATTTGAAATCAAGGCAGAATTGCAGGAAACAGATTTCAGGAGGTAGATTCGAATCGCCTTTAAAGCACATGAAAAGCGGCAAAACGTTGACAATGATGCCCTTGGCCAAAAAGGGCGTATGCGTTTTTTCCTGAATATATTCAGGAAAAAACGCATACGCCCTTTTTGGCCAACCAAGCAACCTGGAAAGGCAAATCAGCGCTACAAAGAAGACTCGCTACCCTTCGGTCAAAAGGGCCATGCTGAAAAAAGTCTCAAAACCAGAAATGCAGGACAGGCCATGGAGAAATGGGAGCCTTGCTACACTGATGGGCGGGATGTAAATTGCCAACAGCCACTCTGGAGAAGTGTACGGTGTGTCCTGAAACATCTAAAAAACACAGCTTAGAGAGCATAGGGCACTTCCACTCATGGGGGTATAAATTGGGAAAATTAAAAATCAGCAAGACACAAGCACCCCAAAGTTTAGGGCTGCTCTGTTGACAAGGACCTCCACTTCATTCCACCTTCAATATCCCAGGAAAGAGAAAAATGGATAAAGAAGTTGTGGTCCTTATGTACAATGGAATATCACTCAGCCATGAAATCAATGTCATAAGGCTAGTAGCAGCATGATGAGTGGATTTAGGTACGACGATTCTAAGTGAAATAAGTCACACAGAAAAGGACACCTCTCATAAGGTATCACTTATAGAGGGAATGTCAAAACCGTTACACTTGAACTGAATTACAAAACAGAACAGAGTCACACATGCAGAAAACACACTATGGCTGCTTAACGGGAAAGGTGAGGTGGGGTGATACATAAAACAAGGGTTTCAAATTAGCTCAGATACCGTTCCATAAACCCAATATGTAATAGACAAGACCTACTCCTTGCTCAGAGAACTGGACTCAACACGCCCTATTCACCGCACAATAATATATCTGACTAGGAATAATCTTAAAACCTATGTATTGATATCTCTCTGTTAGTGTGTCAAGTGGGTGTAAAGCGGCATAAACACAGCAGTGAAAAGCAGCTAAACCCCATTATAAAAATAAATTACTTCGAAAAACCCATGAAACAAAGACAGTGAAAGAGAGAGAAATTCTTACACAATGCGTTCAGGGGCTGTGATGCAACCTGGATTGACCATATCTAGACCCACAGCTGGAGGAGACATAAGGGTGGACACTCTTGGGGCTGAGAGGTTTGGTGAGGTTGGGTGAGCAAACGCCGACCCTTTAAAGTAATACTGCGTGGTACCCATCGCATGGGTCCCAAATCTCCAGGTTCAAGGGCATCTTCCTACATCGAAAACATGCATGAGAAAACAAAAGGATGGTACACCATGTGATGGGGAAAGGTTTCTAAAACGCACCTCATTTCTCTTCTCCTTGTGCCCGGGTTCGCCATTCCAGCCGCTTTACTAACAATCTCCCTACTTGGAGCATCAGCACCTTTAACCTCCTGTTCCGTACAGGTTGCAATTTGTCCTGAGGATGAACGGGTACACGGGGAACCAGTGAGAGACTAGCTCTTGGTGTTGGGACAGGCACAGGTCACTCTATTTTCCCATCAGGAAGAAGAATTAACCACAGGCTCATCCTCCCCCTCGGAACCAGAACAGGGCCTGAAGCCATCCTGCGCTTTTGCGGCCAGCTCCCAAAAATGCGAGTTGTAAAATGGAGATTCAGGGCACTGCAATTCACAAACCTGCAGAGTTATAAATGATAACTCTCGTCCACAAATATATTGAGGGAAGGCAAAGAAGAGGATTTGAAATCAAGGCAGAATTGCAGGAAACAGATTTCAGGAGGTAGATTCGAATCGCCTTTAAAGCACATGAAAAGCGGCAAATCGTTGACAATGATGCCCTTGGCCAAAAAGGGCGTATGCGTTTTTTCCTGAATATATTCAGGAAAAACCGCATACGCCCTTTTTGGCCAACCAAGCAACCTGGAAAGGCAAATCAGCGCTACAAAGAAGACTCGCTACCCATCGGTCAAAAGGGCCATGCTGAAAAAAGTCTCAAAACCAGCAATGCAGGACAGGCCATGGAGAAATGGGAGCCTTGCTACACTGATGGGCGGGATGTAAATTGCCAACAGCCACTCTGGAGAAGTGTACGGTGTGTCCTGAAACATCTAAAAAACACAGCTTAGAGAGCATAGGGCACTTCCACTCATGGGGGTATAAATTAGGAAAATGAAAAATCAGCAAGACACAAGCACCCCAAAATTTAGGGCTGCTCTGTTGACAAGGACCTCCACTTCATTCCACCTTCAATATCCCAGGAAAGAGAAAAATGGATAAAGAAGTTGTGGTCCTTATGTACAATGGAATATCACTCAGCCATGAAATCAATGTCATAAGGCTAGTAGCAGCATGATGAGTGGATTTAGGTACGACGATTCTAAGTGAAATAAGTCACACAGAAAAGGACACTTCTCATAAGGTATCACTTATAGAGGGAATGTCAAAACCGTTACACTTGAACTGAATTACAAAACAGAACAGAGTCACACATGCAGAAAACACACTATGGCTGCTTAACGGGAAAGGTGAGGTGGGGTGATACATAAAACAAGGGTTTCAAATTAGCTCAGATACCGTTCCATAAACCCAATATGTAATAGACAAGACCTACTCCTTGCTCAGAGAACTGGACTCAACACGCCCTATTCACCGCACAAGAATATATCTGACTAGTAATAATCTTAAAACCTATGTATTGATATCTCTCTGTTAGTGTGTCAAGTGGGTGTAAAGCGGCATAAACACAGCAGTGAAAAGCAGCTAAACCCCATTATAAAAATAAATTACTTTGAAAAACCCATGAAACCAAGACAGTGAAAGAGAGAGAAATTCTTACACAATGCGTTCAGGGGCTGTGATGCAACCTGGATTGACCATATCTAGACCCACAGCTGGATGAGACATAAGGGTGGACACTCTTGGGGCTGAGAGGTTTGGTGAGGTTGGGTGAGCAAACGCCGACCCTTTAAAGTAATACTGCGTGGTACCCATCGCATGGGTCCCAAATCTCCAGGTTCAAGGGCATATTCCTACATCGAAAACATGCATGAGAAAACAAAAAGAGGGTACACCATGTGATGGGGAAAGGTTTCTAAAACGCACCTCATTTCTCTTCTCCTTGTGCCTGGTTTCGTCATTCCAGCCGCTTTACTAACAATCTCCCTACTTAGAGCATCAGCACCTTTAACCTCCTGTTCCGTACAGGTTGCAATTTGTCCTGAGGATGAACGGGTACACGGGGAACCAGTGAGAGACTAGCTCTTGGTGTTGGGACAGGCACAGGTCACTCTATTTTTCCATCAGGGAGAAGAATTAACCACAGGCTCATCCTCCCCCCACGGAACCAGAACAGGGCCTGAAGGCATCTTGCACTTTTGCGGCCAGCTCTCAAAAAAGCGAGTTGTAAAATGGAGCTTCAGGGCACTGCAATTCACAAACCTGCAGAGTTATAAATGATAACTCTCGTCCACAAATATATTGAGGGAAGGCAAAGAAGAGGATTTGAAATCAAGGCAGAATTGCAGGAAACAGATTTCAGGAGGTAGATTCGAATCGCCTTTAAAGCACATGAAAAGCGGGCAAAACGTTGACAATGATGCCCTTGGCCAAAAAGGGCGTATGCGTTTTTTTCCTGAATATATTCAGAAAAAAACGCATACGCCCTTTTTGGCCAACCAAGCAACCTGGAAAGGCAAATCAGCGCTACAAAGAAGACTCGCTACCCTTCGGTCAAAAGGGCCATGCTGAAAAACGTGTCAAAACCAGAAATGCAGGACAGGCAATGGAGAAATGGGAGCCTTGCTACACTGATGGGCGGGATGTAAATTGCCAACAGCCACTCTGGAGAAGTGTACGGTGTGTCCTGAAACATCTAAAAAACACAGCTTAGAGAGCATAGGGCACTTCCACTCATGGGGGTATAAATTGGGAAAATGAAAAATCAGCAAGACACAAGCACCCCAAAGTTTAGGGCTGCTCTGTTGACAAGGACCTCCACTTCATTCCACCTTCAATATCCCAGGAAAGAGAAAAATGGATAAAGAAGTTGTGGTCCTTATGTACAATGGAATATCACTCAGCCATGAAATCAATGTCATAAGGCTAGTAGCAGCATGATGAGTGGATTTAGGTACGACGATTCTAAGTGAAATAAGTCACACAGAAAAGGACACTTCTCATAAGGTATCACTTATAGAGGGAATGTAAAAACCGTTACACTTGAACTGAATTACAAAACAGAACAGAGTCACACATGCAGAAAACACACTATGGCTGCTTAACGGGAAAGGTGAGGTGGGGTGATACATAAAACAAGGGTTTCAAATTAGCTCAGATACCGTTCCATAAACCCAATATGTAATAGACAAGATCTACTCCTTGCTCAGAGAACTAGACTCAACAAACCCTATTCACCGCACAAGAATATATCTGACTAGTAATAATCTTAAAACCTATGTATTGATATCTCTCTGTTAGTGTGTCAAGTGGGTGTAAAGCGGCATAAACACAGCAGTGAAAAGCAGCTAAACCCCATTATAAAAATAAATTACTTTGAAAAACCCATGAAACCAAGACAGTGAAAGAGAGAGAAATTCTTACACAATGCGTTCAGGGGCTGTGATGCAACCTGGATTGACCATATCTAGACCCACAGCTGGATGAGACATAAGGGTGGACACTCTTGGGGCTGAGAGGTTTGGTGAGGTTGGGTGAGCAAACGCAGACCCATTAAAGTAATACTGCGTGGTACCTATCGCATGGGTCCCAAATCTCCAGGTTCAAGGGCATATTCCTACATCGAAAACATGCATGAGAAAACAAAAAGAGGGTACACCATGTGATGGGGAAAGGTTTCTAAAACGCACCTCATTTCTCTTCTCCTTGTGCCTGGTTTCGCCATTCCAGCCGCTTTACTAACAATCTCCCTACTTGGAGCATCAGCACCTTTAACCTCCTGTTCCGTACAGGTTGCAATTTCTCCTGAGGATGAACGGGTACACGGGGAACCAGTGAGAGACTAGCTCTTGGTGTTGGGACAGGCACAGGTCACTCTATTTTTCCATCAGGGAGAAGAATTAACCACAGGCTCATCCTCCCCCCACGGAACCAGAACAGGGCCTGAAGGCATCTTGCACTTTTGCGGCCAGCTCTCAAAAAAGCGAGTTGTAAAGTGGAGCTTCAGGACACTGCAATTCACAAACCTGCAGAGTTATAAATGATAACTCTCGTCCACAAATATATTGAGGGAAGGCAAAGAAGAGGATTTGAAATCAAGGCAGAATTGCAGGAAACAGATTTCAGGAGGTAGATTCGAATCGCCTTTAAAGCACATGAAAAGCGGCAAATCGTTGACAATGATGCCCTTGGCCAAAAAGGGCGTATGCGTTTTTTCCTGAATATATTCAGGAAAAAACGCATACGCCCTTTTTGGCCAACCAAGCAACCTGGAAAGGCAAATCAGCGCTACAAAGAAGACTCGCTACCCATCGGTCAAAAGGGCCATGCTGAAAAAAGTCTCAAAACCAGCAATGCAGGACAGGCCATGGAGAAATGGGAGCCTTGCTACACTGATGGGCGGGATGTAAATTGCCAACAGCCACTCTGGAGAAGTGTACGGTGTGTCCTGAAACATCTAAAAAACACAGCTTAGAGAGCATAGGGCACTTCCACTCATGGGGGTATAAATTGGGAAAATGAAAAATCAGCAAGACACAAGCACCCCAAAGTTTAGGGCTGCTCTGTTGACAAGGACCTCCACTTCATTCCACCTTCAATATCCCAGGAAAGAGAAAAATGGATAAAGAAGTTGTGGTCCTTATGTACAATGGAATATCACTCAGCCATGAAATCAATGTCATAAGGCTAGTAGCAGCATGATGAGTGGATTTAGGTACGACGATTCTAAGTGAAATAAGTCACACAGAAAAGGACACTTCTCATAAGGTATCACTTATAGAGGGAATGTCAAAACCGTTACACTTGAACTGAATTACAAAACAGAACAGAGTCACACATGCAGAAAACACACTATGGCTGCTTAACGGGAAAGGTGAGGTGGGGTGATACATAAAACAAGGGTTTCAAATTAGCTCAGATACCGTTCCATAAACCCAATATGTAATAGACAAGACCTACTCCTTGCTCAGAGAACTGGACTCAACACGCCCTATTCACCGCACAAGAATATATCTGACTAGCAATAATTTTAAAACCTATGTATTGATATCTCACTGTTAGTGTGTCAAGCGGGTGTAAAGCGGCATAAACACAGCAGTGAAAAGTAGCTAAACCGCATTATAAAAATAAATTACTTTTACAAACCCATGAAACAAAGACAGTGAAAGAGAGAGAAATTCTTACACAATGCGTTCAGGGGCTGTGATGCAACCTGGATTGACCATATCTAGACCCACAGCTGGATGAGACATAAGGGTGGACACTCTTGGGGCTGAGAGGTTTGGTGAGGTTGGGTGAGCAAACGCAGACCCATTAAAGTAATACTGCGTGGTACCCATCGCATGGGTCCCAAATCTCCAGGTTCAAGGGCATATTCCTACATCGAAAACATGCATGAGAAAACAAAAAGAGGGTACACCATGTGATGGGGAAAGGTTTCTAAAACGCACCTCATTTCTCTTCTCCTTGTGCCTGGTTTCGTCATTCCAGCCGCTTTACTAACAATCTCCCTACTTAGAGCATCAGCACCTTTAACCTCCTGTTCCGTACAGGTTGCAATTTCTCCTGAGGATGAACGGGTACACGGGGAACCAGTGAGAGACTAGCTCTTGGTGTTGGGACAGGCACAGGTCACTCTATTTTTCCATCAGGAAGAAGAATTAACCACAGGCTCATCCTCCCCCCACGGAACCAGAACAGGGCCTGAAGGCATCTTGCACTTTTGCGGCCAGCTCTCAAAAAAGCGAGTTGTAAAATGGAGCTTCAGGGCACTGCAATTCACAAACCTGCAGAGTTATAAATGATAACTCTCGTCCACAAATATATTGAGGGAAGGCAAAGAAGAGGATTTGAAATCAAGGCAGAATTGCAGGAAACAGATTTCAGGAGGTAGATTCGAATCGCCTTTAAAGCACATGAAAAGCGGGCAAAACGTTGACAATGATGCCCTTGGCCAAAAAGGGCGTATGCGTTTTTTTCCTGAATATATTCAGGAAAAAACGCATACGCCCTTTTTGGCCAACCAAGCAACCTGGAAAGGCAAATCAGCGCTACAAAGAAGACTCGCTACCCTTCGGTCAAAAGGGCCATGCTGAAAAACGTGTCAAAACCAGAAATGCAGGACAGGCCATGGAGAAATGGGAGCCTTGCTACACTGATGGGCGGGATGTAAATTGCCAACAGCCACTCTGGAGAAGTGTACGGTGTGTCCTGAAACATCTAAAAAACACAGCTTAGAGAGCATAGGGCACTTCCACTCATGGGGGTATAAATTGGGAAAATGAAAAATCAGCAAGACACAAGCACCCCAAAGTTTAGGGCTGCTCTGTTGACAAGGACCTCCACTTCATTCCACCTTCAATATCCCAGGAAAGAGAAAAATGGATAAAGAAGTTGTGGTCCTTATGTACAATGGAATATCACTCAGCCATGAAATCAATGTCATAAGGCTAGTAGCAGCATGATGAGTGGATTTAGGTACGACGATTCTAAGTGAAATAAGTCACACAGAAAAGGACACTTCTCATAAGGTATCACTTATAGAGGGAATGTAAAAACCGTTACACTTGAACTGAATTACAAAACAGAACAGAGTCACACATGCAGAAAACACACTATGGCTGCTTAACGGGAAAGGTGAGGTGGGGTGATACATAAAACAAGGGTTTCAAATTAGCTCAGATACCGTTCCATAAACCCAATATGTAATAGACAAGATCTACTCCTTGCTCAGAGAACTAGACTCAACAAACCCTATTCACCGCACAAGAATATATCTGACTAGTAATAATCTTAAAACCTATGTATTGATATCTCTCTGTTAGTGTGTCAAGTGGGTGTAAAGCGGCATAAACACAGCAGTGAAAAGCAGCTAAACCCCATTATAAAAATAAATTACTTTGAAAAACCCATGAAACCAAGACAGTGAAAGAGAGAGAAATTCTTACACAATGCGTTCAGGGGCTGTGATGCAACCTGGATTGACCATATCTAGACCCACAGCTGGATGAGACATAAGGGTGGACACTCTTGGGGCTGAGAGGTTTGGTGAGGTTGGGTGAGCAAACGCAGACCCATTAAAGTAATACTGCGTGGTACCTATCGCATGGGTCCCTAATCTCCAGGTTCAAGGGCATATTCCTACATCGAAAACATGCATGAGAAAACAAAAAGAGGGTACACCATGTGATGGGGAAAGGTTTCTAAAACGCACCTCATTTCTCTTCTCCTTGTGCCTGGTTTCGCCATTCCAGCCGCTTTACTAACAATCTCCCTACTTGGAGCATCAGCACCTTTAACCTCCTGTTCCGTACAGGTTGCAATTTGTCCTGAGGATGAACGGGTACACGGGGAACCAGTGAGAGACTAGCTCTTGGTGTTGGGACAGGCACAGGTCACTCTATTTTTCCATCAGGGAGAAGAATTAACCACAGGCTCATCCTCCCCCCACGGAACCAGAACAGGGCCTGAAGGCATCTTGCACTTTTGCGGCCAGCTCTCAAAAAAGCGAGTTGTAAAGTGGAGCTTCAGGACACTGCAATTCACAAACCTGCAGAGTTATAAATGATAACTCTCGTCCACAAATATATTGAGGGAAGGCAAAGAAGAGGATTTGAAATCAAGGCAGAATTGCAGGAAACAGATTTCAGGAGGTAGATTCGAATCGCCTTTAAAGCACATGAAAAGCGGCAAAACGTTGACAATGATGCCCTTGGCCAAAAAGGGCGTATGCGTTTTTTCCTGAATATATTCAGGAAAAAACGCATACGCCCTTTTTGGCCAACCAAGCAACCTGGAAAGGCAAATCAGCGCTACAAAGAAGACTCGCTACCCTTCGGTCAAAAGGGCCATGCTGAAAAAAGTCTCAAAACCAGAAATGCAGGACAGGCCATGGAGAAATGGGAGCCTTGCTACACTGATGGGCGGGATGTAAATTGCCAACAGCCACTCTGGAGAAGTGTACGGTGTGTCCTGAAACATCTAAAAAACACAGCTTAGAGAGCATAGGGCACTTCCACTCATGGGGGTATAAATTGGGAAAATGAAAAATCAGCAAGACACAAGCACCCCAAAGTTTAGGGCTGCTCTGTTGACAAGGACCTCCACTTCATTCCACCTTCAATATCCCAGGAAAGAGAAAAATGGATAAAGAAGTTGTGGTCCTTATGTACAATGGAATATCACTCAGCCATGAAATCAATGTCATAAGGCTAGTAGCAGCATGATGAGTGGATTTAGGTACGACGATTCTAAGTGAAATAAGTCACACAGAAAAGGACACTTCTCATAAGGTATCACTTATAGAGGGAATGTCAAAACCGTTACACTTGAACTGAATTACAAAACAGAACAGAGTCACACATGCAGAAAACACACTATGGCTGCTTAACGGGAAAGGTGAGGTGGGGTGATACATAAAACAAGGGTTTCAAATTAGCTCAGATACCGTTCCATAAACCCAATATGTAATAGACAAGACCTACTCCTTGCTCAGAGAACTGGACTCAACACGCCCTATTCACCGCACAAGAATATATCTGACTAGTAATAATCTTAAAACCTATGTATTGATATCTCTCTGTTAGTGTGTCAAGTGGGTGTAAAGCGGCATAAACACAGCAGTGAAAAGCAGCTAAACCGCATTATAAAAATAAATTACTTTGAAAAACCCATGAAACCAAGACAGTGAAAGAGAGAGAAATTCTTACACAATGCGTTCAGGGGCTGTGATGCAACCTGGATTGACCATATCTAGACCCACAGCTGGAGGAGACATAAGGGTGGACACTCTTGGGGCTGAGAGGTTTGGTGAGGTTGGGTGAGCAAACGCCGACCCTTTAAAGTAATACTGCGTGGTACCCATCGCATGGGTCCCAAATCTCCAGGTTCAAGGGCATCTTCCTACATCGAAAACATGCATGAGAAAACAAAAGGATGGTACACCATGTGATGGGGAAAGGTTTCTAAAACGCACCTCATTTCTCTTCTCCTTGTGCCCGGGTTCGCCATTCCAGCCGCTTTACTAACAATCTCCCTACTTGGAGCATCAGCACCTTTAACCTCCTGTTCCGTACAGGTTGCAATTTGTCCTGAGGATGAACGGGTACACGGGGAACCAGTGAGAGACTAGCTCTTGGTGTTGGGACAGGCACAGGTCACTCTATTTTCCCATCAGGAAGAAGAATTAACCACAGGCTCATCCTCCCCCTCGGAACCAGAACAGGGCCTGAAGCCATCCTGCGCTTTTGCGGCCAGCTCCCAAAAAAGCGAGTTGTAAAATGGAGATTCAGGGCACTGCAATTCACAAACCTGCAGAGTTATAAATGATAACTCTCGTCCACAAATATATTGAGGGAAGGCAAAGAAGAGGATTTGAAATCAAGGCAGAATTGCAGGAAACAGATTTCAGGAGGTAGATTCGAATCGCCTTTAAAGCACATGAAAAGCGGCAAATCGTTGACAATGATGCCCTTGGCCAAAAAGGGCGTATGCGTTTTTTCCTGAATATATTCAGGAAAAAACGCATACGCCCTTTTTGGCCAACCAAGCAACCTGGAAAGGCAAATCAGCGCTACAAAGAAGACTCGCTACCCATCGGTCAAAAGGGCCATGCTGAAAAAAGTCTCAAAACCAGCAATGCAGGACAGGCCATGGAGAAATGGGAGCCTTGCTACACTGATGGGCGGGATGTAAATTGCCAACAGCCACTCTGGAGAAGTGTACGGTGTGTCCTGAAACATCTAAAAAACACAGCTTAGAGAGCATAGGGCACTTCCACTCATGGGGGTATAAATTGGGAAAATGAAAAATCAGCAAGACACAAGCACCCCAAAGTTTAGGGCTGCTCTGTTGACAAGGACCTCCACTTCATTCCACCTTCAATATCCCAGGAAAGAGAAAAATGGATAAAGAAGTTGTGGTCCTTATGTACAATGGAATATCACTCAGCCATGAAATCAATGTCATAAGGCTAGTAGCAGCATGATGAGTGGATTTAGGTACGACGATTCTAAGTGAAGTAAGTCACACAGAAAAGGTCACTTCTCATAAGGTATCACTTATAGAGGGAATGTAAAAACCGTTACACTTGAACTGAATTACAAAACAGAACAGAGTCACACATGCAGAAAACACACTATGGCTGCTTAACGGGAAAGGTGAGGTGGGGTGATACATAAAACAAGGGTTTCAAATTAGCTCAGATACCGTTCCATAAACCCAATATGTAATAGACAAGATCTACTCCTTGCTCAGAGAACTAGACTCAACAAACCCTATTCACCGCACAAGAATATATCTGACTAGTAATAATCTTAAAACCTATGTATTGATATCTCTCTGTTAGTGTGTCAAGTGGGTGTAAAGTGGCATAAACACAGCAGTGAAAAGCAGCTAAACCCCATTATAAAAATAAATTACTTTGAAAAACCCATGAAACCAAGACAGTGAAAGAGAGAGAAATTCTTACACAATGCGTTCAGGGGCTGTGATGCAAACTGGATTGGCCATATCTAGACCCACAGCTGGATGAGACATAAGGGTGGACACTCTTGGGGCTGAGAGGTTTGGTGAGGTTGGGTGAGCAAATGCAGACCCATTAAAGTAATACTGCGTGGTACCTATCGCATGGGTCCCTAATCTCCAGGTTCAAGGGCATATTCCTACATCGAAAACATGCATGAGAAAACAAAAAGAGGGTACACCATGTGATGGGGAAAGGTTTCTAAAACGCACCTCATTTCTCTTCTCCTTGTGCCTGGTTTCGCCATTCCAGCCGCTTTACTAACAATCTCCCTACTTGGAGCATCAGCACCTTTAACCTCCTGTTCCGTACAGGTTGCAATTTGTCCTGAGGATGAACGGGTACACGGGGAACCAGTGAGAGACTAGCTCTTGGTGTTGGGACAGGCACAGGTCACTCTATTTTTCCATCAGGGAGAAGAATTAACCACAGGCTCATCCTCCCCCCACGGAACCAGAACAGGGCCTGAAGCCATCCAGTGCTTTTGCGGCCAGCTCTCAAAAAAGCGAGTTGTAAAGTGGAGCTTCAGGGCACTGCAATTCACAAACCTGCAGAGTTATAAATGATAACTCTCGTCCACAAATATATTGAGGGAAGGCAAAGAAGAGGATTTGAAATCAAGGCAGAATTGCAGGAAACAGATTTCAGGAGGTAGATTCGAATCGCCTTTAAAGCACATGAAAAGCGGCAAAACGTTGACAATGATGCCCTTGGCCAAAAAGGGCGTATGCGTTTTTTCCTGAATATATTCAGGAAAAAACGCATACGCCCTTTTTGGCCAACCAAGCAACCTGGAAAGGCAAATCAGCGCTACAAAGAAGACTCGCTACCCTTCGGTCAAAAGGGCCATGCTGAAAAAAGTCTCAAAACCAGAAATGCAGGACAGGCCATGGAGAAATGGGAGCCTTGCTACACTGATGGGCGGGATGTAAATTGCCAACAGCCACTCTGGAGAAGTGTACGGTGTGTCCTGAAACATCTAAAAAACACAGCTTAGAGAGCATAGGGCACTTCCACTCATGGGGGTATAAATTGGGAAAATGAAAAATCAGCAAGACACAAGCACCCCAAAGTTTAGGGCTGCTCTGTTGACAAGGACCTCCACTTCATTCCACCTTCAATATCCCAGGAAAGAGAAAAATGGATAAAGAAGTTGTGGTCCTTATGTACAATGGAATATCACTCAGCCATGAAATCAATGTCATAAGGCTAGTAGCAGCATGATGAGTGGATTTAGGTACGACGATTCTAAGTGAAATAAGTCACACAGAAAAGGACACCTCTCATAAGGTATCACTTATAGAGGGAATGTCAAAACCGTTACACTTGAACTGAATTACAAAACAGAACAGAGTCACACATGCAGAAAACACACTATGGCTGCTTAACGGGAAAGGTGAGGTGGGGTGATACATAAAACAAGGGTTTCAAATTAGCTCAGATACCGTTCCATAAACCCAATATGTAATAGACAAGACCTACTCCTTGCTCAGAGAACTGGACTCAACACGCCCTATTCACCGCACAAGAATATATCTGACTAGTAATAATCTTAAAACCTATGTATTGATATCTCTCTGTTAGTGTGTCAAGTGGGTGTAAAGCGGCATAAACACAGCAGTGAAAAGCAGCTAAACCGCATTATAAAAATAAATTACTTTGAAAAACCCATGAAACCAAGACAGTGAAAGAGAGAGAAATTCTTACACAATGCGTTCAGGGGCTGTGATGCAAACTGGATTGGCCATATCTAGACCCACAGCTGGATGAGACATAAGGGTGGACACTCTTGGGGCTGAGAGGTTTGGTGAGGTTGGGTGAGCAAACGCAGACCCATTAAAGTAATACTGCGTGGTACCTATCGCATGGGTCCCTAATCTCCAGGTTCAAGGGCATATTCCTACATCGAAAACATGCATGAGAAAACAAAAAGAGGGTACACCATGTGATGGGGAAAGGTTTCTAAAACGCACCTCATTTCTCTTCTCCTTGTGCCTGGTTTCGCCATTCCAGCCGCTTTACTAACAATCTCCCTACTTGGAGCATCAGCACCTTTAACCTCCTGTTCCGTACAGGTTGCAATTTGTCCTGAGGATGAACGGGTACACGGGGAACCAGTGAGAGACTAGCTCTTGGTGTTGGGACAGGCACAGGTCACTCTATTTTTCCATCAGGGAGAAGAATTAACCACAGGCTCATCCTCCCCCCACGGAACCAGAACAGGGCCTGAAGCCATCCAGTGCTTTTGCGGCCAGCTCTCAAAAAAGCGAGTTGTAAAGTGGAGCTTCAGGGCACTGCAATTCACAAACCTGCAGAGTTATAAATGATAACTCTCGTCCACAAATATATTGAGGGAAGGCAAAGAAGAGGATTTGAAATCAAGGCAGAATTGCAGGAAACAGATTTCAGGAGGTAGATTCGAATCGCCTTTAAAGCACATGAAAAGCGGCAAAACGTTGACAATGATGCCCTTGGCCAAAAAGGGCGTATGCGTTTTTTCCTGAATATATTCAGGAAAAAACGCATACGCCCTTTTTGGCCAACCAAGCAACCTGGAAAGGCAAATCAGCGCTACAAAGAAGACTCGCTACCCTTCGGTCAAAAGGGCCATGCTGAAAAAAGTCTCAAAACCAGCAATGCAGGACAGGCCATGGAGAAATGGGAGCCTTGCTACACTGATGGGCGGGATGTAAATTGCCAACAGCCACTCTGGAGAAGTGTACGGTGTGTCCTGAAATATCTAAAAAACACAGCTTAGAGAGCATAGGGCACTTCCACTCATGGGGGTATAAATTGGGAAAATGAAAAATCAGCAAGACACAAGCACCCCAAAGTTTAGGGCTGCTCTGTTGACAAGGACCTCCACTTCATTCCACCTTCAATATCCCAGGAAAGAGAAAAATGGATAAAGAAGTTGTGGTCCTTATGTACAATGGAATATCACTCAGCCATGAAATCAATGTCATAAGGCTAGTAGCAGCATGATGAGTGGATTTAGGTACGACGATTCTAAGTGAAATAAGTCACACAGAAAAGGACACTTCTCATAAGGTATCACTTATAGAGGGAATGTCAAAACCGTTACACTTGAACTGAATTACAAAACAGAACAGAGTCACACATGCAGAAAACACACTATGGCTGCTTAACGGGAAAGGTGAGGTGGGGTGATACATAAAACAAGGGTTTCAAATTAGCTCAGATACCGTTCCATAAACCCAATATGTAATAGACAAGACCTACTCCTTGCTCAGAGAACTGGACTCAACACGCCCTATTCACCGCACAAGAATATATCTGACTAGTAATAATCTTAAAACCTATGTATTGATATCTCTCTGTTAGTGTGTCAAGTGGGTGTAAAGCGGCATAAACACAGCAGTGAAAAGCAGCTAAACCGCATTATAAAAATAAATTACTTCGAAAAACCCATGAAACAAAGACAGTGAAAGAGAGAGAAATTCTTACACAATGCGTTCAGGGGCTGTGATGCAACCTGGATTGACCATATCTAGACCCACAGCTGGAGGAGACATAAGGGTGGACACTCTTGGGGCTGAGAGGTTTGGTGAGGTTGGGTGAGCAAACGCCGACCCTTTAAAGTAATACTGCGTGGTACCCATCGCATGGGTCCCAAATCTCCAGGTTCAAGGGCATCTTCCTACATCGAAAACATGCATGAGAAAACAAAAGGATGGTACACCATGTGATGGGGAAAGGTTTCTAAAACGCACCTCATTTCTCTTCTCCTTGTGCCCGGGTTCGCCATTCCAGCCGCTTTACTAACAATCTCCCTACTTGGAGCATCAGCACCTTTAACCTCCTGTTCCGTACAGGTTGCAATTTGTCCTGAGGATGAACGGGTACACGGGGAACCAGTGAGAGACTAGCTCTTGGTGTTGGGACAGGCACAGGTCACTCTATTTTCCCATCAGGAAGAAGAATTAACCACAGGCTCATCCTCCCCCTCGGAACCAGAACAGGGCCTGAAGCCATCCTGCGCTTTTGCGGCCAGCTCCCAAAAATGCGAGTTGTAAAATGGAGATTCAGGGCACTGCAATTCACAAACCTGCAGAGTTATAAATGATAACTCTCGTCCACAAATATATTGAGGGAAGGCAAAGAAGAGGATTTGAAATCAAGGCAGAATTGCAGGAAACAGATTTCAGGAGGTAGATTCGAATCGCCTTTAAAGCACATGAAAAGCGGCAAATCGTTGACAATGATGCCCTTGGCCAAAAAGGGCGTATGCGTTTTTTCCTGAATATATTCAGGAAAAAACGCATACGCCCTTTTTGGCCAACCAAGCAACCTGGAAAGGCAAATCAGCGCTACAAAGAAGACTCGCTACCCATCGGTCAAAAGGGCCATGCTGAAAAAAGTCTCAAAACCAGCAATGCAGGACAGGCCATGGAGAAATGGGAGCCTTGCTACACTGATGGGCGGGATGTAAATTGCCAACAGCCACTCTGGAGAAGTGTACGGTGTGTCCTGAAACATCTAAAAAACACAGCTTAGAGAGCATAGGGCACTTCCACTCATGGGGGTATAAATTGGGAAAATGAAAAATCAGCAAGACACAAGCACCCCAAAGTTTAGGGCTGCTCTGTTGACAAGGACCTCCACTTCATTCCACCTTCAATATCCCAGGAAAGAGAAAAATGGATAAAGAAGTTGTGGTCCTTATGTACAATGGAATATCACTCAGCCATGAAATCAATGTCATAAGGCTAGTAGCAGCATGATGAGTGGATTTAGGTACGACGATTCTAAGTGAAGTAAGTCACACAGAAAAGGTCACTTCTCATAAGGTATCACTTATAGAGGGAATGTAAAAACCGTTACACTTGAACTGAATTACAAAACAGAACAGAGTCACACATGCAGAAAACACACTATGGCTGCTTAACGGGAAAGGTGAGGTGGGGTGATACATAAAACAAGGGTTTCAAATTAGCTCAGATACCGTTCCATAAACCCAATATGTAATAGACAAGATCTACTCCTTGCTCAGAGAACTAGACTCAACAAATCCTATTCACCGCACAAGAATATATCTGACTAGTAATAATCTTAAAACCTATGTATTGATATCTCTCTGTTAGTGTGTCAAGTGGGTGTAAAGTGGCATAAACACAGCAGTGAAAAGCAGCTAAACCCCATTATAAAAATAAATTACTTTGAAAAACCCATGAAACCAAGACAGTGAAAGAGAGAGAAATTCTTACACAATGCGTTCAGGGGCTGTGATGCAAACTGGATTGACCATATCTAGACCCACAGCTGGATGAGACATAAGGGTGGACACTCTTGGGGCTGAGAGGTTTGGTGAGGTTGGGTGAGCAAACGCAGACCCATTAAAGTAATACTGCGTGGTACCTATCGCATGGGTCCCTAATCTCCAGGTTCAAGGGCATATTCCTACATCGAAAACATGCATGAGAAAACAAAAAGAGGGTACACCATGTGATGGGGAAAGGTTTCTAAAACGCACCTCATTTCTCTTCTCCTTGTGCCTGGTTTCGCCATTCCAGCCGCTTTACTAACAATCTCCCTACTTGGAGCATCAGCACCTTTAACCTCCTGTTCCGTACAGGTTGCAATTTGTCCTGAGGATGAACGGGTACACGGGGAACCAGTGAGAGACTAGCTCTTGGTGTTGGGACAGGCACAGGTCACTCTATTTTTCCATCAAGGAAAAGAATTAACCACAGGCTCATCCTCCCCCCACGGAACCAGAACAGGGCCTGAAGCCATCCAGTGCTTTTGCGGCCAGCTCTCAAAAAAGCGAGTTGTAAAGTGGAGCTTCAGGGCACTGCAATTCACAAACCTGCAGAGTTATAAATGATAACTCTCGTCCACAAATATATTGAGGGAAGGCAAAGAAGAGGATTTGAAATCAAGGCAGAATTGCAGGAAACAGATTTCAGGAGGTAGATTCGAATCGCCTTTAAAGCACATGAAAAGCGGCAAAACGTTGACAATGATGCCCTTGGCCAAAAAGTGCGTATGCGTTTTTTCCTGAATAGATTCAGGAAAAAACGCATACGCCCTTTTTGGCCAACCAAGCAACCTGGAAAGGCAAATCAGGGCTACAAAGAAGACTCGCTACCCATCGGTCAAAAGGGCCATGCTGAAAAAAGTCTCAAAACCAGCAATGCAGGACAGGCCATGGAGAAATGGGAGCCTTGCTACACTGATGGGCGGGATGTAAATTGCCAACAGCCACTCTGGAGAAGTGTACGGTGTGTCCTGAAACATCTAAAAAACACAGCTTAGAGAGCATAGGGCACTTCCACTCATGGGGGTATAAATTGGGAAAATGAAAAATCAGCAAGACACAAGCACCCCAAAGTTTAGGGCTGCTCTGTTGACAAGGACCTCCACTTCATTCCACCTTCAATATCCCAGGAAAGAGAAAAATGGATAAAGAAGTTGTGGTCCTTATGTACAATGGAATATCACTCAGCCATGAAATCAATGTCATAAGGCTAGTAGCAGCATGATGAGTGGATTTAGGTACGACGATTCTAAGTGAAATAAGTCACACAGAAAAGGACACTTCTCATAAGGTATCACTTATAGAGGGAATGTCAAAACCGTTACACTTGAACTGAATTACAAAACAGAACAGAGTCACACATGCAGAAAACACACTATGGCTGCTTAACGGGAAAGGTGAGGTGGGGTGATACATAAAACAAGGGTTTCAAATTAGCTCAGATACCGTTCCATAAACCCAATATGTAATAGACAAGACCTACTCCTTGCTCAGAGAACTGGATTCAACACGCCGTATTCACTGCACAAGAATATATCTGATTGGTAATAATCTTAAAACCTATGTATTGATATCTCACTGTTAGTGTGTCAAGTGGGTGTAAAGTGTCATAAACACAGCAGTGAAAAGCAGCTAAACCCCATTATAAAAATAAATTACTTTTACAAACCCATGAAACAAAGACAGCGAAAGAGAGAGAAATTCTTACACAATGCGTTCAGGGGCTGTGATGCAACCTGGATTGACCATATCTAGACGCACAGCTGGATGAGACATAAGGGTGGACACTCTTGGGGCTGAGAGGTTTGGTGAGGTTGGGTGAGCAAACGCCGACCCTTTAAAGTAATACTGCGTGGTACCCATCGCATGGGTCCCAAATCTCCAGGTTCAAGGGCATCTTCCTACATCGAAAACATGCATGAGAAAACAAAAGGATGGTACACCATGTGATGGGGAAAGGTTTCTAAAACGCACCTCATTTCTCTTCTCCTTGTGCCCGGGTTCGCCATTCCAGCCGCTTTACTAACAATCTCCCTACTTGGAGCATCAGCACCTTTAACCTCCTGTTCCGTACAGGTTGCAATTTGTCCTGAGGATGAACGGGTACACGGGGAACCAGTGAGAGACTAGCTCTTGGTGTTGGGACAGGCACAGGTCACTCTATTTTCCCATCAGGAAGAAGAATTAACTACAGGCTCATCCTCCCCCTCGGAACCAGAACAGGGCCTGAAGCCATCCTGCGCTTTTGCGGCCAGCTCTCAAAAAAGCGAGTTGTAAAATGGAGCTTCAGGGCACTGCAATTCACAACCCTGCAGAGTTATAAATGATAACTCTCGTCCACAAATATATTGAGGGAAGGCAAAGAAGAGGATTTGAAATCAAGGCAGAATTGCAGGAAACAGATTTCAGGAGGTAGATTCGAATCGCCTTTAAAGCACATGAAAAGCGGCAAAACGTTGACAATGATGCCCTTGGCCAAAAAGGGCGTATGCGTTTTTTCCTGAATATATTCAGGAAAAAACGCATACGCCCTTTTTGGCCAACCAAGCAACCTGGAAAGGCAAATCAGCGCTACAAAGAAGACTCGCTACCCTTCGGTCAAAAGGGCATTGCTGAAAAACGTGTCAAAACCAGAAATGCAGGACAGGCCATGGAGAAATGGGAGCCTTGCTACACTGATGGGCGGGATGTAAATTGCCAACAGCCACTCTGGAGAAGTGTACGGTGTGTCCTGAAACATCTAAAAAACACAGCTTAGAGAGCATAGGGCACTTCCACTCATGGGGGTATAAATTGGGAAAATGAAAAATCAGCAAGACACAAGCACCCCAAAGTTTAGGGCTGCTCTGTTGACAAGGACCTCCACTTCATTCCACCTTCAATATCCCAGGAAAGAGAAAAATGGATAAAGAAGTTGTGGTCCTTATGTACAATGGAATATCACTCAGCCATGAAATCAATGTCATAAGGCTAGTAGCAGCATGATGAGTGGATTTAGGTACGACGATTCTAAGTGAAATAAGTCACACAGAAAAGGACACTTCTCATAAGGTATCACTTATAGAGGGAATGTCAAAACCGTTACACTTGAACTGAATTACAAAACAGAACAGAGTCACACATGCAGAAAACACACTATGGCTGCTTAACGGGAAAGGTGAGGTGGGGTGATACATAAAACAAGGGTTTCAAATTAGCTCAGATACCGTTCCATAAACCCAATATGTAATAGACAAGACCTACTCCTTGCTCAGAGAACTGGACTCAACACGCCCTATTCACCGCACAAGAATATATCTGACTAGTAATAATCTTAAAACCTATGTATTGATATCTCTCTGTTAGTGTGTCAAGTGGGTGTAAAGCGGCATAAACACAGCAGTGAAAAGCAGCTAAACCCCATTATAAAAATAAATTACTTCGAAATACCCATGAAACAAAGACAGTGAAAGAGAGAGAAATTCTTACACAATGCGTTCAGGGGCTGTGATGCAACCTGGATTGACCATATCTAGACCCACAGCTGGAGGAGACATAAGGGTGGACACTCTTGGGGCTGAGAGGTTTGGTGAGGTTGGGTGAGCAAACGCCGACCCTTTAAAGTAATACTGCGTGGTACCCATCGCATGGGTCCCAAATCTCCAGGTTCAAGGGCATCTTCCTACATCGAAAACATGCATGAGAAAACAAAAGGATGGTACACCATGTGATGGGGAAAGGTTTCTAAAACGCACCTCATTTCTCTTCTCCTTGTGCCGGGGTTCGCCATTCCAGCCACTTTACTAACAATCTCCCTACTTGGAGCATCAGCACCTTTAACCTCCTGTTCCGTACAGGTTGCAATTTGTCCTGAGGATGAACGGGTACACGGGGAACCAGTGAGAGACTAGCTCTTGGTGTTGGGACAGGCACAGGTCACTCTATTTTCCCATCAGGAAGAAGAATTAACCACAGGCTCATCCTCCCCCTCGGAACCAGAACAGGGCCTGAAGCCATCCTGCGCTTTTGCGGCCAGCTCCCAAAAATGCGAGTTGTAAAATGGAGATTCAGGGCACTGCAATTCACAAACCTGCAGAGTTATAAATGATAACTCTCGTCCACAAATATATTGAGGGAAGGCAAAGAAGAGGATTTGAAATCAAGGCAGAATTGCAGGAAACAGATTTCAGGAGGTAGATTCGAATCGCCTTTAAAGCACATGAAAAGCGGCAAATCGTTGACAATGATGCCCTTGGCCAAAAAGGGCGTATGCGTTTTTTCCTGAATATATTCAGGAAAAAACGCATACGCCCTTTTTGGCCAACCAAGCAACCTGGAAAGGCAAATCAGCGCTACAAAGAAGACTCGCTACCCATCGGTCAAAAGGGCCATGCTGAAAAAACTCTCAAAACCAGCAATGCAGGACAGGCCATGGAGAAATGGGAGCCTTGCTACACTGATGGGCGGGATGTAAATTGCCAACAGCCACTCTGGAGAAGTGTACGGTGTGTCCTGAAACATCTAAAAAACACAGCTTAGAGAGCATAGGGCACTTCCACTCATGGGGGTATAAATTGGGAAAATGAAAAATCAGCAAGACACAAGCACCCCAAAGTTTAGGGCTGCTCTGTTGACAAGGACCTCCACTTCATTCCACCTTCAATATCCCAGGAAAGAGAAAAATGGATAAAGAAGTTGTGGTCCTTATGTACAATGGAATATCACTCAGCCATGAAATCAATGTCATAAGGCTAGTAGCAGCATGATGAGTGGATTTAGGTACGACGATTCTAAGTGAAGTAAGTCACACAGAAAAGGACACTTCTCATAAGGTATCACTTATAGAGGGAATGTAAAAACCGTTACACTTGAACTGAATTACAAAACAGAACAGAGTCACACATGCAGAAAACACACTATGGCTGCTTAACGGGAAAGGTGAGGTGGGGTGATACATAAAACAAGGGTTTCAAATTAGCTCAGATACCGTTCCATAAACCCAATATGTAATAGACAAGACCTACTCCTTGCTCAGAGAACTGGATTCAACACGCCGTATTCACTGCAGAAGAATATATCTGATTGGTAATAATCTTAAAACCTATGTATTGATATCTCACTGTTAGTGTGTCAAGCGGGTGTAAAGCGGCATAAACACAGCCGTGAAAAGCAGCTAAACCCCATTATAAAAATAAATTACTTTTACAAACCCATGAAACCAAGACAGTGAAAGAGAGAGAAATTCTTACACAATGCGTTCAGGGGCTGTGATGCAACCTGGATTGACCATATCTAGACCCACAGCTGGATGAGACATAAGGGTGGACACTCTTGGGGCTGAGAGGTTTGGTGAGGTTGGGTGAGCAAACGCAGACCCATTAAAGTAATACTGCGTGGTACCCATCGCATGGGTCCCAAATCTCCAGGTTCAAGGGCATATTCCTACATCGAAAACATGCATGAGTAAACAAAAAGAGGGTACACCATGTGATGGGGAAAGGTTTCTAAAACGCACCTCATTTCTCTTCTCCTTTTGCCTGGTTTCGCCATTCCAGCCGCTTTACTAACAATCTCCCTACTTGGAGCATCATCACCATTAACCTCCTGTTCCGTACAGGTTGCAATTTCTCCTGAGGATGAACGGGTACACGGGGAACCATTGAGAGACTAGCTCTTGGTGTTGGGACAGGCACAGGTCACTCTATTTTTCCATCAGGAAGAAGAATTAACCACAGGCTCATCCTCCCCCCACGGAACCAGAACAGGGCCTGAAGGCATCTTGCACTTTTGCGGCCAGCTCTCAAAAAAGCGAGTTGTAAAATGGAGCTTCAGGGCACTGCAATTCACAACCCTGCAGAGTTATAAATGATAACTCTCGTCCACAAATATATTGAGGGAAGGCAAAGAAGAGGATTTGAAATCAAGGCAGAATTGCAGGAAACAGATTTCAGGAGGTAGATTCGAATCGCCTTTAAAGCACATGAAAAGCGGGCAAAACGTTGACAATGATGCCCTTGGCCAAAAAGGGCGTATGCGTTTTTTCCTGAATATATTCAGGAAAAACCGCATACGCCCTTTTTGGCCAACCAAGCAACCTGGAAAGGCAAATCAGCGCTACAAAGAAGACTCGCTACCCTTCGGTCAAAAGGGCCATGCTGAAAAACGTGTCAAAACCAGAAATGCAGGACAGGCCATGGAGAAATGGGAGCCTTGCTACACTGATGGGCGGGATGTAAATTGCCAACAGCCACTCTGGAGAAGTGTACGGTGTGTCCTGAAACATCTAAAAAACACAGCTTAGAGAGCATAGGGCACTTCCACTCATGGGGGTATAAATTGGGAAAATGAAAAATCAGCAAGACACAAGCACCCCAAAGTTTAGGGCTGCTCTGTTGACAAGGACCTCCACTTCATTCCACCTTCAATATCCCAGGAAAGAGAAAAATGGATAAAGAAGTTGTGGTCCTTATGTACAATGGAATATCACTCAGCCATGAAATCAATGTCATAAGGCTAGTAGCAGCATGATGAGTGGATTTAGGTACGAGGATTCTAAGTGAAATAAGTCACACAGAAAAGGACACTTCTCATAAGGTATCACTTATAGAGGGAATGTCAAAACCGTTACACTTGAACTGAATTACAAAACAGAACAGAGTCACACATGCAGAAAACACACTATGGCTGCTTAACGGGAAAGGTGAGGTGGGGTGATACATAAAACAAGGGTTTCAAATTAGCTCAGATACCGTTCCATAAACCCAATATGTAATAGACAAGATCTACTCCTTGCTCAGAGAAGTAGACTCAACAAACCCTATTCACCGCACAAGAATATATCTGACTAGTAATAATCTTAAAACCTATGTATTGATATCTCTCTGTTAGTGTGTCAAGTGGGTGTAAAGCGGCATAAACACAGCAGTGAAAAGCAGCTAAACCCCATTATAAAAATAAATTACTTTAAAAAACCCATGAAACCAAGACAGTGAAAGACAGAGAAATTCTTACACGATGCGTTCAGGGGCTGTGATGCAACCTGGATTGACCATATCTAGACCCACAGCTGGATGAGACATAAGGGTGGACACTCTTGGGGCTGAGAGGTTTGGTGAGGTTGGGTGAGCAAACGCAGACCCATTAAAGTAATACTGCGTGGTACCTATCGCATGGGTCCCTAATCTCCAGGTTCAAGGGCATATTCCTACATCGAAAACATGCATGAGAAAACAAAAAGAGGGTACACCATGTGATGGGGAAAGGTTTCTAAAACGCACCTCATTTCTCTTCTCCTTGTGCCTGGTTTCGCCATTCCAGCCGCTTTACTAACAATCTAGCTACTTGGAGCATCAGCACCTTTAACCTCGTGTTCCGTACAGGTTGAAATTTCTCCTGAGGATGAACGGGTACACGGGGAACCAGTGAGAGACTAGCTCTTGGTGTTGGGACAGGCACAGGTCACTCTATTTTTCCATCAGGGAGAAGAATTAACCACAGGCTCATCCTCCCCCCACGGAACCAGAACAGGGCCTGAAGGCATCTTGCACTTTTGCGGCCAGCTCTCAAAAAAGCGAGTTGTAAAGTGGAGCTTCAGAGCACTGCAATTCACAAACCTGCAGAGTTATAAATGATAACTCTCGTCCACAAATATATTGAGGGAAGGCAAAGAAGAGGATTTGAAATCAAGGCAGAATTGCAGGAAACAGATTTCAGGAGGTAGATTCGAATCGCCTTTAAAGCACATGAAAAGCGGCAAAACGTTGACAATGATGCCCTTGGCCAAAAAGGGCGTATGCGTTTTTTCCTGAATATATTCAGGAAAAAACGCATACGCCCTTTTTGGCCAACCAAGCAACCTGGAAAGGCAAATCAGCGCTACAAAGAAGACTCGCTACCCATCGGTCAAAAGGGCCATGCTGAAAAAAGTCTCAAAACCAGCAATGCAGGACAGGCCATGGAGAAATGGGAGCCTTGCTACACTGATGGGCGGGATGTAAATTGCCAACAGCCACTCTGGAGAAGTGTACGGTGTGTCCTGAAACATCTAAAAAACACAGCTTAGAGAGCATAGGGCACTTCCACTCATGGGGGTATAAATTGGGAAAATGAAAAATCAGCAAGACACAAGCACCCCAAAGTTTAGGGCTGCTCTGTTGACAAGGACCTCCACTTCATTCCACCTTCAATATCCCAGGAAAGAGAAAAATGGATAAAGAAGTTGTGGTCCTTATGTACAATGGAATATCACTCAGCCATGAAATCAATGTCATAAGGCTAGTAGCAGCATGATGAGTGGATTTAGGTACGACGATTCTAAGTGAAATAAGTCACACAGAAAAGGACACTTCTCATAAGGTATCACTTATAGAGGGAATGTCAAAACCGTTACACTTGAACTGAATTACAAAACAGAACAGAGTCACACATGCAGAAAACACACTATGGCTGCTTAACGGGAAAGGTGAGGTGGGGTGATACATAAAACAAGGGTTTCAAATTAGCTCAGATACCGTTCCATAAACCCAATATGTAATAGACAAGACCTACTCCTTGCTCAGAGAACTGGACTCAACACGCCCTATTCACCGCACAAGAATATATCTGACTAGTAATAATCTTAAAACCTATGTATTGATATCTCTCTGTTAGTGTGTCAAGTGGGTGTAAAGCGGCATAAACACAGCAGTGAAAAGCAGCTAAACCGCATTATAAAAATAAATTACTTCGAAAAACCCATGAAACAAAGACAGTGAAAGAGAGAGAAATTCTTACACAATGCGTTCAGGGGCTGTGATGCAACCTGGATTGACCATATCTAGACCCACAGCTGGAGGAGACATAAGGGTGGACACTCTTGGGGCTGAGAGGTTTGGTGAGGTTGGGTGAGCAAACGCCGACCCTTTAAAGTAATACTGCGTGGTACCCATCGCATGGGTCCCAAATCTCCAGGTTCAAGGGCATCTTCCTACATCGAAAACATGCATGAGAAAACAAAAGGATGGTACACCATGTGATGGGGAAAGGTTTCTAAAACGCACCTCATTTCTCTTCTCCTTGTGCCCGGGTTCGCCATTCCAGCCGCTTTACTAACAATCTCCCTACTTGGAGCATCAGCACCTTTAACCTCCTGTTCCGTACAGGTTGCAATTTGTCCTGAGGATGAACGGGTACACGGGGAACCAGTGAGAGACTAGCTCTTGGTGTTGGGACAGGCACAGGTCACTCTATTTTCCCATCAGGAAGAAGAATTAACCACAGGCTCATCCTCCCCCTCGGAACCAGAACAGGGCCTGAAGCCATCCTGCGCTTTTGCGGCCAGCTCCCAAAAATGCGAGTTGTAAAATGGAGATTCAGGGCACTGCAATTCACAGACCTGCAGAGTTATAAATGATAACTCTCGTCCACAAATATATTGAGGGAAGGCAAAGAAGAGGATTTGAAATCAAGGCAGAATTGCAGGAAACAGATTTCAGGAGGTAGATTCGAATCGCCTTTAAAGCACATGAAAAGCGGCAAATCGTTGACAATGATGCCCTTGGCCAAAAAGGGCGTATGCGTTTTTTCCTGAATATATTCAGGAAAAACCGCATACGCCCTTTTTGGCCAACCAAGCAACCTGGAAAGGCAAATCAGCGCTACAAAGAAGACTCGCTACCCTTCGGTCAAAAGGGCATTGCTGAAAAACGTGTCAAAACCAGAAATGCAGGACAGGCCATGGAGAAATGGGAGCCTTGCTACACTGATGGGCGGGATGTAAATTGCCAACAGCCACTCTGGAGAAGTGTACGGTGTGTCCTGAAACATCTAAAAAACACAGCTTAGAGAGCATAGGGCACTTCCACTCATGGGGGTATAAATTGGGAAAATGAAAAATCAGCAAGACACAAGCACCCCAAAGTTTAGGGCTGCTCTGTTGACAAGGACCTCCACTTCATTCCACCTTCAATATCCCAGGAAAGAGAAAAATGGATAAAGAAGTTGTGGTCCTTATGTACAATGGAATATCACTCAGCCATGAAATCAATGTCATAAGGCTAGTAGCAGCATGATGAGTGGATTTAGGTACGAGGATTCTAAGTGAAATAAGTCACACAGAAAAGGACACTTCTCATAAGGTATCACTTATAGAGGGAATGTCAAAACCGTTACACTTGAACTGAATTACAAAACAGAACAGAGTCACACATGCAGAAAACACACTATGGCTGCTTAACGGGAAAGGTGAGGTGGGGTGATACATAAAACAAGGGTTTCAAATTAGCTCAGATACCGTTCCATAAACCCAATATGTAATAGACAAGATCTACTCCTTGCTCAGAGAAGTAGACTCAACAAACCCTATTCACCGCACAAGAATATATCTGACTAGTAATAATCTTAAAACCTATGTATTGATATCTCTCTGTTAGTGTGTCAAGTGGGTGTAAAGCGGCATAAACACAGCAGTGAAAAGCAGCTAAACCCCATTATAAAAATAAATTACTTTAAAAAACCCATGAAACCAAGACAGTGAAAGACAGAGAAATTCTTACACGATGCGTTCAGGGGCTGTGATGCAACCTGGATTGACCATATCTAGACCCACAGCTGGATGAGACATAAGGGTGGACACTCTTGGGGCTGAGAGGTTTGGTGAGGTTGGGTGAGCAAACGCAGACCCATTAAAGTAATACTGCGTGGTACCTATCGCATGGGTCCCTAATCTCCAGGTTCAAGGGCATATTCCTACATCGAAAACATGCATGAGAAAACAAAAAGAGGGTACACCATGTGATGGGGAAAGGTTTCTAAAACGCACCTCATTTCTCTTCTCCTTGTGCCTGGTTTCGCCATTCCAGCCGCTTTACTAACAATCTAGCTACTTGGAGCATCAGCACCTTTAACCTCGTGTTCCGTACAGGTTGAAATTTCTCCTGAGGATGAACGGGTACACGGGGAACCAGTGAGAGACTAGCTCTTGGTGTTGGGACAGGCACAGGTCACTCTATTTTTCCATCAGGGAGAAGAATTAACCACAGGCTCATCCTCCCCCCACGGAACCAGAACAGGGCCTGAAGGCATCTTGCACTTTTGCGGCCAGCTCTCAAAAAAGCGAGTTGTAAAGTGGAGCTTCAGAGCACTGCAATTCACAAACCTGCAGAGTTATAAATGATAACTCTCGTCCACAAATATATTGAGGGAAGGCAAAGAAGAGGATTTGAAATCAAGGCAGAATTGCAGGAAACAGATTTCAGGAGGTAGATTCGAATCGCCTTTAAAGCACATGAAAAGCGGCAAAACGTTGACAATGATGCCCTTGGCCAAAAAGGGCGTATGCGTTTTTTCCTGAATATATTCAGGAAAAAACGCATACGCCCTTTTTGGCCAACCAAGCAACCTGGAAAGGCAAATCAGCGCTACAAAGAAGACTCGCTACCCATCGGTCAAAAGGGCCATGCTGAAAAAAGTCTCAAAACCAGCAATGCAGGACAGGCCATGGAGAAATGGGAGCCTTGCTACACTGATGGGCGGGATGTAAATTGCCAACAGCCACTCTGGAGAAGTGTACGGTGTGTCCTGAAACATCTAAAAAACACAGCTTAGAGAGCATAGGGCACTTCCACTCATGGGGGTATAAATTGGGAAAATGAAAAATCAGCAAGACACAAGCACCCCAAAGTTTAGGGCTGCTCTGTTGACAAGGACCTCCACTTCATTCCACCTTCAATATCCCAGGAAAGAGAAAAATGGATAAAGAAGTTGTGGTCCTTATGTACAATGGAATATCACTCAGCCATGAAATCAATGTCATAAGGCTAGTAGCAGCATGATGAGTGGATTTAGGTACGACGATTCTAAGTGAAATAAGTCACACAGAAAAGGACACTTCTCATAAGGTATCACTTATAGAGGGAATGTCAAAACCGTTACACTTGAACTGAATTACAAAACAGAACAGAGTCACACATGCAGAAAACACACTATGGCTGCTTAACGGGAAAGGTGAGGTGGGGTGATACATAAAACAAGGGTTTCAAATTAGCTCAGATACCGTTCCATAAACCCAATATGTAATAGACAAGACCTACTCCTTGCTCAGAGAACTGGACTCAACACGCCCTATTCACCGCACAAGAATATATCTGACTAGTAATAATCTTAAAACCTATGTATTGATATCTCTCTGTTAGTGTGTCAAGTGGGTGTAAAGCGGCATAAACACAGCAGTGAAAAGCAGCTAAACCGCATTATAAAAATAAATTACTTCGAAAAACCCATGAAACAAAGACAGTGAAAGAGAGAGAAATTCTTACACAATGCGTTCAGGGGCTGTGATGCAACCTGGATTGACCATATCTAGACCCACAGCTGGAGGAGACATAAGGGTGGACACTCTTGGGGCTGAGAGGTTTGGTGAGGTTGGGTGAGCAAACGCCGACCCTTTAAAGTAATACTGCGTGGTACCCATCGCATGGGTCCCAAATCTCCAGGTTCAAGGGCATCTTCCTACATCGAAAACATGCATGAGAAAACAAAAGGATGGTACACCATGTGATGGGGAAAGGTTTCTAAAACGCACCTCATTTCTCTTCTCCTTGTGCCCGGGTTCGCCATTCCAGCCGCTTTACTAACAATCTCCCTACTTGGAGCATCAGCACCTTTAACCTCCTGTTCCGTACAGGTTGCAATTTGTCCTGAGGATGAACGGGTACACGGGGAACCAGTGAGAGACTAGCTCTTGGTGTTGGGACAGGCACAGGTCACTCTATTTTCCCATCAGGAAGAAGAATTAACCACAGGCTCATCCTCCCCCTCGGAACCAGAACAGGGCCTGAAGCCATCCTGCGCTTTTGCGGCCAGCTCCCAAAAATGCGAGTTGTAAAATGGAGATTCAGGGCACTGCAATTCACAGACCTGCAGAGTTATAAATGATAACTCTCGTCCACAAATATATTGAGGGAAGGCAAAGAAGAGGATTTGAAATCAAGGCAGAATTGCAGGAAACAGATTTCAGGAGGTAGATTCGAATCGCCTTTAAAGCACATGAAAAGCGGCAAATCGTTGACAATGATGCCCTTGGCCAAAAAGGGCGTATGCGTTTTTTCCTGAATATATTCAGGAAAAACCGCATACGCCCTTTTTGGCCAACCAAGCAACCTGGAAAGGCAAATCAGCGCTACAAAGAAGACTCGCTACCCTTCGGTCAAAAGGGCATTGCTGAAAAACGTGTCAAAACCAGAAATGCAGGACAGGCCATGGAGAAATGGGAGCCTTGCTACACTGATGGGCGGGATGTAAATTGCCAACAGCCACTCTGGAGAAGTGTACGGTGTGTCCTGAAACATCTAAAAAACACAGCTTAGAGAGCATAGGGCACTTCCACTCATGGGGGTATAAATTGGGAAAATGAAAAATCAGCAAGACACAAGCACCCCAAAGTTTAGGGCTGCTCTGTTGACAAGGACCTCCACTTCATTCCACCTTCAATATCCCAGGAAAGAGAAAAATGGATAAAGAAGTTGTGGTCCTTATGTACAATGGAATATCACTCAGCCATGAAATCAATGTCATAAGGCTAGTAGCAGCATGATGAGTGGATTTAGGTACGACGATTCTAAGTGAAATAAGTCACACAGAAAAGGACACTTCTCATAAGGTATCACTTATAGAGGGAATGTCAAAACCGTTACACTTGAACTGAATTACAAAACAGAACAGAGTCACACATGCAGAAAACACACTATGGCTGCTTAACGGGAAAGGTGAGGTGGGGTGATACATAAAACAAGGGTTTCAAATTAGCTCAGATACCGTTCCATAAACCCAATATGTAATAGACAAGACCTACTCCTTGCTCAGAGAACTGGACTCAACACGCCCTATTCACCGCACAAGAATATATCTGACTAGTAATAATCTTAAAACCTATGTATTGATATCTCTCTGTTAGTGTGTCAAGTGGGTGTAAAGCGGCATAAACACAGCAGTGAAAAGCAGCTAAACCCCATTATAAAAATAAATTACTTCGAAATACCCATGAAACAAAGACAGTGAAAGAGAGAGAAATTCTTACACAATGCGTTCAGGGGCTGTGATGCAACCTGGATTGACCATATCTAGACCCACAGCTGGAGGAGACATAAGGGTGGACACTCTTGGGGCTGAGAGGTTTGGTGAGGTTGGGTGAGCAAACGCCGACCCTTTAAAGTAATACTGCGTGGTACCCATCGCATGGGTCCCAAATCTCCAGGTTCAAGGGCATCTTCCTACATCGAAAACATGCATGAGAAAACAAAAGGATGGTACACCATGTGATGGGGAAAGGTTTCTAAAACGCACCTCATTTCTCTTCTCCTTGTGCCCGGGTTCGCCATTCCAGCCACTTTACTAACAATCTCCCTACTTGGAGCATCAGCACCTTTAACCTCCTGTTCCGTACAGGTTGCAATTTGTCCTGAGGATGAACGGGTACACGGGGAACCAGTGAGAGACTAGCTCTTGGTGTTGGGACAGGCACAGGTCACTCTATTTTCCCATCAGGAAGAAGAATTAACCACAGGCTCAGCCTGACCCCCGGAACCAGAACAGGGCCTGAAGCCATTCTGCGATTTTGCGGCCAGCTCCCATAAAAACGAGTTGTAAAATGGAGGTTCAGGGTACTGCAATTCACAAACCTGCAGAGTTATAAATGATAACTCTCGTCCACAAATATATTGAGGGAAGGCAAAGAAGAGGATTTGAAATCAAGGCAGAATTGCAGGAAACAGATTTCAGGAGGTAGATTCGAATCGCCTTTAAAGCACATGAAAAGCGGCAAAACGTTGACAATGATGCCCTTGGCCAAAAAGGGCGTATGCGTTTTTTCCTGAATATATTCAGGAAAAAACGCATACGCCCTTTTTGGCCAACCAAGCAACCTGGAAAGGCAAATCAGCGCTACAAAGAAGACTCGCTACCCTTCGGTCAAAAGGGCCATGCTGAAAAAAGTCTCAAAACCAGCAATGCAGGACAGGCCATGGAGAAATGGGAGCCTTGCTACACTGATGGGCGGGATGTAAATTGCCAACAGCCACTCTGGAGAAGTGTACGGTGTGTCCTGAAACATCTAAAAAACACAGCTTAGAGAGCATAGGGCACTTCCACTCATGGGGGTATAAATTGGGAAAATGAAAAATCAGCAAGACACAAGCACCCCAAAGTTTAGGGCTGCTCTGTTGACAAGGACCTCCACTTCATTCCACCTTCAATATCCCAGGAAAGAGAAAAATGGATAAAGAAGTTGTGGTCCTTATGTACAATGGAATATCACTCAGCCATGAAATCAATGTCATAAGGCTAGTAGCAGCATGATGAGTGGATTTAGGTACGACGATTCTAAGTGAAATAAGTCACACAGAAAAGGACACCTCTCATAAGGTATCACTTATAGAGGGAATGTCAAAACCGTTACACTTGAACTGAATTACAAAACAGAACAGAGTCACACATGCAGAAAACACACTATGGCTGCTTAACGGGAAAGGTGAGGTGGGGTGATACATAAAACAAGGGTTTCAAATTAGCTCAGATACCGTTCCATAAACCCAATATGTAATAGACAAGACCTACTCCTTGCTCAGAGAACTGGACTCAACACGCCCTATTCACCGCACAAGAATATATCTGACTAGTAATAATCTTAAAACCTATGTATTGATATCTCTCTGTTAGTGTGTCAAGTGGGTGTAAAGCGGCATAAACACAGCAGTGAAAAGCAGCTAAACCGCATTATAAAAATAAATTACTTTGAAAAACCCATGAAACCAAGACAGTGAAAGAGAGAGAAATTCTTACACAATGCGTTCAGGGGCTGTGATGCAACCTGGATTGACCATATCTAGACCCACAGCTGGAGGAGACATAAGGGTGGACACTCTTGGGGCTGAGAGGTTTGGTGGGGTTGGGTGAGCAAACGCCGACCCTTTAAAGTAATACTGCGTGGTACCCATCGCATGGGTCCCAAATCTCCAGGTTCAAGGGCATCTTCCTACATCGAAAACATGCATGAGAAAACAAAAGGATGGTACACCATGTGATGGGGAAAGGTTTCTAAAACGCACCTCATTTCTCTTCTCCTTGTGCCCGGGTTCGCCATTCCAGCCGCTTTACTAACAATCTCCCTACTTGGAGCATCAGCACCTTTAACCTCCTGTTCCGTACAGGTTGCAATTTGTCCTGAGGATGAACGGGTACACGGGGAACCAGTGAGAGACTAGCTCTTGGTGTTGGGACAGGCACAGGTCACTCTATTTTCCCATCAGGAAGAAGAATTAACCACAGGCTCATCCTCCCCCTCGGAACCAGAACAGGGCCTGAAGCCATCCTGCGCTTTTGCGGCCAGCTCCCAAAAAAGCGAGTTTTAAATGGAGATTCAGGGCACTGCAATTCACAAACCTGCAGAGTTATAAATGATAACTCTCGTCCACAAATATATTGAGGGAAGGCAAAGAAGAGGATTTGAAATCAAGGCAGAATTGCAGGAAACAGATTTCAGGATGTAGATTCGAATCTCCTTTAAAGCACATGAAAAGCGGCAAATCGTTGACAATGATGCCCTTGGCCAAAAAGGGCGTATGCGTTTTTTCCTGAATATATTCAGGAAAAACCGCATACGCCCTTTTTGGCCAACCAAGCAACCTGGAAAGGCAAATCAGCGCTACAAAGAAGACTCGCTACCCATCGGTCAAAAGGGCCATGCTGAAAAAAGTCTCAAAACCAGCAATGCAGGACAGGCCATGGAGAAATGGGAGCCTTGCTACACTGATGGGCGGGATGTAAATTGCCAACAGCCACTCTGGAGAAGTGTACGGTGTGTCCTGAAATATCTAAAAAACACAGCTTAGAGAGCATAGGGCACTTCCACTCATGGGGGTATAAATTGGGAAAATGAAAAATCAGCAAGACACAAGCACCCCAAAGTTTAGGGCTGCTCTGTTGACAAGGACCTCCACTTCATTCCACCTTCAATATCCCAGGAAAGAGAAAAATGGATAAAGAAGTTGTGGTCCTTATGTACAATGGAATATCACTCAGCCATGAAATCAATGTCATAAGGCTAGTAGCAGCATGATGAGTGGATTTAGGTACGACGATTCTAAGTGAAATAAGTCACACAGAAAAGGACACTTCTCATAAGGTATCACTTATAGAGGGAATGTCAAAACCGTTACACTTGAACTGAATTACAAAACAGAACAGAGTCACACATGCAGAAAACACACTATGGCTGCTTAACGGGAAAGGTGAGGTGGGGTGATACATAAAACAAGGGTTTCAAATTAGCTCAGATACCGTTCCATAAACCCAATATGTAATAGACAAGACCTACTCCTTGCTCAGAGAACTGGACTCAACACGCCCTATTCACCGCACAAGAATATATCTGACTAGTAATAATCTTAAAACCTATGTATTGATATCTCTCTGTTAGTGTGTCAAGTGGGTGTAAAGCGGCATAAACACAGCAGTGAAAAGCAGCTAAACCGCATTATAAAAATAAATTACTTCGAAAAACCCATGAAACAAAGACAGTGAAAGAGAGAGAAATTCTTACACAATGCGTTCAGGGGCTGTGATGCAACCTGGATTGACCATATCTAGACCCACAGCTGGAGGAGACATAAGGGTGGACACTCTTGGGGCTGAGAGGTTTGGTGAGGTTGGGTGAGCAAACGCCGACCCTTTAAAGTAATACTGCGTGGTACCCATCGCATGGGTCCCAAATCTCCAGGTTCAAGGGCATCTTCCTACATCGAAAACATGCATGAGAAAACAAAAGGATGGTATACCATGTGATGGGGAAAGGTTTCTAAAACGCACCTCATTTCTCTTCTCCTTGTGCCCGGGTTCGCCATTCCAGCCGCTTTACTAACAATCTCCCTACTTGGAGCATCAGCACCTTTAACCTCCTGTTCCGTACAGGTTGCAATTTGTCCTGAGGATGAACGGGTACACGGGGAACCAGTGAGAGACTAGCTCTTGGTGTTGGGACAGGCACAGGTCACTCTATTTTCCCATCAGGAAGAAGAATTAACCACAGGCTCATCCTCCCCCTCGGAACCAGAACAGGGCCTGAAGCCATCCTGCGCTTTTGCGGCCAGCTCCCAAAAATGCGAGTTGTAAAATGGAGATTCAGGGCACTGCAATTCACAAACCTGCAGAGTTATAAATGATAACTCTCGTCCACAAATATATTGAGGGAAGGCAAAGAAGAGGATTTGAAATCAAGGCAGAATTGCAGGAAACAGATTTCAGGAGGTAGATTCGAATCGCCTTTAAAGCACATGAAAAGCGGCAAATCGTTGACAATGATGCCCTTGGCCAAAAAGGGCGTATGCGTTTTTTCCTGAATATATTCAGGAAAAAACGCATACGCCCTTTTTGGCCAACCAAGCAACCTGGAAAGGCAAATCAGCGCTACAAAGAAGACTCGCTACCCATCGGTCAAAAGGGCCATGCTGAAAAAAGTCTCAAAACCAGCAATGCAGGACAGGCCATGGAGAAATGGGAGCCTTGCTACACTGATGGGCGGGATGTAAATTGCCAACAGCCACTCTGGAGAAGTGTACGGTGTGTCCTGAAACATCTAAAAAACACAGCTTAGAGAGCATAGGGCACTTCCACTCATGGGGGTATAAATTGGGAAAATGAAAAATCAGCAAGACACAAGCACCCCAAAGTTTAGGGCTGCTCTGTTGACAAGGACCTCCACTTCATTCCACCTTCAATATCCCAGGAAAGAGAAAAATGGATAAAGAAGTTGTGGTCCTTATGTACAATGGAATATCACTCAGCCATGAAATCAATGTCATAAGGCTAGTAGCAGCATGATGAGTGGATTTAGGTACGACGATTCTAAGTGAAGTAAGTCACACAGAAAAGGTCACTTCTCATAAGGTATCACTTATAGAGGGAATGTAAAAACCGTTACACTTGAACTGAATTACAAAACAGAACAGAGTCACACATGCAGAAAACACACTATGGCTGCTTAACGGGAAAGGTGAGGTGGGGTGATACATAAAACAAGGGTTTCAAATTAGCTCAGATACCGTTCCATAAACCCAATATGTAATAGACAAGATCTACTCCTTGCTCAGAGAACTAGACTCAACAAACCCTATTCACCGCACAAGAATATATCTGACTAGTAATAATCTTAAAACCTATGTATTGATATCTCTCTGTTAGTGTGTCAAGTGGGTGTAAAGTGGCATAAACACAGCAGTGAAAAGCAGCTAAACCCCATTATAAAAATAAATTACTTTGAAAAACCCATGAAACCAAGACAGTGAAAGAGAGAGAAATTCTTACACAATGCGTTCAGGGGCTGTGATGCAAACTGGATTGGCCATATCTAGACCCACAGCTGGATGAGACATAAGGGTGGACACTCTTGGGGCTGAGAGGTTTGGTGAGGTTGGGTGAGCAAATGCAGACCCATTAAAGTAATACTGCGTGGTACCTATCGCATGGGTCCCTAATCTCCAGGTTCAAGGGCATATTCCTACATCGAAAACATGCATGAGAAAACAAAAAGAGGGTACACCATGTGATGGGGAAAGGTTTCTAAAACGCACCTCATTTCTCTTCTCCTTGTGCCTGGTTTCGCCATTCCAGCCGCTTTACTAACAATCTCCCTACTTGGAGCATCAGCACCTTTAACCTCCTGTTCCGTACAGGTTGCAATTTGTCCTGAGGATGAACGGGTACACGGGGAACCAGTGAGAGACTAGCTCTTGGTGTTGGGACAGGCACAGGTCACTCTATTTTTCCATCAGGGAGAAGAATTAACCACAGGCTCATCCTCCCCCCACGGAACCAGAACAGGGCCTGAAGCCATCCAGTGCTTTTGCGGCCAGCTCTCAAAAAAGCGAGTTGTAAAGTGGAGCTTCAGGGCACTGCAATTCACAAACCTGCAGAGTTATAAATGATAACTCTCGTCCACAAATATATTGAGGGAAGGCAAAGAAGAGGATTTGAAATCAAGGCAGAATTGCAGGAAACAGATTTCAGGAGGTAGATTCGAATCGCCTTTAAAGCACATGAAAAGCGGCAAAACGTTGACAATGATGCCCTTGGCCAAAAAGGGCGTATGCGTTTTTTCCTGAATATATTCAGGAAAAAACGCATACGCCCTTTTTGGCCAACCAAGCAACCTGGAAAGGCAAATCAGCGCTACAAAGAAGACTCGCTACCCTTCGGTCAAAAGGGCCATGCTGAAAAAAGTCTCAAAACCAGAAATGCAGGACAGGCCATGGAGAAATGGGAGCCTTGCTACACTGATGGGCGGGATGTAAATTGCCAACAGCCACTCTGGAGAAGTGTACGGTGTGTTCTGAAACATCTAAAAAACACAGCTTAGAGAGCATAGAGCACTTCCACTCATGGGGGTATAAATTGGGAAAATGAAAAATCAGCAAGACACAAGCACCCCAAAGTTTAGGGCTGCTCTGTTGACAAGGACCTCCACTTCATTCCACCTTCAATATCCCAGGAAAGAGAAAAATGGATAAAGAAGTTGTGGTCCTTATGTACAATGGAATATCACTCAGCCATGAAATCAATGTCATAAGGCTAGTAGCAGCATGATGAGTGGATTTAGGTACGACGATTCTAAGTGAAATAAGTCACACAGAAAAGGACACCTCTCATAAGGTATCACTTATAGAGGGAATGTCAAAACCGTTACACTTGAACTGAATTACAAAACAGAACAGAGTCACACATGCAGAAAACACACTATGGCTGCTTAACGGGAAAGGTGAGGTGGGGTGATACATAAAACAAGGGTTTCAAATTAGCTCAGATACCGTTCCATAAACCCAATATGTAATAGACAATACCTACTCCTTGCTCAGAGAACTGGACTCAACACGCCCTATTCACCGCACAAGAATATATCTGACTAGTAATAATCTTAAAACCTATGTATTGATATCTCTCTGTTAGTGTGTCAAGTGGGTGTAAAGCGGCATAAACACAGCAGTGAAAAGCAGCTAAACCGCATTATAAAAATAAATTACTTTGAAAATCCCATGAAACCAAGACAGTGAAAGAGAGAGAAATTCTTACACAATGCGTTCAGGGGCTGTGATGCAAACTGGATTGGCCATATCTAGACCCACAGCTGGATGAGACATAAGGGTGGACACTCTTGGGGCTGAGAGGTTTGGTGAGGTTGGGTGAGCAAACGCAGACCCATTAAAGTAATACTGCGTGGTACCTATCGCATGGGTCCCTAATCTCCAGGTTCAAGGGCATATTCCTACATCGAAAACATGCATGAGAAAACAAAAAGAGGGTACACCATGTGATGGGGAAAGGTTTCTAAAACGCACCTCATTTCTCTTCTCCTTGTGCCTGGTTTCGCCATTCCAGCCGCTTTACTAACAATCTCCCTACTTGGAGCATCAGCACCTTTAACCTCCTGTTCCGTACAGGTTGCAATTTGTCCTGAGGATGAACGGGTACACGGGGAACCAGTGAGAGACTAGCTCTTGGTGTTGGGACAGGCACAGGTCACTCTATTTTTCCATCAGGGAGAAGAATTAACCACAGGCTCATCCTCCCCCCACGGAACCAGAACAGGGCCTGAAGCCATCCAGTGCTTTTGCGGCCAGCTCTCAAAAAAGCGAGTTGTAAAGTGGAGCTTCAGGGCACTGCAATTCACAAACCTGCAGAGTTATAAATGATAACTCTCGTCCACAAATATATTGAGGGAAGGCAAAGAAGAGGATTTGAAATCAAGGCAGAATTGCAGGAAACAGATTTCAGGAGGTAGATTCGAATCGCCTTTAAAGCACATGAAAAGCGGCAAAACGTTGACAATGATGCCCTTGGCCAAAAAGGGCGTATGCGTTTTTTCCTGAATATATTCAGGAAAAACCGCATACGCCCTTTTTGGCCAACCAGGCAACCTGGAAAGGCAAATCAGCGCTACAAAGAAGACTCGCTACCCTTCGGTCAAAAGGGCCATGCTGAAAAAAGTCTCAAAACCAGAAATGCAGGACAGGCCATGGAGAAATGGGAGCCTTGCTACACTGATGGGCGGGATGTAAATTGCCAACAGCCACTCTGGAGAAGTGTACGGTGTGTCCTGAAACATCTAAAAAACACAGCTTAGAGAGCATAGGGCACTTCCACTCATGGGGGTATAAATTGGGAAAATGAAAAATCAGCAAGACACAAGCACCCCAAAGTTTAGGGCTGCTCTGTTGACAAGGACCTCCACTTCATTCCACCTTCAATATCCCAGGAAAGAGAAAAATGGATAAAGAAGTTGTGGTCCTTATGTACAATGGAATATCACTCAGCCATGAAATCAATGTCATAAGGCTAGTAGCAGCATGATGAGTGGATTTAGGTACGACGATTCTAAGTGAAATAAGTCACACAGAAAAGGACACCTCTCATAAGGTATCACTTATAGAGGGAATGTCAAAACCGTTACACTTGAACTGAATTACAAAACAGAACAGAGTCACACATGCAGAAAACACACTATGGCTGCTTAACGGGAAAGGTGAGGTGGGGTGATACATAAAACAAGGGTTTCAAATTAGCTCAGATACCGTTCCATAAACCCAATATGTAATAGACAAGACCTACTCCTTGCTCAGAGAACTGGACTCAACACGCCCTATTCACCGCACAAGAATATATCTGACTAGTAATAATCTTAAAACCTATGTATTGATATCTCTCTGTTAGTGTGTCAAGTGGGTGTAAAGCGGCATAAACACAGCAGTGAAAAGCAGCTAAACCGCATTATAAAAATAAATTACTTCGAAAAACCCATGAAACCAAGACAGTGAAAGAGAGAGAAATTCTTACACAATGCGTTCAGGGGCTGTGATGCAACCTGGATTGACCATATCTAGACCCACAGCTGGAGGAGACATAAGGGTGGACACTCTTGGGGCTGAGAGGTTTGGTGAGGTTGGGTGAGCAAACGCCGACCCTTTAAAGTAATACTGCGTGGTACCCATCGCATGGGTCCCAAATCTCCAGGTTCAAGGGCATCTTCCTACATCGAAAACATGCATGAGAAAACAAAAGGATGGTACACCATGTGATGGGGAAAGGTTTCTAAAACGCACCTCATTTCTCTTCTCCTTGTGCCCGGGTTCGCCATTCCAGCCGCTTTACTAACAATCTCCCTACTTGGAGCATCAGCACCTTTAACCTCCTGTTCCGTACAGGTTGCAATTTGTCCTGAGGATGAACGGGTACACGGGGAACCAGTGAGAGACTAGCTCTTGGTGTTGGGACAGGCACAGGTCACTCTATTTTCCCATCAGGAAGAAGAATTAACCACAGGCTCATCCTCCCCCTCGGAACCAGAACAGGGCCTGAAGCCATCCTGCGCTTTTGCGGCCAGCTCCCAAAAATGCGAGTTGTAAAATGGAGATTCAGGGCACTGCAATTCACAAACCTGCAGAGTTATAAATGATAACTCTCGTCCACAAATATATTGAGGGAAGGCAAAGAAGAGGATTTGAAATCAAGGCAGAATTGCAGGAAACAGATTTCAGGAGGTAGATTCGAATCGCCTTTAAAGCACATGAAAAGCGGCAAATCGTTGACAATGATGCCCTTGGCCAAAAAGGGCGTATGCGTTTTTTCCTGAATATATTCAGGAAAAACCGCATACGCCCTTTTTGGCCAACCAAGCAACCTGGAAAGGCAAATCAGCGCTACAAAGAAGACTCGCTACCCATCGGTCAAAAGGGCCATGCTGAAAAAAGTCTCAAAACCAGCAATGCAGGACAGGCCATGGAGAAATGGGAGCCTTGCTACACTGATGGGCGGGATGTAAATTGCCAACAGCCACTCTGGAGAAGTGTACGGTGTGTCCTGAAATATCTAAAAAACACAGCTTAGAGAGCATAGGGCACTTCCACTCATGGGGGTATAAATTGGGAAAATGAAAAATCAGCAAGACACAAGCACCCCAAAGTTTAGGGCTGCTCTGTTGACAAGGACCTCCACTTCATTCCACCTTCAATATCCCAGGAAAGAGAAAAATGGATAAAGAAGTTGTGGTCCTTATGTACAATGGAATATCACTCAGCCATGAAATCAATGTCATAAGGCTAGTAGCAGCATGATGAGTGGATTTAGGTACGACGATTCTAAGTGAAATAAGTCACACAGAAAAGGACACTTCTCATAAGGTATCACTTATAGAGGGAATGTCAAAACCGTTACACTTGAACTGAATTACAAAACAGAACAGAGTCACACATGCAGAAAACACACTATGGCTGCTTAACGGGAAAGGTGAGGTGGGGTGATACATAAAACAAGGGTTTCAAATTAGCTCAGATACCGTTCCATAAACCCAATATGTAATAGACAAGACCTACTCCTTGCTCAGAGAACTGGACTCAACACGCCCTATTCACCGCACAAGAATATATCTGACTAGTAATAATCTTAAAACCTATGTATTGATATCTCTCTGTTAGTGTGTCAAGTGGGTGTAAAGCGGCATAAACACAGCAGTGAAAAGCAGCTAAACCGCATTATAAAAATAAATTACTTCGAAAAACCCATGAAACAAAGACAGTGAAAGAGAGAGAAATTCTTACACAATGCGTTCAGGGGCTGTGATGCAACCTGGATTGACCATATCTAGACCCACAGCTGGAGGAGACATAAGGGTGGACACTCTTGGGGCTGAGAGGTTTGGTGAGGTTGGGTGAGCAAACGCCGACCCTTTAAAGTAATACTGCGTGGTACCCATCGCATGGGTCCCAAATCTCCAGGTTCAAGGGCATCTTCCTACATCGAAAACATGCATGAGAAAACAAAAGGATGGTATACCATGTGATGGGGAAAGGTTTCTAAAACGCACCTCATTTCTCTTCTCCTTGTGCCCGGGTTCGCCATTCCAGCCGCTTTACTAACAATCTCCCTACTTGGAGCATCAGCACCTTTAACCTCCTGTTCCGTACAGGTTGCAATTTGTCCTGAGGATGAACGGGTACACGGGGAACCAGTGAGAGACTAGCTCTTGGTGTTGGGACAGGCACAGGTCACTCTATTTTCCCATCAGGAAGAAGAATTAACCACAGGCTCATCCTCCCCCTCGGAACCAGAACAGGGCCTGAAGCCATCCTGCGCTTTTGCGGCCAGCTCCCAAAAATGCGAGTTGTAAAATGGAGATTCAGGGCACTGCAATTCACAAACCTGCAGAGTTATAAATGATAACTCTCGTCCACAAATATATTGAGGGAAGGCAAAGAAGAGGATTTGAAATCAAGGCAGAATTGCAGGAAACAGATTTCAGGAGGTAGATTCGAATCGCCTTTAAAGCACATGAAAAGCGGCAAATCGTTGACAATGATGCCCTTGGCCAAAAAGGGCGTATGCGTTTTTTCCTGAATATATTCAGGAAAAAACGCATACGCCCTTTTTGGCCAACCAAGCAACCTGGAAAGGCAAATCAGCGCTACAAAGAAGACTCGCTACCCATCGGTCAAAAGGGCCATGCTGAAAAAAGTCTCAAAACCAGCAATGCAGGACAGGCCATGGAGAAATGGGAGCCTTGCTACACTGATGGGTGGGATGTAAATTGCCAACAGCCACTCTGGAGAAGTGTACGGTGTGTCCTGAAACATCTAAAAAACACAGCTTAGAGAGCATAGGGCACTTCCACTCATGGGGGTATAAATTGGGAAAATGAAAAATCAGCAAGACACAAGCACCCCAAAGTTTAGGGCTGCTCTGTTGACAAGGACCTCCACTTCATTCCACCTTCAATATCCCAGGAAAGAGAAAAATGGATAAAGAAGTTGTGGTCCTTATGTACAATGGAATATCACTCAGCCATGAAATCAATGTCATAAGGCTAGTAGCAGCATGATGAGTGGATTTAGGTACGACGATTCTAAGTGAAGTAAGTCACACAGAAAAGGTCACTTCTCATAAGGTATCACTTATAGAGGGAATGTAAAAACCGTTACACTTGAACTGAATTACAAAACAGAACAGAGTCACACATGCAGAAAACACACTATGGCTGCTTAACGGGAAAGGTGAGGTGGGGTGATACATAAAACAAGGGTTTCAAATTAGCTCAGATACCGTTCCATAAACCCAATATGTAATAGACAAGATCTACTCCTTGCTCAGAGAACTAGACTCAACAAACCCTATTCACCGCACAAGAATATATCTGACTAGTAATAATCTTAAAACCTATGTATTGATATCTCTCTGTTAGTGTGTCAAGTGGGTGTAAAGTGGCATAAACACAGCAGTGAAAAGCAGCTAAACCCCATTATAAAAATAAATTACTTTGAAAAACCCATGAAACCAAGACAGTGAAAGAGAGAGAAATTCTTACACAATGCGTTCAGGGGCTGTGATGCAAACTGGATTGGCCATATCTAGACCCACAGCTGGATGAGACATAAGGGTGGACACTCTTGGGGCTGAGAGGTTTGGTGAGGTTGGGTGAGCAAATGCAGACCCATTAAAGTAATACTGCGTGGTACCTATCGCATGGGTCCCTAATCTCCAGGTTCAAGGGCATATTCCTACATCGAAAACATGCATGAGAAAACAAAAAGAGGGTACACCATGTGATGGGGAAAGGTTTCTAAAACGCACCTCATTTCTCTTCTCCTTGTGCCTGGTTTCGCCATTCCAGCCGCTTTACTAACAATCTCCCTACTTGGAGCATCAGCACCTTTAACCTCCTGTTCCGTACAGGTTGCAATTTGTCCTGAGGATGAACGGGTACACGGGGAACCAGTGAGAGACTAGCTCTTGGTGTTGGGACAGGCACAGGTCACTCTATTTTTCCATCAGGGAGAAGAATTAACCACAGGCTCATCCTCCCCCCACGGAACCAGAACAGGGCCTGAAGCCATCCAGTGCTTTTGCGGCCAGCTCTCAAAAAAGCGAGTTGTAAAGTGGAGCTTCAGGGCACTGCAATTCACAAACCTGCAGAGTTATAAATGATAACTCTCGTCCACAAATATATTGAGGGAAGGCAAAGAAGAGGATTTGAAATCAAGGCAGAATTGCAGGAAACAGATTTCAGGAGGTAGATTCGAATCGCCTTTAAAGCACATGAAAAGCGGCAAAACGTTGACAATGATGCCCTTGGCCAAAGAGGGCGTATGCGTTTTTTCCTGAATATATTCAGGAAAAAACGCATACGCCCTTTTTGGCCAACCAAGCAACCTGGAAAGGCAAATCAGCGCTACAAAGAAGACTCGCTACCCTTCGGTCAAAAGGGCCATGCTGAAAAAAGTCTCAAAACCAGAAATGCAGGACAGGCCATGGAGAAATGGGAGCCTTGCTACACTGATGGGCGGGATGTAAATTGCCAACAGCCACTCTGGAGAAGTGTACGGTGTGTTCTGAAACATCTAAAAAACACAGCTTAGAGAGCATAGGGCACTTCCACTCATGGGGGTATAAATTGGGAAAATGAAAAATCAGCAAGACACAAGCACCCCAAAGTTTAGGGCTGCTCTGTTGACAAGGACCTCCACTTCATTCCACCTTCAATATCCCAGGAAAGAGAAAAATGGATAAAGAAGTTGTGGTCCTTATGTACAATGGAATATCACTCAGCCATGAAATCAATGTCATAAGGCTAGTAGCAGCATGATGAGTGGATTTAGGTACGACGATTCTAAGTGAAATAAGTCACACAGAAAAGGACACCTCTCATAAGGTATCACTTATAGAGGGAATGTCAAAACCGTTACACTTGAACTGAATTACAAAACAGAACAGAGTCACACATGCAGAAAACACACTATGGCTGCTTAACGGGAAAGGTGAGGTGGGGTGATACATAAAACAAGGGTTTCAAATTAGCTCAGATACCGTTCCATAAACCCAATATGTAATAGACAATACCTACTCCTTGCTCAGAGAACTGGACTCAACACGCCCTATTCACCGCACAAGAATATATCTGACTAGTAATAATCTTAAAACCTATGTATTGATATCTCTCTGTTAGTGTGTCAAGTGGGTGTAAAGCGGCATAAACACAGCAGTGAAAAGCAGCTAAACCGCATTATAAAAATAAATTACTTTGAAAAACCCATGAAACCAAGACAGTGAAAGAGAGAGAAATTCTTACACAATGCGTTCAGGGGCTGTGATGCAAACTGGATTGGCCATATCTAGACCCACAGCTGGATGAGACATAAGGGTGGACACTCTTGGGGCTGAGAGGTTTGGTGAGGTTGGGTGAGCAAACGCAGACCCATTAAAGTAATACTGCGTGGTACCTATCGCATGGGTCCCTAATCTCCAGGTTCAAGGGCATATTCCTACATCGAAAACATGCATGAGAAAACAAAAAGAGGGTACACCATGTGATGGGGAAAGGTTTCTAAAACGCACCTCATTTCTCTTCTCCTTGTGCCTGGTTTCGCCATTCCAGCCGCTTTACTAACAATCTCCCTACTTGGAGCATCAGCACCTTTAACCTCCTGTTCCGTACAGGTTGCAATTTGTCCTGAGGATGAACGGGTACACGGGGAACCAGTGAGAGACTAGCTCTTGGTGTTGGGACAGGCACAGGTCACTCTATTTTTCCATCAGGGAGAAGAATTAACCACAGGCTCATCCTCCCCCCACGGAACCAGAACAGGGCCTGAAGCCATCCAGTGCTTTTGCGGCCAGCTCTCAAAAAAGCGAGTTGTAAAGTGGAGCTTCAGGGCACTGCAATTCACAAACCTGCAGAGTTATAAATGATAACTCTCGTCCACAAATATATTGAGGGAAGGCAAAGAAGAGGATTTGAAATCAAGGCAGAATTGCAGGAAACAGATTTCAGGAGGTAGATTCGAATCGCCTTTAAAGCACATGAAAAGCGGCAAAACGTTGACAATGATGCCCTTGGCCAAAAAGGGCGTATGCGTTTTTTCCTGAATATATTCAGGAAAAACCGCATACGCCCTTTTTGGCCAACCAGGCAACCTGGAAAGGCAAATCAGCGCTACAAAGAAGACTCGCTACCCTTCGGTCAAAAGGGCCATGCTGAAAAAAGTCTCAAAACCAGAAATGCAGGACAGGCCATGGAGAAATGGGAGCCTTGCTACACTGATGGGCGGGATGTAAATTGCCAACAGCCACTCTGGAGAAGTGTACGGTGTGTCCTGAAACATCTAAAAAACACAGCTTAGAGAGCATAGGGCACTTCCACTCATGGGGGTATAAATTGGGAAAATGAAAAATCAGCAAGACACAAGCACCCCAAAGTTTAGGGCTGCTCTGTTGACAAGGACCTCCACTTCATTCCACCTTCAATATCCCAGGAAAGAGAAAAATGGATAAAGAAGTTGTGGTCCTTATGTACAATGGAATATCACTCAGCCATGAAATCAATGTCATAAGGCTAGTAGCAGCATGATGAGTGGATTTAGGTACGACGATTCTAAGTGAAATAAGTCACACAGAAAAGGACACCTCTCATAAGGTATCACTTATAGAGGGAATGTCAAAACCGTTACACTTGAACTGAATTACAAAACAGAACAGAGTCACACATGCAGAAAACACACTATGGCTGCTTAACGGGAAAGGTGAGGTGGGGTGATACATAAAACAAGGGTTTCAAATTAGCTCAGATACCGTTCCATAAACCCAATATGTAATAGACAAGACCTACTCCTTGCTCAGAGAACTGGACTCAACACGCCCTATTCACCGCACAAGAATATATCTGACTAGTAATAATCTTAAAACCTATGTATTGATATCTCTCTGTTAGTGTGTCAAGTGGGTGTAAAGCGGCATAAACACAGCAGTGAAAAGCAGCTAAACCCCATTATAAAAATAAATTACTTTGAAAAACCCATGAAACCAAGACAGTGAAAGAGAGAGAAATTCTTACACAATGCGTTCAGGGGCTGTGATGCAACCTGGATTGACCATATCTAGACCCACAGCTGGATGAGACATAAGGGTGGACACTCTTGGGGCTGAGAGGTTTGGTGAGGTTGGGTGAGCAAACGCCGACCCTTTAAAGTAATACTGCGTGGTACCCATCGCATGGGTCCCAAATCTCCAGGTTCAAGGGCATCTTCCTACATCGAAAACATGCATGAGAAAACAAAAGGATGGTACACCATGTGATGGGGAAAGGTTTCTAAAACGCACCTCATTTCTCTTCTCCTTGTGCCCGGGTTCGCCATTCCAGCCGCTTTACTAACAATCTCCCTACTTGGAGCATCAGCACCTTTAACCTCCTGTTCCGTACAGGTTGCAATTTGTCCTGAGGATGAACGGGTACACGGGGAACCAGTGAGAGACTAGCTCTTGGTGTTGGGACAGGCACAGGTCACTCTATTTTCCCATCAGGAAGAAGAGTTAACCACAGGCTCATCCTCCCCCTCGGAACCAGAACAGGGCCTGAAGCCATCCTGCGCTTTTGCGGCCAGCTCCCAAAAATGCGAGTTGTAAAATGGAGATTCAGGGCACTGCAATTCACAAACCTGCAGAGTTATAAATGATAACTCTCGTCCACAAATATATTGAGGGAAGGCAAAGAAGAGGATTTGAAATCAAGGCAGAATTGCAGGAAACAGATTTCAGGAGGTAGATTCGAATCGCCTTTAAAGCACATGAAAAGCGGCAAATCGTTGACAATGATGCCCTTGGCCAAAAAGGGCGTATGCGTTTTTTCCTGAATATATTCAGGAAAAACCGCATACGCCCTTTTTGGCCAACCAAGCAACCTGGAAAGGCAAATCAGCGCTACAAAGAAGACTCGCTACCCATCGGTCAAAAGGGCCATGCTGAAAAAAGTCTCAAAACCAGCAATGCAGGACAGGCCATGGAGAAATGGGAGCCTTGCTACACTGATGGGCGGGATGTAAATTGCCAACAGCCACTCTGGAGAAGTGTACGGTGTGTCCTGAAATATCTAAAAAACACAGCTTAGAGAGCATAGGGCACTTCCACTCATGGGGGTATAAATTGGGAAAATGAAAAATCAGCAAGACACAAGCACCCCAAAGTTTAGGGCTGCTCTGTTGACAAGGACCTCCACTTCATTCCACCTTCAATATCCCAGGAAAGAGAAAAATGGATAAAGAAGTTGTGGTCCTTATGTACAATGGAATATCACTCAGCCATGAAATCAATGTCATAAGGCTAGTAGCAGCATGATGAGTGGATTTAGGTACGACGATTCTAAGTGAAATAAGTCACACAGAAAAGGACACTTCTCATAAGGTATCACTTATAGAGGGAATGTCAAAACCGTTACACTTGAACTGAATTACAAAACAGAACAGAGTCACACATGCAGAAAACACACTATGGCTGCTTAACGGGAAAGGTGAGGTGGGGTGATACATAAAACAAGGGTTTCAAATTAGCTCAGATACCGTTCCATAAACCCAATATGTAATAGACAAGACCTACTCCTTGCTCAGAGAACTGGACTCAACACGCCCTATTCACCGCACAAGAATATATCTGACTAGTAATAATCTTAAAACCTATGTATTGATATCTCTCTGTTAGTGTGTCAAGTGGGTGTAAAGCGGCATAAACACAGCAGTGAAAAGCAGCTAAACCACATTATAAAAATAAATTACTTCGAAAAACCCATGAAACAAAGACAGTGAAAGAGAGAGAAATTCTTACACAATGCGTTCAGGGGCTGTGATGCAACCTGGATTGACCATATCTAGACCCACAGCTGGAGGAGACATAAGGGTGGACACTCTTGGGGCTGAGAGGTTTGGTGAGGTTGGGTGAGCAAACGCCGACCCTTTAAAGTAATACTGCGTGGTACCCATCGCATGGGTCCCAAATCTCCAGGTTCAAGGGCATCTTCCTACATCGAAAACATGCATGAGAAAACAAAAGGATGGTATACCATGTGATGGGGAAAGGTTTCTAAAACGCACCTCATTTCTCTTCTCCTTGTGCCCGGGTTCGCCATTCCAGCCGCTTTACTAACAATCTCCCTACTTGGAGCATCAGCACCTTTAACCTCCTGTTCCGTACAGGTTGCAATTTGTCCTGAGGATGAACGGGTACACGGGGAACCAGTGAGAGACTAGCTCTTGGTGTTGGGACAGGCACAGGTCACTCTATTTTCCCATCAGGAAGAAGAATTAACCACAGGCTCATCCTCCCCCTCGGAACCAGAACAGGGCCTGAAGCCATCCTGCGCTTTTGCGGCCAGCTCCCAAAAATGCGAGTTGTAAAATGGAGATTCAGGGCACTGCAATTCACAAACCTGCAGAGTTATAAATGATAACTCTCGTCCACAAATATATTGAGGGAAGGCAAAGAAGAGGATTTGAAATCAAGGCAGAATTGCAGGAAACAGATTTCAGGAGGTAGATTCGAATCGCCTTTAAAGCACATGAAAAGCGGCAAATCTTTGACAATGATGCCCTTGGCCAAAAAGGGCGTATGCGTTTTTTCCTGAATATATTCAGGAAAAAACGCATACGCCCTTTTTGGCCAACCAAGCAACCTGGAAAGGCAAATCAGCGCTACAAAGAAGACTCGCTACCCATCGGTCAAAAGGGCCATGCTGAAAAAAGTCTCAAAACCAGCAATGCAGGACAGGCCATGGAGAAATGGGAGCCTTGCTACACTGATGGGCGGGATGTAAATTGCCAACAGCCACTCTGGAGAAGTGTACGGTGTGTCCTGAAACATCTAAAAAACACAGCTTAGAGAGCATAGGGCACTTCCACTCATGGGGGTATAAATTGGGAAAATGAAAAATCAGCAAGACACAAGCACCCCAAAGTTTAGGGCTGCTCTGTTGACAAGGACCTCCACTTCATTCCACCTTCAATATCCCAGGAAAGAGAAAAATGGATAAAGAAGTTGTGGTCCTTATGTACAATGGAATATCACTCAGCCATGAAATCAATGTCATAAGGCTAGTAGCAGCATGATGAGTGGATTTAGGTACGACGATTCTAAGTGAAGTAAGTCACACAGAAAAGGTCACTTCTCATAAGGTATCACTTATAGAGGGAATGTAAAAACCGTTACACTTGAACTGAATTACAAAACAGAACAGAGTCACACATGCAGAAAACACACTATGGCTGCTTAACGGGAAAGGTGAGGTGGGGTGATACATAAAACAAGGGTTTCAAATTAGCTCAGATACCGTTCCATAAACCCAATATGTAATAGACAAGATCTACTCCTTGCTCAGAGAACTAGACTCAACAAATCCTATTCACCGCACAAGAATATATCTGACTAGTAATAATCTTAAAACCTATGTATTGATATCTCTCTGTTAGTGTGTCAAGTGGGTGTAAAGTGGCATAAACACAGCAGTGAAAAGCAGCTAAACCCCATTATAAAAATAAATTACTTTGAAAAACCCATGAAACCAAGACAGTGAAAGAGAGAGAAATTCTTACACAATGCGTTCAGGGGCTGTGATGCAAACTGGATTGGCCATATCTAGACCCACAGCTGGATGAGACATAAGGGTGGACACTCTTGGGGCTGAGAGGTTTGGTGAGGTTGGGTGAGCAAACGCAGACCCATTAAAGTAATACTGCGTGGTACCTATCGCATGGGTCCCTAATCTCCAGGTTCAAGGGCATATTCCTACATCGAAAACATGCATGAGAAAACAAAAAGAGGGTACACCATGTGATGGGGAAAGGTTTCTAAAACGCACCTCATTTCTCTTCTCCTTGTGCCTGGTTTCGCCATTCCAGCCGCTTTACTAACAATCTCCCTACTTGGAGCATCAGCACCTTTAACCTCCTGTTCCGTACAGGTTGCAATTTGTCCTGAGGATGAACGGGTACACGGGGAACCAGTGAGAGACTAGCTCTTGGTGTTGGGACAGGCACAGGTCACTCTATTTTTCCATCAGGGAGAAGAATTAACCACAGGCTCATCCTCCCCCCACGGAACCAGAACAGGGCCTGAAGCCATCCAGTGCTTTTGCGGCCAGCTCTCAAAAAAGCGAGTTGTAAAGTGGAGCTTCAGGGCACTGCAATTCACAAACCTGCAGAGTTATAAATGATAACTCTCGTCCACAAATATATTGAGGGAAGGCAAAGAAGAGGATTTGAAATCAAGGCAGAATTGCAGGAAACAGATTTCAGGAGGTAGATTCGAATCGCCTTTAAAGCACATGAAAAGCGGCAAAACGTTGACAATGATGCCCTTGGCCAAAAAGGGCGTATGCGTTTTTTCCTGAATATATTCAGGAAAAACCGCATACGCCCTTTTTGGCCAACCAGGCAACCTGGAAAGGCAAATCAGCGCTACAAAGAAGACTCGCTACCCTTCGGTCAAAAGGGCCATGCTGAAAAAAGTCTCAAAACCAGAAATGCAGGACAGGCCATGGAGAAATGGGAGCCTTGCTACACTGATGGGCGGGATGTAAATTGCCAACAGCCACTCTGGAGAAGTGTACGGTGTGTCCTGAAACATCTAAAAAACACAGCTTAGAGAGCATAGGGCACTTCCACTCATGGGGGTATAAATTGGGAAAATGAAAAATCAGCAAGACACAAGCACCCCAAAGTTTAGGGCTGCTCTGTTGACAAGGACCTCCACTTCATTCCACCTTCAATATCCCAGGAAAGAGAAAAATGGATAAAGAAGTTGTGGTCCTTATGTACAATGGAATATCACTCAGCCATGAAATCAATGTCATAAGGCTAGTAGCAGCATGATGAGTGGATTTAGGTACGACGATTCTAAGTGAAATAAGTCACACAGAAAAGGACACCTCTCATAAGGTATCACTTATAGAGGGAATGTCAAAACCGTTACACTTGAACTGAATTACAAAACAGAACAGAGTCACACATGCAGAAAACACACTATGGCTGCTTAACGGGAAAGGTGAGGTGGGGTGATACATAAAACAAGGGTTTCAAATTAGCTCAGATACCGTTCCATAAACCCAATATGTAATAGACAAGACCTACTCCTTGCTCAGAGAACTGGACTCAACACGCCCTATTCACCGCACAAGAATATATCTGACTAGTAATAATCTTAAAACCTATGTATTGATATCTCTCTGTTAGTGTGTCAAGTGGGTGTAAAGCGGCATAAACACAGCAGTGAAAAGCAGCTAAACCCCATTATAAAAATAAATTACTTTGAAAAACCCATGAAACCAAGACAGTGAAAGAGAGAGAAATTCTTACACAATGCGTTCAGGGGCTGTGATGCAACCTGGATTGACCATATCTAGACCCACAGCTGGAGGAGACATAAGGGTGGACACTCTTGGGGCTGAGAGGTTTGGTGAGGTTGGGTGAGCAAACGCCGACCCTTTAAAGTAATACTGCGTGGTACCCATCGCATGGGTCCCAAATCTCCAGGTTCAAGGGCATCTTCCTACATCGAAAACATGCATGAGAAAACAAAAGGATGGTACACCATGTGATGGGGAAAGGTTTCTAAAACGCACCTCATTTCTCTTCTCCTTGTGCCCGGGTTCGCCATTCCAGCCGCTTTACTAACAATCTCCCTACTTGGAGCATCAGCACCTTTAACCTCCTGTTCCGTACAGGTTGCAATTTGTCCTGAGGATGAACGGGTACACGGGGAACCAGTGAGAGACTAGCTCTTGGTGTTGGGACAGGCACAGGTCACTCTATTTTCCCATCAGGAAGAAGAATTAACCACAGGCTCATCCTCCCCCTCGGAACCAGAACAGGGCCTGAAGCCATCCTGCGCTTTTGCGGCCAGCTCCCAAAAATGCGAGTTGTAAAATGGAGATTCAGGGCACTGCAATTCACAAACCTGCAGAGTTATAAATGATAACTCTCGTCCACAAATATATTGAGGGAAGGCAAAGAAGAGGATTTGAAATCAAGGCAGAATTGCAGGAAACAGATTTCAGGAGGTAGATTCGAATCGCCTTTAAAGCACATGAAAAGCGGCAAATCGTTGACAATGATGCCCTTGGCCAAAAAGGGCGTATGCGTTTTTTCCTGAATATATTCAGGAAAAACCGCATACGCCCTTTTTGGCCAACCAAGCAACCTGGAAAGGCAAATCAGCGCTACAAAGAAGACTCGCTACCCATCGGTCAAAAGGGCCATGCTGAAAAAAGTCTCAAAACCAGCAATGCAGGACAGGCCATGGAGAAATGGGAGCCTTGCTACACTGATGGGCGGGATGTAAATTGCCAACAGCCACTCTGGAGAAGTGTACGGTGTGTCCTGAAATATCTAAAAAACACAGCTTAGAGAGCATAGGGCACTTCCACTCATGGGGGTATAAATTGGGAAAATGAAAAATCAGCAAGACACAAGCACCCCAAAGTTTAGGGCTGCTCTGTTGACAAGGACCTCCACTTCATTCCACCTTCAATATCCCAGGAAAGAGAAAAATGGATAAAGAAGTTGTGGTCCTTATGTACAATGGAATATCACTCAGCCATGAAATCAATGTCATAAGGCTAGTAGCAGCATGATGAGTGGATTTAGGTACGACGATTCTAAGTGAAATAAGTCACACAGAAAAGGACACTTCTCATAAGGTATCACTTATAGAGGGAATGTCAAAACCGTTACACTTGAACTGAATTACAAAACAGAACAGAGTCACACATGCAGAAAACACACTATGGCTGCTTAACGGGAAAGGTGAGGTGGGGTGATACATAAAACAAGGGTTTCAAATTAGCTCAGATACCGTTCCATAAACCCAATATGTAATAGACAAGACCTACTCCTTGCTCAGAGAACTGGACTCAACACGCCCTATTCACCGCACAAGAATATATCTGACTAGTAATAATCTTAAAACCTATGTATTGATATCTCTCTGTTAGTGTGTCAAGTGGGTGTAAAGCGGCATAAACACAGCAGTGAAAAGCAGCTAAACCACATTATAAAAATAAATTACTTCGAAAAACCCATGAAACAAAGACAGTGAAAGAGAGAGAAATTCTTACACAATGCGTTCAGGGGCTGTGATGCAACCTGGATTGACCATATCTAGACCCACAGCTGGAGGAGACATAAGGGTGGACACTCTTGGGGCTGAGAGGTTTGGTGAGGTTGGGTGAGCAAACGCCGACCCTTTAAAGTAATACTGCGTGGTACCCATCGCATGGGTCCCAAATCTCCAGGTTCAAGGGCATCTTCCTACATCGAAAACATGCATGAGAAAACAAAAGGATGGTATACCATGTGATGGGGAAAGGTTTCTAAAACGCACCTCATTTCTCTTCTCCTTGTGCCCGGGTTCGCCATTCCAGCCGCTTTACTAACAATCTCCCTACTTGGAGCATCAGCACCTTTAACCTCCTGTTCCGTACAGGTTGCAATTTGTCCTGAGGATGAACGGGTACACGGGGAACCAGTGAGAGACTAGCTCTTGGTGTTGGGACAGGCACAGGTCACTCTATTTTCCCATCAGGAAGAAGAATTAACCACAGGCTCATCCTCCCCCTCGGAACCAGAACAGGGCCTGAAGCCATCCTGCGCTTTTGCGGCCAGCTCCCAAAAATGCGAGTTGTAAAATGGAGATTCAGGGCACTGCAATTCACAAACCTGCAGAGTTATAAATGATAACTCTCGTCCACAAATATATTGAGGGAAGGCAAAGAAGAGGATTTGAAATCAAGGCAGAATTGCAGGAAACAGATTTCAGGAGGTAGATTCGAATCGCCTTTAAAGCACATGAAAAGCGGCAAATCTTTGACAATGATGCCCTTGGCCAAAAAGGGCGTATGCGTTTTTTCCTGAATATATTCAGGAAAAAACGCATACGCCCTTTTTGGCCAACCAAGCAACCTGGAAAGGCAAATCAGCGCTACAAAGAAGACTCGCTACCCATCGGTCAAAAGGGCCATGCTGAAAAAAGTCTCAAAACCAGCAATGCAGGACAGGCCATGGAGAAATGGGAGCCTTGCTACACTGATGGGCGGGATGTAAATTGCCAACAGCCACTCTGGAGAAGTGTACGGTGTGTCCTGAAACATCTAAAAAACACAGCTTAGAGAGCATAGGGCACTTCCACTCATGGGGGTATAAATTGGGAAAATGAAAAATCAGCAAGACACAAGCACCCCAAAGTTTAGGGCTGCTCTGTTGACAAGGACCTCCACTTCATTCCACCTTCAATATCCCAGGAAAGAGAAAAATGGATAAAGAAGTTGTGGTCCTTATGTACAATGGAATATCACTCAGCCATGAAATCAATGTCATAAGGCTAGTAGCAGCATGATGAGTGGATTTAGGTACGACGATTCTAAGTGAAGTAAGTCACACAGAAAAGGTCACTTCTCATAAGGTATCACTTATAGAGGGAATGTAAAAACCGTTACACTTGAACTGAATTACAAAACAGAACAGAGTCACACATGCAGAAAACACACTATGGCTGCTTAACGGGAAAGGTGAGGTGGGGTGATACATAAAACAAGGGTTTCAAATTAGCTCAGATACCGTTCCATAAACCCAATATGTAATAGACAAGATCTACTCCTTGCTCAGAGAACTAGACTCAACAAATCCTATTCACCGCACAAGAATATATCTGACTAGTAATAATCTTAAAACCTATGTATTGATATCTCTCTGTTAGTGTGTCAAGTGGGTGTAAAGTGGCATAAACACAGCAGTGAAAAGCAGCTAAACCCCATTATAAAAATAAATTACTTTGAAAAACCCATGAAACCAAGACAGTGAAAGAGAGAGAAATTCTTACACAATGCGTTCAGGGGCTGTGATGCAAACTGGATTGACCATATCTAGACCCACAGCTGGATGAGACATAAGGGTGGACACTCTTGGGGCTGAGAGGTTTGGTGAGGTTGGGTGAGCAAACGCAGACCCATTAAAGTAATACTGCGTGGTACCTATCGCATGGGTCCCTAATCTCCAGGTTCAAGGGCATATTCCTACATCGAAAACATGCATGAGAAAACAAAAAGAGGGTACACCATGTGATGGGGAAAGGTTTCTAAAACGCACCTCATTTCTCTTCTCCTTGTGCCTGGTTTCGCCATTCCAGCCGCTTTACTAACAATCTCCCTACTTGGAGCATCAGCACCTTTAACCTCCTGTTCCGTACAGGTTGCAATTTGTCCTGAGGATGAACGGGTACACGGGGAACCAGTGAGAGACTAGCTCTTGGTGTTGGGACAGGCACAGGTCACTCTATTTTTCCATCAAGGAGAAGAATTAACCACAGGCTCATCCTCCCCCCACGGAACCAGAACAGGGCCTGAAGCCATCCAGTGCTTTTGCGGCCAGCTCTCAAAAAAGCGAGTTGTAAAGTGGAGCTTCAGGGCACTGCAATTCACAAACCTGCAGAGTTATAAATGATAACTCTCGTCCACAAATATATTGAGGGAAGGCAAAGAAGAGGATTTGAAATCAAGGCAGAATTGCAGGAAACAGATTTCAGGAGGTAGATTCGAATCGCCTTTAAAGCACATGAAAAGCGGCAAAACGTTGACAATGATGCCCTTGGCCAAAAAGTGCGTATGCGTTTTTTCCTGAATAGATTCAGGAAAAAACGCATACGCCCTTTTTGGCCAACCAAGCAACCTGGAAAGGCAAATTAGGGCTACAAAGAAGACTCGCTACCCATCGGTCAAAAGGGCCATGCTGAAAAAAGTCTCAAAACCAGCAATGCAGGACAGGCCATGGAGAAATGGGAGCCTTGCTACACTGATGGGCGGGATGTAAATTGCCAACAGCCACTCTGGAGAAGTGTACGGTGTGTCCTGAAACATCTAAAAAACACAGCTTAGAGAGCATAGGGCACGTCCACTCATGGGGGTATAAATTGGGAAAATGAAAAATCAGCAAGACACAAGCACCCCAAAGTTTAGGGCTGCTCTGTTGACAAGGACCTCCACTTCATTCCACCTTCAATATCCCAGGAAAGAGAAAAATGGATAAAGAAGTTGTGGTCCTTATGTACAATGGAATATCACTCAGCCATGAAATCAATGTCATAAGGCTAGTAGCAGCATGATGAGTGGATTTAGGTACGACGATTCTAAGTGAAGTAAGTCACACAGAAAAGGTCACTTCTCATAAGGTATCACTTATAGAGGGAATGTAAAAACCGTTACACTTGAACTGAATTACAAAACAGAACAGAGTCACACATGCAGAAAACACACTATGGCTGCTTAACGGGAAAGGTGAGGTGGGGTGATACATAAAACAAGGGTTTCAAATTAGCTCAGATACCGTTCCATAAACCCAATATGTAATAGACAAGATCTACTCCTTGCTCAGAGAACTAGACTCAACAAATCCTATTCACCGCACAAGAATATATCTGACTAGTAATAATCTTAAAACCTATGTATTGATATCTCTCTGTTAGTGTGTCATGTGGGTGTAAAGTGGCATAAACACAGCAGTGAAAAGCAGCTAAACCCCATTATAAAAATAAATTACTTTGAAAAACCCATGAAACAAAGACAGTGAAAGAGAGAGAAATTCTTACACAATGCGTTCAGGGGCTGTGATGCAAACTGGATTGACCATATCTAGACCCACAGCTGGATGAGACATAAGGGTGGACACTCTTGGGGCTGAGAGGTTTGGTGAGGTTGGGTGAGCAAACGCAGACCCATTAAAGTAATACTGCGTGGTACCTATCGCATGGGTCCCTAATCTCCAGGTTCAAGGGCATATTCCTACATCGAAAACATGCATGAGAAAACAAAAAGAGGGTACACCATGTGATGGGGAAAGGTTTCTAAAACGCACCTCATTTCTCTTCTCCTTGTGCCTGGTTTCGCCATTCCAGCCGCTTTACTAACAATCTCCCTACTTGGAGCATCAGCACCTTTAACCTCCTGTTCCGTACAGGTTGCAATTTGTCCTGAGGATGAACGGGTACACGGGGAACCAGTGAGAGACTAGCTCTTGGTGTTGGGACAGGCACAGGTCACTCTATTTTTCCATCAAGGAGAAGAATTAACCACAGGCTCATCCTCCCCCCACGGAACCAGAACAGGGCCTGAAGCCATCCAGTGCTTTTGCGGCCAGCTCTCAAAAAAGCGAGTTGTAAAGTGGAGCTTCAGGGCACTGCAATTCACAAACCTGCAGAGTTATAAATGATAACTCTCGTCCACAAATATATTGAGGGAAGGCAAAGAAGAGGATTTGAAATCAAGGCAGAATTGCAGGAAACAGATTTCAGGAGGTAGATTCGAATCGCCTTTAAAGCACATGAAAAGCGGCAAAACGTTGACAATGATGCCCTTGGCCAAAAAGTGCGTATGCGTTTTTTCCTGAATATATTCAGGAAAAAACGCATACGCCCTTTTTGGCCAACCAAGCAACCTGGAAAGGCAAATCAGGGCTACAAAGAAGACTCGCTACCCATCGGTCAAAAGGGCCATGCTGAAAAAAGTCTCAAAACCAGAAATGCAGGACAGGCCATGGAGAAATGGGAGCCTTGCTACACTGATGGGCGGGATGTAAATTGCCAACAGCCACTCTGGAGAAGTGTACGGTGTGTCCTGAAACATCTAAAAAACACAGCTTAGAGAGCATAGGGCACTTCCACTCATGGGGGTATAAATTGGGAAAATGAAAAATCAGCAAGACACAAGCACCCCAAAGTTTAGGGCTGCTCTGTTGACAAGGACCTCCACTTCATTCCACCTTCAATATCCCAGGAAAGAGAAAAATGGATAAAGAAGTTGTGGTCCTTATGTACAATGGAATATCACTCAGCCATGAAATCAATGTCATAAGGCTAGTAGCAGCATGATGAGTGGATTTAGGTACGACGATTCTAAGTGAAGTAAGTCACACAGAAAAGGACACTTCTCATAAGGTATCACTTATAGAGGGAATGTCAAAACCGTTACACTTGAACTGAATTACAAAACAGAACAGAGTCACACATGCAGAAAACACACTATGGCTGCTTAACGGGAAAGGTGAGGTGGGGTGATACATAAAACAAGGGTTTCAAATTAGCTCAGATACCGTTCCATAAACCCAATATGTAATAGACAAGACCTACTCCTTGCTCAGAGAACTGGATTCAACACGCCGTATTCACTGCACAAGAATATATCTGATTGGTAATAATCTTAAAACCTATGTATTGATATCTCACTGTTAGTGTGTCAAGTGGGTGTAAAGTGGCATAAACACAGCAGTGAAAAGCAGCTAAACCCCATTATAAAAATAAATTACTTTTACAAACCCATGAAACAAAGACAGCGAAAGAGAGAGAAATTCTTACACAATGCGTTCAGGGGCTGTGATGCAACCTGGATTGACCATATCTAGACGCACAGCTGGATGAGACATAAGGGTGGACACTCTTGGGGCTGAGAGGTTTGGTGAGGTTGGGTGAGCAAACGCCGACCCTTTAAAGTAATACTGCGTGGTACCCATCGCATGGGTCCCAAATCTCCAGGTTCAAGGGCATCTTCCTACATCGAAAACATGCATGAGAAAACAAAAGGATGGTACACCATGTGATGGGGAAAGGTTTCTAAAACGCACCTCATTTCTCTTCTCCTTGTGCCCGGGTTCGCCATTCCAGCCGCTTTACTAACAATCTCCCTACTTGGAGCATCAGCACCTTTAACCTCCTGTTCCGTACAGGTTGCAATTTGTCCTGAGGATGAACGGGTACACGGGGAACCAGTGAGAGACTAGCTCTTGGTGTTGGGACAGGCACAGGTCACTCTATTTTCCCATCAGGAAGAAGAATTAACTACAGGCTCATCCTCCCCCTCGGAACCAGAACAGGGCCTGAAGCCATCCTGCGCTTTTGCGGCCAGCTCTCAAAAAAGCGAGTTGTAAAATGGAGCTTCAGGGCACTGCAATTCACAACCCTGCAGAGTTATAAATGATAACTCTCGTCCACAAATATATTGAGGGAAGGCAAAGAAGAGGATTTGAAATCAAGGCAGAATTGCAGGAAACAGATTTCAGGAGGTAGATTCGAATCGCCTTTAAAGCACATGAAAAGCGGCAAAACGTTGACAATGATGCCCTTGGCCAAAAAGGGCGTATGCGTTTTTTCCTGAATATATTCAGGAAAAAACGCATACGCCCTTTTTGGCCAACCAAGCAACCTGGAAAGGCAAATCAGCGCTACAAAGAAGACTTGCTACCCTTCGGTCAAAAGGGCATTGCTGAAAAACGTGTCAAAACCAGAAATGCAGGACAGGCCATGGAGAAATGGGAGCCTTGCTACACTGATGGGCGGGATGTAAATTGCCAACAGCCACTCTGGAGAAGTGTACGGTGTGTCCTGAAACATCTAAAAAACACAGCTTAGAGAGCATAGGGCACTTCCACTCATGGGGGTATAAATTGGGAAAATGAAAAATCAGCAAGACACAAGCACCCCAAAGTTTAGGGCTGCTCTGTTGACAAGGACCTCCACTTCATTCCACCTTCAATATCCCAGGAAAGAGAAAAATGGATAAAGAAGTTGTGGTCCTTATGTACAATGGAATATCACTCAGCCATGAAATCAATGTCATAAGGCTAGTAGCAGCATGATGAGTGGATTTAGGTACGACGATTCTAAGTGAAATAAGTCACACAGAAAAGGACACTTCTCATAAGGTATCACTTATAGAGGGAATGTCAAAACCGTTACACTTGAACTGAATTACAAAACAGAACAGAGTCACACATGCAGAAAACACACTATGGCTGCTTAACGGGAAAGGTGAGGTGGGGTGATACATAAAACAAGGGTTTCAAATTAGCTCAGATACCGTTCCATAAACCCAATATGTAATAGACAAGACCTACTCCTTGCTCAGAGAACTGGACTCAACACGCCCTATTCACCGCACAAGAATATATCTGACTAGTAATAATCTTAAAACCTATGTATTGATATCTCTCTGTTAGTGTGTCAAGTGGGTGTAAAGCGGCATAAACACAGCAGTGAAAAGCAGCTAAACCCCATTATAAAAATAAATTACTTCGAAATACCCATGAAACAAAGACAGTGAAAGAGAGAGAAATTCTTACACAATGCGTTCAGGGGCTGTGATGCAACCTGGATTGACCATATCTAGACCCACAGCTGGAGGAGACATAAGGGTGGACACTCTTGGGGCTGAGAGGTTTGGTGAGGTTGGGTGAGCAAACGCCGACCCTTTAAAGTAATACTGCGTGGTACCCATCGCATGGGTCCCAAATCTCCAGGTTCAAGGGCATCTTCCTACATCGAAAACATGCATGAGAAAACAAAAGGATGGTACACCATGTGATGGGGAAAGGTTTCTAAAACGCACCTCATTTCTCTTCTCCTTGTGCCCGGGTTCGCCATTCCAGCCACTTTACTAACAATCTCCCTACTTGGAGCATCAGCACCTTTAACCTCCTGTTCCGTACAGGTTGCAATTTGTCCTGAGGATGAACGGGTACACGGGGAACCAGTGAGAGACTAGCTCTTGGTGTTGGGACAGGCACAGGTCACTCTATTTTCCCATCAGGAAGAAGAATTAACCACAGGCTCATCCTCCCCCTCGGAACCAGAACAGGGCCTGAAGCCATCCTGCGCTTTTGCGGCCAGCTCCCAAAAATGCGAGTTGTAAAATGGAGATTCAGGGCACTGCAATTCACAAACCTGCAGAGTTATAAATGATAACTCTCGTCCACAAATATATTGAGGGAAGGCAAAGAAGAGGATTTGAAATCAAGGCAGAATTGCAGGAAACAGATTTCAGGAGGTAGATTCGAATCGCCTTTAAAGCACATGAAAAGCGGCAAATCGTTGACAATGATGCCCTTGGCCAAAAAGGGCGTATGCGTTTTTTCCTGAATATATTCAGGAAAAAACGCATACGCCCTTTTTGGCCAACCAAGCAACCTGGAAAGGCAAATCAGCGCTACAAAGAAGACTCGCTACCCATCGGTCAAAAGGGCCATGCTGAAAAAACTCTCAAAACCAGCAATGCAGGACAGGCCATGGAGAAATGGGAGCCTTGCTACACTGATGGGCGGGATGTAAATTGCCAACAGCCACTCTGGAGAAGTGTACGGTGTGTCCTGAAACATCTAAAAAACACAGCTTAGAGAGCATAGGGCACTTCCACTCATGGGGGTATAAATTGGGAAAATGAAAAATCAGCAAGACACAAGCACCCCAAAGTTTAGGGCTGCTCTGTTGACAAGGACCTCCACTTCATTCCACCTTCAATATCCCAGGAAAGAGAAAAATGGATAAAGAAGTTGTGGTCCTTATGTACAATGGAATATCACTCAGCCATGAAATCAATGTCATAAGGCTAGTAGCAGCATGATGAGTGGATTTAGGTACGACGATTCTAAGTGAAGTAAGTCACACAGAAAAGGACACTTCTCATAAGGTATCACTTATAGAGGGAATGTAAAAACCGTTACACTTGAACTGAATTACAAAACAGAACAGAGTCACACATGCAGAAAACACACTATGGCTGCTTAACGGGAAAGGTGAGGTGGGGTGATACATAAAACAAGGGTTTCAAATTAGCTCAGATACCGTTCCATAAACCCAATATGTAATAGACAAGACCTACTCCTTGCTCAGAGAACTGGATTCAACACGCCGTATTCACTGCAGAAGAATATATCTGATTGGTAATAATCTTAAAACCTATGTATTGATATCTCACTGTTAGTGTGTCAAGCGGGTGTAAAGCGGCATAAACACAGCCGTGAAAAGCAGCTAAACCCCATTATAAAAATAAATTACTTTTACAAACCCATGAAACCAAGACAGTGAAAGAGAGAGAAATTCTTACACAATGCGTTCAGGGGCTGTGATGCAACCTGGATTGACCATATCTAGACCCACAGCTGGATGAGACATAAGGGTGGACACTCTTGGGGCTGAGAGGTTTGGTGAGGTTGGGTGAGCAAACGCAGACCCATTAAAGTAATACTGCGTGGTACCCATCGCATGGGTCCCAAATCTCCAGGTTCAAGGGCATATTCCTACATCGAAAACATGCATGAGTAAACAAAAAGAGGGTACACCATGTGATGGGGAAAGGTTTCTAAAACGCACCTCATTTCTCTTCTCCTTGTGCCTGGTTTCGCCATTCCAGCCGCTTTACTAACAATCTCCCTACTTGGAGCATCATCACCATTAACCTCCTGTTCCGTACAGGTTGCAATTTCTCCTGAGGATGAACGGGTACACGGGGAACCATTGAGAGACTAGCTCTTGGTGTTGGGACAGGCACAGGTCACTCTATTTTTCCATCAGGAAGAAGAATTAACCACAGGCTCATCCTCCCCCCACGGAACCAGAACAGGGCCTGAAGGCATCTTGCACTTTTGCGGCCAGCTCTCAAAAAAGCGAGTTGTAAAATGGAGCTTCAGGGCACTGCAATTCACAACCCTGCAGAGTTATAAATGATAACTCTCGTCCACAAATATATTGAGGGAAGGCAAAGAAGAGGATTTGAAATCAAGGCAGAATTGCAGGAAACAGATTTCAGGAGGTAGATTCGAATCGCCTTTAAAGCACATGAAAAGCGGGCAAAACGTTGACAATGATGCCCTTGGCCAAAAAGGGCGTATGCGTTTTTTCCTGAATATATTCAGGAAAAAACGCATACGCCCTTTTTGGCCAACCAAGCAACCTGGAAAGGCAAATCAGCGCTACAAAGAAGACTCGCTACCCTTCGGTCAAAAGAGCCATGCTGAAAAACGTGTCAAAACCAGAAATGCAGGACAGGCCATGGAGAAATGGGAGCCTTGCTACACTGATGGGCGGGATGTAAATTGCCAACAGCCACTCTGGAGAAGTGTACGGTGTGTCCTGAAACATCTAAAAAACACAGCTTAGAGAGCATAGGGCACTTCCACTCATGGGGGTATAAATTGGGAAAATGAAAAATCAGCAAGACACAAGCACCCCAAAGTTTAGGGCTGCTCTGTTGACAAGGACCTCCACTTCATTCCACCTTCAATATCCCAGGAAAGAGAAAAATGGATAAAGAAGTTGTGGTCCTTATGTACAATGGAATATCACTCAGCCATGAAATCAATGTCATAAGGCTAGTAGCAGCATGATGAGTGGATTTAGGTACGAGGATTCTAAGTGAAATAAGTCACACAGAAAAGGACACTTCTCATAAGGTATCACTTATAGAGGGAATGTCAAAACCGTTACACTTGAACTGAATTACAAAACAGAACAGAGTCACACATGCAGAAAACACACTATGGCTGCTTAACGGGAAAGGTGAGGTGGGGTGATACATAAAACAAGGGTTTCAAATTAGCTCAGATACCGTTCCATAAACCCAATATGTAATAGACAAGACCTACTCCTTGCTCAGAGAACTGGATTCAACACGCTGTATTCACTGCACAAGAATATATCTGATTGGTAATAATCTTAAAACCTATGTATTGATATCTCACTGTTAGTGTGTCAAGCGGGTGTAAAGCGGCATAAACACAGCAGTTAAAAGCAGCTAAACCCCATTATAAAAATAAATTACTTTTACAAACCCATGAAACCAAGACAGTGAAAGAGAGAGAAATTCTTACACAATGCGTTCAGGGGCTGTGATGCAACCTGGATTGACCATATCTAGACCCACAGCTGGATGAGACATAAGGGTGGACACTCTTGGGGCTGAGAGGTTTGGTGAGGTTGGGTGAGCAAACGCAAACCCATTAAAGTAATACTGCGTGGTACCTATCGCATGGGTCCCTAATCTCCAGGTTCAAGGGCATATTGCTACATCGAAAACATGCATGAGAAAACAAAAAGAGGGTACACCATGTGATGGGGAAAGGTTTCTAAAACGCACCTCATTTCTCTTCTCCTTGTGCCTGGTTTCGCCATTCCAGCCGCTTTACTAACAATCTAGCTACTTGGAGCATCAGCACCTTTAACCTCGTGTTCCGTACAGTTTGCAATTTCTCCTGAGGATGAACGGGTACACGGGGAACCAGTGAGAGACTAGCTCTTCGTGTTGGGACAGGCACAGGTCACTCTATTTTTCCATCAGGGAGAAGAATTAACCACAGGCTCATCCTCCCCCCACGGAACCAGAACAGGGCCTGAAGGCATCTTGCACTTTTGCGGCCAGCTCTCAAAAAAGCGAGTTGTAAAATGGAGCTTCAGGGCACTGCAATTCACAACCCTGCAGAGTTATAAATGATAACTCTCGTCCACAAATATATTGAGGGAAGGCAAAGAAGAGGATTTGAAATCAAGGCAGAATTGCAGGAAACAGATTTCAGGAGGTAGATTCGAATCGCCTTTAAAGCACATGAAAAGCGGGCAAAACGTTGACAATGATGCCCTTGGCCAAAAAGGGCGTATGCGTTTTTTCCTGAATATATTCAGGAAAAAACGCATACGCCCTTTTTGGCCAACCAAGCAACCTGGAAAGGCAAATCAGCGCTACAAAGAAGACTCGCTACCCTTCGGTCAAAAGAGCCATGCTGAAAAACGTGTCAAAACCAGAAATGCAGGACAGGCCATGGAGAAATGGGAGCCTTGCTACACTGATGGGCGGGATGTAAATTGCCAACAGCCACTCTGGAGAAGTGTACGGTGTGTCCTGAAACATCTAAAAAACACAGCTTAGAGAGCATAGGGCACTTCCACTCATGGGGGTATAAATTGGGAAAATGAAAAATCAGCAAGACACAAGCACCCCAAAGTTTAGGGCTGCTCTGTTGACAAGGACCTCCACTTCATTCCACCTTCAATATCCCAGGAAAGAGAAAAATGGATAAAGAAGTTGTGGTCCTTATGTACAATGGAATATCACTCAGCCATGAAATCAATGTCATAAGGCTAGTAGCAGCATGATGAGTGGATTTAGGTACGAGGATTCTAAGTGAAATAAGTCACACAGAAAAGGACACTTCTCATAAGGTATCACTTATAGAGGGAATGTCAAAACCGTTACACTTGAACTGAATTACAAAACAGAACAGAGTCACACATGCAGAAAACACACTATGGCTGCTTAACGGGAAAGGTGAGGTGGGGTGATACATAAAACAAGGGTTTCAAATTAGCTCAGATACCGTTCCATAAACCCAATATGTAATAGACAAGACCTACTCCTTGCTCAGAGAACTGGATTCAACACGCTGTATTCACTGCACAAGAATATATCTGATTGGTAATAATCTTAAAACCTATGTATTGATATCTCACTGTTAGTGTGTCAAGCGGGTGTAAAGCGGCATAAACACAGCAGTTAAAAGCAGCTAAACCCCATTATAAAAATAAATTACTTTTACAAACCCATGAAACCAAGACAGTGAAAGAGAGAGAAATTCTTACACAATGCGTTCAGGGGCTGTGATGCAACCTGGATTGACCATATCTAGACCCACAGCTGGATGAGACATAAGGGTGGACACTCTTGGGGCTGAGAGGTTTGGTGAGGTTGGGTGAGCAAACGCAAACCCATTAAAGTAATACTGCGTGGTACCTATCGCATGGGTCCCTAATCTCCAGGTTCAAGGGCATATTGCTACATCGAAAACATGCATGAGAAAACAAAAAGAGGGTACACCATGTGATGGGGAAAGGTTTCTAAAACGCACCTCATTTCTCTTCTCCTTGTGCCTGGTTTCGCCATTCCAGCCGCTTTACTAACAATCTAGCTACTTGGAGCATCAGCACCTTTAACCTCGTGTTCCGTACAGTTTGCAATTTCTCCTGAGGATGAACGGGTACACGGGGAACCAGTGAGAGACTAGCTCTTCGTGTTGGGACAGGCACAGGTCACTCTATTTTTCCATCAGGGAGAAGAATTAACCACAGGCTCATCCTCCCCCCACGGAACCAGAACAGGGCCTGAAGGCATCTTGCACTTTTGCGGCCAGCTCTCAAAAAAGCGAGTTGTAAAGTGGAGCTTCAGAGCACTGCAATTCACAAACCTGCAGAGTTATAAATGATAACTCTCGTCCACAAATATATTGAGGGAAGGCAAAGAAGAGGATTTGAAATCAAGGCAGAATTGCAGGAAACAGATTTCAGGAGGTAGATTCGAATCGCCTTTAAAGCACATGAAAAGCGGCAAATCGTTGACAATGATGCCCTTGGCCAAAAAGGGCGTATGCGTTTTTTCCTGAATATATTCAGGAAAAACCGCATACGCCCTTTTTGGCCAACCAAGCAACCTGGAAAGGCAAATCAGCGCTACAAAGAAGACTCGCTACCCATCGGTCAAAAGGGCCATGCTGAAAAAAGTCTCAAAACCAGCAATGCAGGACAGGCCATGGAGAAATGGGAGCCTTGCTACACTGATGGGCGGGATGTAAATTGCCAACAGCCACTCTGGAGAAGTGTACGGTGTGTCCTGAAACATCTAAAAAACACAGCTTAGAGAGCATAGGGCACTTCCACTCATGGGGGTATAAATTGGGAAAATGAAAAATCAGCAAGACACAAGCACCCCAAAGTTTAGGGCTGCTCTGTTGACAAGGACCTCCACTTCATTCCACCTTCAATATCCCAGGAAAGAGAAAAATGGATAAAGAAGTTGTGGTCCTTATGTACAATGGAATATCACTCAGCCATGAAATCAATGTCATAAGGCTAGTAGCAGCATGATGAGTGGATTTAGGTACGACGATTCTAAGTGAAGTAAGTCACACAGAAAAGGACACTTCTCATAAGGTATCACTTATAGAGGGAATGTAAAAACCGTTACACTTGAACTGAATTACAAAACAGAACAGAGTCACACATGCAGAAAACACACTATGGCTGCTTAACGGGAAAGGTGAGTTGGGGTGATACATAAAACAAGGGTTTCAAATTAGCTCAGATACCGTTCCATAAACCCAATATGTAATAGACAAGATCTACTCCTTGCTCAGAGAAGTAGACTCAACAAACCCTATTCACCGCACAAGAATATATCTGACTAGTAATAATCTTAAAACCTATGTATTGATATCTCTCTGTTAGTGTGTCAAGTGGGTGTAAAGCGGCATAAACACAGCAGTGAAAAGCAGCTAAACCCCATTATAAAAATAAATTACTTTAAAAAACCCATGAAACCAAGACAGTGAAAGACAGAGAAATTCTTACACGATGCGTTCAGGGGCTGTGATGCAACCTGGATTGACCATATCTAGACCCACAGCTGGATGAGACATAAGGGTGGACACTCTTGGGGCTGAGAGGTTTGGTGAGGTTGGGTGAGCAAACGCAGACCCATTAAAGTAATACTGCGTGGTACCTATCGCATGGGTCCCTAATCTCCAGGTTCAAGGGCATATTCCTACATCGAAAACATGCATGAGAAAACAAAAAGAGGGTACACCATGTGATGGGGAAAGGTTTCTAAAACGCACCTCATTTCTCTTCTCCTTGTGCCTGGTTTCGCCATTCCAGCCGCTTTACTAACAATCTAGCTACTTGGAGCATCAGCACCTTTAACCTCGTGTTCCGTACAGGTTGAAATTTCTCCTGAGGATGAACGGGTACACGGGGAACCAGTGAGAGACTAGCTCTTGGTGTTGGGACAGGCACAGGTCACTCTATTTTTCCATCAGGGAGAAGAATTAACCACAGGCTCATCCTCCCCCCACGGAACCAGAACAGGGCCTGAAGGCATCTTGCACTTTTGCGGCCAGCTCTCAAAAAAGCGAGTTGTAAAGTGGAGCTTCAGAGCACTGCAATTCACAAACCTGCAGAGTTATAAATGATAACTCTCGTCCACAAATATATTGAGGGAAGGCAAAGAAGAGGATTTGAAATCAAGGCAGAATTGCAGGAAACAGATTTCAGGAGGTAGATTCGAATCGCCTTTAAAGCACATGAAAAGCGGCAAAACGTTGACAATGATGCCCTTGGCCAAAAAGGGCGTATGCGTTTTTTCCTGAATATATTCAGGAAAAAACGCATACGCCCTTTTTGGCCAACCAAGCAACCTGGAAAGGCAAATCAGCGCTACAAAGAAGACTCGCTACCCATCGGTCAAAAGGGCCATGCTGAAAAAAGTCTCAAAACCAGCAATGCAGGACAGGCCATGGAGAAATGGGAGCCTTGCTACACTGATGGGCGGGATGTAAATTGCCAACAGCCACTCTGGAGAAGTGTACGGTGTGTCCTGAAACATCTAAAAAACACAGCTTAGAGAGCATAGGGCACTTCCACTCATGGGGGTATAAATTGGGAAAATGAAAAATCAGCAAGACACAAGCACCCCAAAGTTTAGGGCTGCTCTGTTGACAAGGACCTCCACTTCATTCCACCTTCAATATCCCAGGAAAGAGAAAAATGGATAAAGAAGTTGTGGTCCTTATGTACAATGGAATATCACTCAGCCATGAAATCAATGTCATAAGGCTAGTAGCAGCATGATGAGTGGATTTAGGTACGACGATTCTAAGTGAAATAAGTCACACAGAAAAGGACACTTCTCATAAGGTATCACTTATAGAGGGAATGTCAAAACCGTTACACTTGAACTGAATTACAAAACAGAACAGAGTCACACATGCAGAAAACACACTATGGCTGCTTAACGGGAAAGGTGAGGTGGGGTGATACATAAAACAAGGGTTTCAAATTAGCTCAGATACCGTTCCATAAACCCAATATGTAATAGACAAGACCTACTCCTTGCTCAGAGAACTGGACTCAACACGCCCTATTCACCGCACAAGAATATATCTGACTAGTAATAATCTTAAAACCTATGTATTGATATCTCTCTGTTAGTGTGTCAAGTGGGTGTAAAGCGGCATAAACACAGCAGTGAAAAGCAGCTAAACCGCATTATAAAAATAAATTACTTCGAAAAACCCATGAAACAAAGACAGTGAAAGAGAGAGAAATTCTTACACAATGCGTTCAGGGGCTGTGATGCAACCTGGATTGACCATATCTAGACCCACAGCTGGAGGAGACATAAGGGTGGACACTCTTGGGGCTGAGAGGTTTGGTGAGGTTGGGTGAGCAAACGCCGACCCTTTAAAGTAATACTGCGTGGTACCCATCGCATGGGTCCCAAATCTCCAGGTTCAAGGGCATCTTCCTACATCGAAAACATGCATGAGAAAACAAAAGGATGGTACACCATGTGATGGGGAAAGGTTTCTAAAACGCACCTCATTTCTCTTCTCCTTGTGCCCGGGTTCGCCATTCCAGCCGCTTTACTAACAATCTCCCTACTTGGAGCATCAGCACCTTTAACCTCCTGTTCCGTACAGGTTGCAATTTGTCCTGAGGATGAACGGGTACACGGGGAACCAGTGAGAGACTAGCTCTTGGTGTTGGGACAGGCACAGGTCACTCTATTTTCCCATCAGGAAGAAGAATTAACCACAGGCTCATCCTCCCCCTCGGAACCAGAACAGGGCCTGAAGCCATCCTGCGCTTTTGCGGCCAGCTCCCAAAAATGCGAGTTGTAAAATGGAGATTCAGGGCACTGCAATTCACAGACCTGCAGAGTTATAAATGATAACTCTCGTCCACAAATATATTGAGGGAAGGCAAAGAAGAGGATTTGAAATCAAGGCAGAATTGCAGGAAACAGATTTCAGGAGGTAGATTCGAATCGCCTTTAAAGCACATGAAAAGCGGCAAATCGTTGACAATGATGCCCTTGGCCAAAAAGGGCGTATGCGTTTTTTCCTGAATATATTCAGGAAAAACCGCATACGCCCTTTTTGGCCAACCAAGCAACCTGGAAAGGCAAATCAGCGCTACAAAGAAGACTCGCTACCCTTCGGTCAAAAGGGCATTGCTGAAAAACGTGTCAAAACCAGAAATGCAGGACAGGCCATGGAGAAATGGGAGCCTTGCTACACTGATGGGCGGGATGTAAATTGCCAACAGCCACTCTGGAGAAGTGTACGGTGTGTCCTGAAACATCTAAAAAACACAGCTTAGAGAGCATAGGGCACTTCCACTCATGGGGGTATAAATTGGGAAAATGAAAAATCAGCAAGACACAAGCACCCCAAAGTTTAGGGCTGCTCTGTTGACAAGGACCTCCACTTCATTCCACCTTCAATATCCCAGGAAAGAGAAAAATGGATAAAGAAGTTGTGGTCCTTATGTACAATGGAATATCACTCAGCCATGAAATCAATGTCATAAGGCTAGTAGCAGCATGATGAGTGGATTTAGGTACGACGATTCTAAGTGAAATAAGTCACACAGAAAAGGACACTTCTCATAAGGTATCACTTATAGAGGGAATGTCAAAACCGTTACACTTGAACTGAATTACAAAACAGAACAGAGTCACACATGCAGAAAACACACTATGGCTGCTTAACGGGAAAGGTGAGGTGGGGTGATACATAAAACAAGGGTTTCAAATTAGCTCAGATACCGTTCCATAAACCCAATATGTAATAGACAAGACCTACTCCTTGCTCAGAGAACTGGACTCAACACGCCCTATTCACCGCACAAGAATATATCTGACTAGTAATAATCTTAAAACCTATGTATTGATATCTCTCTGTTAGTGTGTCAAGTGGGTGTAAAGCGGCATAAACACAGCAGTGAAAAGCAGCTAAACCCCATTATAAAAATAAATTACTTCGAAATACCCATGAAACCAAGACAGTGAAAGAGAGAGAAATTCTTACACAATGCGTTCAGGGGCTGTGATGCAACCTGGATTGACCATATCTAGACCCACAGCTGGAGGAGACATAAGGGTGGACACTCTTGGGGCTGAGAGGTTTGGTGAGGTTGGGTGAGCAAACGCAGACCCATTAAAGTAATACTGCGTGGTACCCATCGCATGGGTCCCAAATCTCCAGGTTCAAGGGCATATTCCTACATCGAAAACATGCATGAGTAAACAAAAAGAGGGTACACCATGTGATGCGGAAAGGTTTCTAAAACGCACCTCATTTCTCTTCTCCTTGTGCCTGGTTTCGCCATTCCAGCCGGTTTACTAACAATCTCCCTACTTGGAGCATCATCACCATTAACCTCCTGTTCCGTACAGGTTGCAATTTCTCCTGAGGATGAACGGGTACACGGGGAACCAGTGAGAGACTAGCTCTTGGTGTTGGGACAGGCACAGGTCACTCTATTTTTCCATCAGGAAGAAGAATTAACCACAGGCTCATCCTCCCCCCACGGAACCAGAACAGGGCCTGAAGGCATCTTGCACTTTTGCGGCCAGCTCTCAAAAAAGCGAGTTGTAAAATGGAGCTTCAGGGCACTGCAATTCACAACCCTGCAGAGTTATAAATGATAACTCTCGTCCACAAATATATTGAGGGAAGGCAAAGAAGAGGATTTGAAATCAAGGCAGAATTGCAGGAAACAGATTTCAGGAGGTAGATTCGAATCGCCTTTAAAGCACATGAAAAGCGGGCAAAACGTTGACAATGATGCCCTTGGCCAAAAAGGGCGTATGCGTTTTTTCCTGAATATATTCAGGAAAAAACGCATACGCCCTTTTTGGCCAACCAAGCAACCTGGAAAGGCAAATCAGCGCTACAAAGAAGACTCGCTACCCTTCGGTCAAAAGGGCCATGCTGAAAAACGTGTCAAAACCAGAAATGCAGGACAGGCCATGGAGAAATGGGAGCCTTGCTACACTGATGGGCGGGATGTAAATTGCCAACAGCCACTCTGGAGAAGTGTACGGTGTGTCCTGAAACATCTAAAAAACACAGCTTAGAGAGCATAGGGCACTTCCACTCATGGGGGTATAAATTGGGAAAATGAAAAATCAGCAAGACACAAGCACCCCAAAGTTTAGGGCTGCTCTGTTGACAAGGACCTCCACTTCATTCCACCTTCAATATCCCAGGAAAGAGAAAAATGGATAAAGAAGTTGTGGTCCTTATGTACAATGGAATATCACTCAGCCATGAAATCAATGTCATAAAGCTAGTAGCAGCATGATGAGTGGATTTAGGTACGAGGATTCTAAGTGAAATAAGTCACACAGAAAAGGACACTTCTCATAAGGTATCACTTATAGAGGGAATGTCAAAACCGTTACACTTGAACTGAATTACAAAACAGAACAGAGTCACACATGCAGAAAACACACTATGGCTGCTTAACGGGAAAGGTGAGGTGGGGTGATACATAAAACAAGGGTTTCAAATTAGCTCAGATACCGTTCCATAAACCCAATATGTAATAGACAAGACCTACTCCTTGCTCAGAGAACTGGACTCAACACGCCCTATTCACCGCACAAGAATATATCTGACTAGTAATAATCTTAAAACCTATGTATTGATATCTCTCTGTTAGTGTGTCAAGTGGGTGTAAAGCGGCATAAACACAGCAGTGAAAAGCAGCTAAACCCCATTATAAAAATAAATTACTTCGAAAAACCCATGAAACCAAGACAGTGAAAGAGAGAGAAATTCTTACACAATGCGTTCAGGGGCTGTGATGCAACCTGGATTGACCATATCTAGACCCACAGCTGGAGGAGACATAAGGGTGGACACTCTTGGGGCTGAGAGGTTTGGTGAGGTTGGGTGAGCAAACGCCGACCCTTTAAAGTAATACTGCGTGGTACCCATCGCATGGGTCCCAAATCTCCAGGTTCAAGGGCATCTTCCTACATCGAAAACATGCATGAGAAAACAAAAGGATGGTACACCATGTGATGGGGAAAGGTTTCTAAAACGCACCTCATTTCTCTTCTCCTTGTGCCCGGGTTCGCCATTCCAGCCACTTTACTAACAATCTCCCTACTTGGAGCATCAGCACCTTTAACCTCCTGTTCCGTACAGGTTGCAATTTGTCCTGAGGATGAACGGGTACACGGGGAACCAGTGAGAGACTAGCTCTTGGTGTTGGGACAGGCACAGGTCACTCTATTTTCCCATCAGGAAGAAGAATTAACCACAGGCTCATCCTCCCCCTCGGAACCAGAACAGGGCCTGAAGCCATCCTGCGCTTTTGCGGCCAGCTCCCAAAAATGCGAGTTGTAAAATGGAGATTCAGGGCACTGCAATTCACAAACCTGCAGAGTTATAAATGATAACTCTCGTCCACAAATATATTGAGGGAAGGCAAAGAAGAGGATTTGAAATCAAGGCAGAATTGCAGGAAACAGATTTCAGGAGGTAGATTCGAATCGCCTTTAAAGCACATGAAAAGCGGCAAATCGTTGACAATGATGCCCTTGGCCAAAAAGGGCGTATGCGTTTTTTCCTGAATATATTCAGGAAAAAACGCATACGCCCTTTTTGGCCAACCAAGCAACCTGGAAAGGCAAATCAGCGCTACAAAGAAGACTCGCTACCCATCGGTCAAAAGGGCCATGCTGAAAAAAGTGTCAAAACCAGCAATGCAGGACAGGCCATGGAGAAATGGGAGCCTTGCTACACTGATGGGCGGGATGTAAATTGCCAACAGCCACTCTGGAGAAGTGTACGGTGTGTCCTGAAACATCTAAAAAACACAGCTTAGAGAGCATAGGGCACTTCCACTCATGGGGGTATAAATTGGGAAAATGAAAAATCAGCAAGACACAAGCACCCCAAAGTTTAGGGCTGCTCTGTTGACAAGGACCTCCACTTCATTCCACCTTCAATATCCCAGGAAAGAGAAAAATGGATAAAGAAGTTGTGGTCCTTATGTACAATGGAATATCACTCAGCCATGAAATCAATGTCATAAGGCTAGTAGCAGCATGATGAGTGGATTTAGGTACGACGATTCTAAGTGAAGTAAGTCACACAGAAAAGGACACTTCTCATAAGGTATCACTTATAGAGGGAATGTAAAAACCGTTACACTTGAACTGAATTACAAAACAGAACAGAGTCACACATGCAGAAAACACACTATGGCTGCTTAACGGGAAAGGTGAGGTGGGGTGATACATAAAACAAGGGTTTCAAATTAGCTCAGATACCGTTCCATAAACCCAATATGTAATAGACAAGACCTACTCCTTGCTCAGAGAACTGGATTCAACACGCTGTATTCACTGCACAAGAATATATCTGATTGGTAATAATCTTAAAACCTATGTATTGATATCTCACTGTTAGTGTGTCAAGCGGGTGTAAAGCGGCATAAACACAGCAGTTAAAAGCAGCTAAACCGCATTATAAAAATAAATTACTTCGAAAAACCCATGAAACCAAGACAGTGAAAGAGAGAGAAATTCTTACACAATGCGTTCAGGGGCTGTGATGCAACCTGGATTGACCATATCTAGACCCACAGCTGGATGAGACATAAGGGTGGACACTCTTGGGGCTGAGAGGTTTGGTGAGGTTGGGTGAGCAAACGCAGACCCATTAAAGTAATACTGCGTGGTACCTATCGCATGGGTCCCTAATCTCCAGGTTCAAGGGCATATTGCTACATCGAAAACATGCATGAGAAAACAAAAAGAGGGTACACCATGTGATGGGGAAAGGTTTCTAAAACGCACCTCATTTCTCTTCTCCTTGTGCCTGGTTTCGCCATTCCAGCCGCTTTACTAACAATCTAGCTACTTGGAGCATCAGCACCTTTAACCTCGTGTTCCGTACAGTTTGCAATTTCTCCTGAGGATGAACGGGTACACGGGGAACCAGTGAGAGACTAGCTCTTCGTGTTGGGACAGGCACAGGTCACTCTATTTTTCCATCAGGGAGAAGAATTAACCACAGGCTCATCCTCCCCCCACGGAACCAGAACAGGGCCTGAAGGCATCTTGCACTTTTGCGGCCAGCTCTCAAAAAAGCGAGTTGTAAAGTGGAGCTTCAGAGCACTGCAATTCACAAACCTGCAGAGTTATAAATGATAACTCTCGTCCACAAATATATTGAGGGAAGGCAAAGAAGAGGATTTGAAATCAAGGCAGAATTGCAGGAAACAGATTTCAGGAGGTAGATTCGAATCGCCTTTAAAGCACATGAAAAGCGGCAAATCGTTGACAATGATGCCCTTGGCCAAAAAGGGCGTATGCGTTTTTTCCTGAATATATTCAGGAAAAACCGCATACGCCCTTTTTGGCCAACCAAGCAACCTGGAAAGGCAAATCAGCGCTACAAAGAAGACTCGCTACCCATCGGTCAAAAGGGCCATGCTGAAAAAAGTCTCAAAACCAGCAATGCAGGACAGGCCATGGAGAAATGGGAGCCTTGCTACACTGATGGGCGGGATGTAAATTGCCAACAGCCACTCTGGAGAAGTGTACGGTGTGTCCTGAAACATCTAAAAAACACAGCTTAGAGAGCATAGGGCACTTCCACTCATGGGGGTATAAATTGGGAAAATGAAAAATCAGCAAGACACAAGCACCCCAAAGTTTAGGGCTGCTCTGTTGACAAGGACCTCCACTTCATTCCACCTTCAATATCCCAGGAAAGAGAAAAATGGATAAAGAAGTTGTGGTCCTTATGTACAATGGAATATCACTCAGCCATGAAATCAATGTCATAAGGCTAGTAGCAGCATGATGAGTGGATTTAGGTATGACGATTCTAAGTGAAGTAAGTCACACAGAAAAGGACACTTCTCATAAGGTATCACTTATAGAGGGAATGTAAAAACCGTTACACTTGAACTGAATTACAAAACAGAACAGAGTCACACATGCAGAAAACACACTATGGCTGCTTAACGGGAAAGGTGAGTTGGGGTGATACATAAAACAAGGTTTTCAAATTAGCTCAGATACCGTTCCATAAACCCAATATGTAATAGACAAGATCTACTCCTTGCTCAGAGAAGTAGACTCAACAAACCCTATTCACCGCACAAGAATATATCTGACTAGTAATAATCTTAAAACCTATGTATTGATATCTCTCTGTTAGTGTGTCAAGTGGGTGTAAAGCGGCATAAACACAGCAGTGAAAAGCAGCTAAACCCCATTATAAAAATAAATTACTTTAAAAAACCCATGAAACCAAGACAGTGAAAGACAGAGAAATTCTTACACGATGCGTTCAGGGGCTGTGATGCAACCTGGATTGACCATATCTAGACCCACAGCTGGATGAGACATAAGGGTGGACACTCTTGGGGCTGAGAGGTTTGGTGAGGTTGGGTGAGCAAACGCAGACCCATTAAAGTAATACTGCGTGGTACCTATCGCATGGGTCCCTAATCTCCAGGTTCAAGGGCATATTCCTACATCGAAAACATGCATGAGAAAACAAAAAGAGGGTACACCATGTGATGGGGAAAGGTTTCTAAAACGCACCTCATTTCTCTTCTCCTTGTGCCTGGTTTCGCCATTCCAGCCGCTTTACTAACAATCTAGCTACTTGGAGCATCAGCACCTTTAACCTCGTGTTCCGTACAGGTTGAAATTTCTCCTGAGGATGAACGGGTACACGGGGAACCAGTGAGAGACTAGCTCTTGGTGTTGGGACAGGCACAGGTCACTCTATTTTTCCATCAGGGAGAAGAATTAACCACAGGCTCATCCTCCCCCCACGGAACCAGAACAGGGCCTGAAGGCATCTTGCACTTTTGCGGCCAGCTCTCAAAAAAGCGAGTTGTAAAGTGGAGCTTCAGAGCACTGCAATTCACAAACCTGCAGAGTTATAAATGATAACTCTCGTCCACAAATATATTGAGGGAAGGCAAAGAAGAGGATTTGAAATCAAGGCAGAATTGCAGGAAACAGATTTCAGGAGGTAGATTCGAATCGCCTTTAAAGCACATGAAAAGCGGCAAAACGTTGACAATGATGCCCTTGGCCAAAAAGGGCGTATGCGTTTTTTCCTGAATATATTCAGGAAAAAACGCATACGCCCTTTTTGGCCAACCAAGCAACCTGGAAAGGCAAATCAGGGCTACAAAGAAGACTCGCTACCCATCGGTCAAAAGGGCCATGCTGAAAAAAGTCTCAAAACCAGCAATGCAGGACAGGCCATGGAGAAATGGGAGCCTTGCTACACTGATGGGCGGGATGTAAATTGCCAACAGCCACTCTGGAGAAGTGTACGGTGTGTCCTGAAACATCTAAAAAACACAGCTTAGAGAGCATAGGGCACTTCCACTCATGGGGGTATAAATTGGGAAAATGAAAAATCAGCAAGACACAAGCACCCCAAAGTTTAGGGCTGCTCTGTTGACAAGGACCTCCACTTCATTCCACCTTCAATATCCCAGGAAAGAGAAAAATGGATAAAGAAGTTGTGGTCCTTATGTACAATGGAATATCACTCAGCCATGAAATCAATGTCATAAGGCTAGTAGCAGCATGATGAGTGGATTTAGGTACGACGATTCTAAGTGAAATAAGTCACACAGAAAAGGACACTTCTCATAAGGTATCACTTATAGAGGGAATGTCAAAACCGTTACACTTGAACTGAATTACAAAACAGAACAGAGTCACACATGCAGAAAACACACTATGGCTGCTTAACGGGAAAGGTGAGGTGGGGTGATACATAAAACAAGGGTTTCAAATTAGCTCAGATACCGTTCCATAAACCCAATATGTAATAGACAAGACCTACTCCTTGCTCAGAGAACTGGACTCAACACGCCCTATTCACCGCACAAGAATATATCTGACTAGTAATAATCTTAAAACCTATGTATTGATATCTCTCTGTTAGTGTGTCAAGTGGGTGTAAAGCGGCATAAACACAGCAGTGAAAAGCAGCTAAACCGCATTATAAAAATAAATTACTTCGAAAAACCCATGAAACAAAGACAGTGAAAGAGAGAGAAATTCTTACACAATGCGTTCAGGGGCTGTGATGCAACCTGGATTGACCATATCTAGACCCACAGCTGGAGGAGACATAAGGGTGGACACTCTTGGGGCTGAGAGGTTTGGTGAGGTTGGGTGAGCAAACGCCGACCCTATAAAGTAATACTGCGTGGTACCCATCGCATGGGTCCCAAATCTCCAGGTTCAAGGGCATCTTCCTACATCGAAAACATGCATGAGAAAACAAAAGGATGGTACACCATGTGATGGGGAAAGGTTTCTAAAACGCACCTCATTTCTCTTCTCCTTGTGCCCGGGTTCGCCATTCCAGCCGCTTTACTAACAATCTCCCTACTTGGAGCATCAGCACCTTTAACCTCCTGTTCCGTACAGGTTGCAATTTGTCCTGAGGATGAACGGGTACACGGGGAACCAGTGAGAGACTAGCTCTTGGTGTTGGGACAGGCACAGGTCACTCTATTTTCCCATCAGGAAGAAGAATTAACCACAGGCTCATCCTCCCCCTCGGAACCAGAACAGGGCCTGAAGCCATCCTGCGCTTTTGCGGCCAGCTCCCAAAAATGCGAGTTGTAAAATGGAGATTCAGGGCACTGCAATTCACAGACCTGCAGAGTTATAAATGATAACTCTCGTCCACAAATATATTGAGGGAAGGCAAAGAAGAGGATTTGAAATCAAGGCAGAATTGCAGGAAACAGATTTCAGGAGGTAGATTCGAATCGCCTTTAAAGCACATGAAAAGCGGCAAATCGTTGACAATGATGCCCTTGGCCAAAAAGGGCGTATGCGTTTTTTCCTGAATATATTCAGGAAAAACCGCATACGCCCTTTTTGGCCAACCAAGCAACCTGGAAAGGCAAATCAGCGCTACAAAGAAGACTCGCTACCCATCGGTCAAAAGGGCCATGCTGAAAAAAGTCTCAAAACCAGAAATGCAGGACAGGCCATGGAGAAATGGGAGCCTTGCTACACTGATGGGCGGGATGTAAATTGCCAACAGCCACTCTGGAGAAGTGTACGGTGTGTCCTGAAACATCTAAAAAACACAGCTTAGAGAGCATAGGGCACTTCCACTCATGGGGGTATAAATTGGGAAAATGAAAAATCAGCAAGACACAAGCACCCCAAAGTTTAGGGCTGCTCTGTTGACAAGGGCCTCCACTTCATTCCACGTTCAATATCCCAGGAAAGAGAAAAATGGATAAAGAAGTTGTGGTCCTTATGTACAGTGGAATATCACTCAGCCATGAAATCAATGTCATAAGGCTAGTAGCAGCATGATGAGTGGATTTAGGTACGACGATTCTAAGTGAAGTAAGTCACACAGAAAAGGACACTTCTCATAAGGTATCACTTATAGAGGGAATGTCAAAACCGTTACACTTGAACTGAATTACAAAACAGAACAGAGTCACACATGCAGAAAACACACTATGGCTGCTTAACGGGAAAGGTGAGGTGGGGTGATACATAAAACAAGGGTTTCAAATTAGCTCAGATACCGTTCCATAAACCCAATATGTAATAGACAAGACCTACTCCTTGCTCAGAGAACTGGACTCAATACGCCCTATTCACCGCACAAGAATATATCTGACTAGTAATAATCTTAAAACCTATGTATTGATATCTCTCTGTTAGTGTGTCAAGTGGGTGTAAAGCGGCATAAACACAGCAGTGAAAAGCAGCTAAACCGCATTATAAAAATAAATTACTTCGAAAAACCCATGAAACCAAGACAGTGAAAGAGAGAGAAATTCTTACACAATGCGTTCAGGGGCTGTGATGCAACCTGGATTGACCATATCTAGACCCACAGCTGGATGAGACATAAGGGTGGACACTCTTGGGGCTGAGAGGTTTGGTGAGGTTGGGTGAGCAAACGCAGACCCATTAAAGTAATACTGCGTGGTACCTATCGCATGGGTCCCTAATCTCCAGGTTCAAGGGCATCTTCCTACATCGAAAACATGCATGAGAAAACAAAAAGAGGGTACACCATGTGATGGGGAAAGGTTTCTAAAACGCACCTCATTTCTCTTCTCCTTGTGCCTGGTTTCGCCATTCCAGCCGCTTTACTAACAATCTCCCTACTTGGAGCATCAGCACCTTTAACCTCCTGTTCCGTACAGGTTGCAATTTCTCCTGAGGATGAACGGGTACACGGGGAACCAGTGAGAGACTAGCTCTTGGTGTTGGGACAGGCACAGGTCACTCTATTTTTCCGTCAGGGAGAAGAATTAACCACAGGCTCATCCTCCCCCCACGGAACCAGAACAGGGCCTGAAGGCATCATGCACTTTTGCGGCCAGCTCTCAAAAAAGCGAGTTGTAAAATGGAGCTTCAGGGCACTGCAATTCACAAACCTGCAGAGTTATAAATGATAACTCTCGTCCACAAATATATTGAGGGAAGGCAAAGAAGAGGATTTGAAATCAAGGCAGAATTGCAGGAAACAGATTTCAGGAGGTAAATTCGAATCGCCTTTAAAGCACATGAAAAGCGGCAAAACGTTGACAATGATGCCCTTGGCCAAAAAGGGCGTATGCGTTTTTTCCTGAATATATTCAGGAAAAAACGCATACGCCCTTTTTGGCCAACCAAGCAACCTGGAAAGGCAAATCAGCGCTACAAAGAAGACTCGCTACCCTTCGGTCAAAAGGGCCATGCTGAAAAAAGTCTCAAAACCAGAAATGCAGGACAGGCCATGGAGAAATGGGAGCCTTGCTACACTGATGGGCGGGATGTAAATTGCCAACAGCCACTCTGGAGAAGTGTACGGTGTGTCCTGAAACATCTAAAAAACACAGCTTAGAGAGCATAGGGCACTTCCACTCATGGGGGTATAAATTGGGAAAATGAAAAATCAGCAAGACACAAGCACCCCAAAGTTTAGGGCTGCTCTGTTGACAAGGACCTCCACTTCATTCCACCTTCAATATCCCAGGAAAGAGAAAAATGGATAAAGAAGTTGTGGTCCTTATGTACAATGGAATATCACTCAGCCATGAAATCAATGTCATAAGGCTAGTAGCAGCATGATGAGTGGATTTAGGTACGACGATTCTAAGTGAAATAAGTCACACAGAAAAGGACACTTCTCATAAGGTATCACTTATAGAGGGAATGTCAAAACCGTTACACTTGAACTGAATTACAAAACAGAACAGAGTCACACATGCAGAAAACACAGTATGGCTGCTTAACGGGAAAGGTGAGGTGGGGTGATACATAAAACAAGGGTTTCAAATTAGCTCAGATACCGTTTTCAGGAGGTAGATTCGAATCGCCTTTAAAGCACATGAAAAGCGGCAAATCGTTGACAATGATGCCCTTGGCCAAAAAGGGCGTATGCGTTTTTTCCTGAATATATTCAGGAAAAACCGCATACGCCCTTTTTGGCCAACCAAGCAACCTGGAAAGGCAAATCAGCGCTACAAAGAAGACTCGCTACCCATCGGTCAAAAGGGCCATGCTGAAAAAAGTCTCAAAACCAGCAATGCAGGACAGGCCATGGAGAAATGGGAGCCTTGCTACACTGATGGGCGGGATGTAAATTGCCAACAGCCACTCTGGAGAAGTGTACGGTGTGTCCTGAAACATCTAAAATACACAGCTTAGAGAGCATAGGGCACTTCCACTCATGGGGGTATAAATTGGGAAAATGAAAAATCAGCAAGACACAAGCACCCCAAAGTTTAGGGCTGCTCTGTTGACAAGGACCTCCACTTCATTCCACCTTCAATATCCCAGGAAAGAGAAAAATGGATAAAGAAGTTGTGGTCCTTATGTACAATGGAATATCACTCAGCCATGAAATCAATGTCATAAGGCTAGTAGCAGCATGATGAGTGGATTTAGGTACGACGATTCTAAGTGAAATAAGTCACACAGAAAAGGACACTTCTCATAAGGTATCACTTATAGAGGGAATGTAAAAACCGTTACACTTGAACTGAATTACAAAACAGAACAGAGTCACACATGCAGAAAACACACTGTGGCTGCTTAACGGGAAAGGTGAGGTGGGGTGATACATAAAACAAGGGTTTCAAATTAGCTCAGATACCGTTCCATAAACCCAATATGTAATAGACAAGACCTACTCCTTGCTCAGAGAACTGGACTCAACACGCCCTATTCACCGCAGAAGAATATATCTGACTAGTAATAATCTTAAAACCTATGTATTGATATCTCTCTGTTAGTGTGTCAAGTGGGTGTAAAGCGGCATAAACACAGCAGTGAAAAGCAGCTAAACCCCATTATAAAAATAAATTACTTTGAAACACCCATGAAACAAAGACAGTGAAAGAGAGAGAAATTCTTACACAATTCGTTCAGGGGCTGTGATGCAACCTGGATTAACCATATCTAGACCCACAGCTGGAGGAGACATAAGGGTGGACACTCTTGGGGCTGAGAGGTTTGGTGAGGTTGGGTGAGCAAACGCAGACCCTTTAAAGTAATACTGCATGGTACCCATCGCATGGGTCCCAAATCTCCAGGTTCAAGGGCATCTTCCTACATCGAAAACATGCATGAGAAAACAAAAAGATGGTACACCATGTGATGGGGAAAGGTTTCTAAAACGCACCTCATTTCTCTTCTCCTTGTGCCCGGGTTGGCCATTCCAGCCGCTTTACTAACAATCTCCCTACTTGGAGCATCAGCACCTTTAACCTCCTGTTCCGTACAGGTTGCAATTTGTCCTGAGGATGAACGGGTACACGGGGAACCAGTGAGAGACTAGCTCTTGGTGTTGGGACAGGCACAGGTCACTCTATTTTCCCATCAGGAAGAAGAATTAACCACAGGCTCATCCTCCCCCCCGGAACCAGAACAGGGCCTGAAGCCATCCTGCGCTTTTGCGCCAGCTCCCAAAAATGCGAGTTGTAAAATGGAGATTCAGGGCACTGCAATTCACAAACCTGCAGAGTTATAAATGATAACTCTCGTCCACAAATATATTGAGGGAAGGCAAAGAAGAGGATTTGAAATCAAGGCAGAATTGCAGGAAACAGATTTCAGGAGGTAGATTCGAATCGCCTTTAAAGCACATGAAAAGCGGCAAATCGTTGACAATGATGCCCTTGGCCAAAAAGGGCGTATGCGTTTTTTCCTGAATATATTCAGGAAAAAACGCATACGCCCTTTTTGGCCAACCAAGCAACCTGGAAAGGCAAATCAGCGCTACAAAGAAGACTCGCTACCCTTCGGTCAAAAGGGCCATGCTGAAAAACGTGTCAAAACCAGAAATGCAGGACAGGCCATGGAGAAATGGGAGCCTTGCTACACTGATAGTCGGGATGTAAATTGCCAACAGCCACTCTGGAGAAGTGTACGGTGTGTCCTGAAACATCTAAAAAACACAGCTTAGAGAGCATAGGGCACTTCCACTCATGGGGGTATAAATTGGGAAAATGAAAAATCAGCAAGACACAAGCACCCCAAAGTTTAGGGCTGCTCTGTTGACAAGGACCTCCACTTCATTCCACCTTCAATATCCCAGGAAAGAGAAAAATGGATAAAGAAGTTGTGGTCCTTATGTACAATGGAATATCACTCAGCCATGAAATCAATGTCATAAGGCTAGTAGCAGCATGATGAGTGGATTTAGGTACGACGATTCTAAGTGAAATAAGTCACACAGAAAAGGACACTTCTCATAAGGTATCACTTATAGAGGGCATGTAAAAAGCATTACACTTGAACTGAATTACAAAACAGAACAGAGTCACACATGCAGAAAACACACTATGGCTGCTTAACGGGAAAGGTGAGGTGGGGTGATACATAAAACAAGGGTTTCAAATTAGCTCAGATACCGTTCCATAAACCCAATATGTAATAGACAAGACCTACTCCTTGCTCAGAGAACTGGACTCAACACGCCCTATTCACCGCACAAGAATATATCTGACTAGTAATAATCTTAAAACCTATGTATTGATATCTCTCTGTTAGTGTGTCAAGTGGGTGTAAAGCGGCATAAACACAGCAGTGAAAAGCAGCTAAACCCCATTATAAAAATAAATTACTTCGAAAAACCCATGAAACCAAGACAGTGAAAGAGAGAGAAATTCTTACACAATGCGTTCAGGGGCTGTGATGCAACCTGGATTGACCATATCTAGACCCACAGCTGGATGAGACATAAGGGTGGACACTCTTGGGGCTGAGAGGTTTGGTGAGGTTGGGTGAGCAAACGCAGACCCTTTAAAGTAATACTGCGTGGTACCCATCCCATGAGACCCAAATCTCCAGGTTCAAGGGCATCTTCCTACATCGAAAACATGCATGAGAATCCCAGAAGATGGTACACCGTGTGATGGGGAAAGATTTCTAAAACGCACCTCATTTCTCATCTCCTTGTGCCCGGGTTCGCCATTCCAGCCGCTTCACTAGCAATCTCCCTACTTGGAGCATCAGCACTTTTAACCTCCTGTTCCGTACAGGTTGCAATTTGTCCTGAGGATGAACGGGAAGCCGGGGAACCAGTGAGAGACTAGCTCTTGGTGTTGGGACAGGCACAGGTCACTCTATTTTCCCATCAGGAAGAAGAATTAACCACAGGCTCATCCTCCCCCCCCGGAACCAGAACAGGGCCTGAAGCCATCTTGCATTTTTGCGGCCAGCTCCCAAAAAAGCGAGTTGTAAAATGGAGCTTCAGGGCACTGCAATTCACAAACCTGCAGAGTTATAAATGATAACTCTCGTCCACAAATATATTGAGGGAAGGCAAAGAAGAGGATTTGAAATCAAGGCAGAATTGCAGGAAACAGATTTCAGGAGGTAGATACGAATCGCCTTTAAAGCACATGAAAAGCGGCAAAACGTTGACAATGATGCCCTTGGCCAAAAAGGGCGTATGCGTTTTTTCCTGAATATATTCAGGAAAAAACGCATACGCCCTTTTTGGCCAACCAAGCAACCTGGAAAGGCAAATCAGCGCTACAAAGAAGACTCGCTACCCTTCGGTCAAAAGGGCCATGCTGAAAAACGTGTCAAAACCAGAAATGCAGGACAGGCCATGGAGAAATGGGAGCCTTGCTACACTGATAGGCGGGATGTAAATTGCCAACAGCCACTCTGGAGAAGTGTACAGTGTGTCCTGAAACATCTAAAAAACACAGCTTAGAGAGCATAGGGCACTTCCACTCATGGGGGTATAAATTGGGAAAATGAAAAATCAGCAAGACACAAGCACCCCAAAGTTTAGGGCTGCTCTGTTGACAAGGACCTCCACTTCATTCCACCTTCAATATCCCAGGAAAGAGAAAAATGGATAAAGAAGTTGTGGTCCTTATGTACAATGGAATATCACTCAGCCATGAAATCAATGTCATAAGGCTAGTAGCAGCATGATGAGTGGATTTAGGTACGACGATTCTAAGTGAAATAAGTCACACAGAAAAGGACACTTCTCATAAGGTATCACTTATAGAGGGCATGTAAAAAGCGTTACACTTGAACTGAATTACAAAACAGAACAGAGTCACACATGCAGAAAACACACTATGGCTGCTTAACGGGAAAGGTGAGGTGGGGTGATACATAAAACAAGGGTTTCAAATTAGCTCAGATACTGTTCCATAAACCCAATATGTAATAGACAAGACCTACTCCTTGCTCAGAGAACTGGACTCAACACGCCCTATTCACCGCACAAGAATATATCTGACTAGTAATAATCTTAAAACCTATGTATTGATATCTCTCTGTTAGTGTGTCAAGTGGGTGTAAAGCGGCATAAACACAGCAGTGAAAAGCAGCTAAACCCCATTATAAAAATAAATTACTTCGAAAAACCCATGAAACCAAGACAGTGAAAGAGAGAGAAATTCTTACACAATGCGTTCAGGGGCTGTGATGCAACCTGGATTGACCATATCTAGACCCACAGCTGGATGAGACATAAGGGTGGACACTCTTGGGGCTGAGAGGTTTGGTGAGGTTGGGTGAGCAAACGCAGACCCTTTAAAGTAATACTGCGTGGTACCCATCCCATGGGACCCAAATCTCCAGGTTCAAGGGCATCTTCCTACATCGAAAACATGCATGAGAATCCCAGAAGATGGTACACCGTGTGATGGGGAAAGATTTCTAAAACGCACCTCATTTCTCATCTCCTTGTGCCCGGGTTCGCCATTCCAGCCGCTTCACTAACAATCTCCCTACTTGGAGCATCAGCACATTTAACCTCCTGTTCCGTACAGGTTGCAATTTGTCCTGAGGATGAACGGGAAGACGGGGAACCAGTGAGAGACTAGCTCTTGGTGTTGGGACAGGCACAGGTCACTCTATTTTCCCATCAGGAAGAAGAATTAACCACAGGCTCATCCTCCCCCCCCGGAACCAGAACAGGGCCTGAAGCCATCTTGCACTTTTGCGGCCAGCTCCCAAAAAAGCGAGTTGTAAAATGGAGCTTCAGGGCACTGCAATTCACAAACCTGCAGAGTTATAAATGATAACTCTCGTCCACAAATATTTTGAGGGAAGGCAAAGAAGAGGATTTGAAATCAAGGCAGAATTGCAGGAAACAGACTTCAGGAGGTAGATTCGAATCGCCTTTAAAGCACATGAAAAGCGGCAAAACGTTGACAATGATGCCCTTGGCCAAAAAGGGCGTATGCGTTTTTTCCTGAATATATTCAGGAAAAAACGCATACGCCCTTTTTGGCCAACCAAGCAACGTGGAAAGGCAAATCAGCGCTACAAAGAAGACTCGCTACCCTTCGGTCAAAAGGGCCATGCTGAAAAACGTGTCAAAACCAGAAATGCAGGACAGGCCATGGAGAAATGGGAGCCTTGCTACACTGATAGTCGGGATGTAAATTGCCAACAGCCACTCTGGAGAAGTGTACGGTGTGTCCTGAAACATCTAAAAAACACAGCTTAGAGAGCATAGGGCACTTCCACTCATGGGGGTATAAATTGGGAAAATGAAAAATCAGCAAGACACAAGCACCCCAAAGTTTAGGGCTGCTCTGTTGACAAGGACCTCCACTTCATTCCACCTTCAATATCCCAGGAAAGAGAAAAATGGATAAAGAAGTTGTGGTCCTTATGTACAATGGAATATCACTCAGCCATGAAATCAATGTCATAAGGCTAGTAGCAGCATGATGAGTGGATTTAGGTACGACGATTCTAAGTGAAATAAGTCACACAGAAAAGGACACTTCTCATAAGGTATCACTTATAGAGGGCATGTAAAAAGCGTTACACTTGAACTGAATTACAAAACAGAACAGAGTCACACATGCAGAAAACACACTATGGCTGCTTAACGGGAAAGGTGAGGTGGGGTGATACATAAAACAAGGGTTTCAAATTAGCTCAGATACCGTTCCATAAACCCAATATGTAATAGACAAGACCTACTCCTTGCTCAGAGAACTGGACTCAACACGCCCTATTCACCGCACAAGAATATATCTGACTAGTAATAATCTTAAAACCTATGTATTGATATCTCTCTGTTAGTGTGTCAAGTGGGTGTAAAGCGGCATAAACACAGCAGTGAAAAGCAGCTAAACCCCATTATAAAAATAAATTACTTCGAAAAACCCATGAAACCAAGACAGTGAAAGAGAGAGAAATTCTTACACAATGCGTTCAGGGGCTGTGATGCAACCTGGATTGACCATATCTAGACCCACAGCTGGATGAGACATAAGGGTGGACACTCTTGGGGCTGAGAGGTTTGGTGAGGTTGGGTGAGCAAACGCAGACCCTTTAAAGTAATACTGCGTGGTACCCATCCCATGGGACCCAAATCTCCAGGTTCAAGGGCATCTTCCTACATCGAAAACATGCATGAGAATCCCAGAAGATGGTACACCGTGTGATGGGGAAAGATTTCTAAAACGCACCTCATTTCTCATCTCCTTGTGCCCGGGTTCGCCATTCCAGCCGCTTCACTAACAATCTCCCTACTTGGAGCATCAGCACATTTAACCTCCTGTTCCGTACAGGTTGCAATTTGTCCTGAGGATGAACGGGAAGACGGGGAACCAGTGAGAGACTAGCTCTTGGTGTTGGGACAGGCACAGGTCACTCTATTTTCCCATCAGGAAGAAGAATTAACCACAGGCTCATCCTCCCCCCCCGGAACCAGAACAGGGCCTGAAGCCATCTTGCACTTTTGCGGCCAGCTCCCAAAAAAGCGAGTTGTAAAATGGAGCTTCAGGGCACTGCAATTCACAAACCTGCAGAGTTATAAATGATAACTCTCGTCCACAAATATATTGAGGGAAGGCAAAGAAGAGGATTTGAAATCAAGGCAGAATTGCAGGAAACAGATTTCAGGAGGTAGATTCGAATCGCCTTTAAAGCACATGAAAAGCGGCAAATCGTTGACAATGATGCCCTTGGCCAAAAAGGGCGTATGCGTTTTTTCCTGAATATATTCAGGAAAAACCGCATACGCCCTTTTTGGCCAACCAAGCAACCTGGAAAGGCAAATCAGCGCTACAAAGAAGACTCGCTACCCATCGGTCAAAAGGGCCATGCTGAAAAAAGTCTCAAAACCAGAAATGCAGGACAGGCCATGGAGAAATGGGAGCCTTGCTACACTGATGGGCGGGATGTAAATTGCCAACAGCCACTCTGGAGAAGTGTACGGTGTGTCCTGAAACATCTAAAAAACACAGCTTAGAGAGCATAGGGCACTTCCACTCATGGGGGTATAAATTGGGAAAATGAAAAATCAGCAAGACACAAGCACCCCAAAGTTTAGGGCTGCTCTGTTGACAAGGGCCTCCACTTCATTCCACGTTCAATATCCCAGGAAAGAGAAAAATGGATAAAGAAGTTGTGGTCCTTATGTACAGTGGAATATCACTCAGCCATGAAATCAATGTCATAAGGCTAGTAGCAGCATGATGAGTGGATTTAGGTACGACGATTCTAAGTGAAGTAAGTCACACAGAAAAGGACACTTCTCATAAGGTATCACTTATAGAGGGAATGTCAAAACCGTTACACTTGAACTGAATTACAAAACAGAACAGAGTCACACATGCAGAAAACACACTATGGCTGCTTAACGGGAAAGGTGAGGTGGGGTGATACATAAAACAAGGGTTTCAAATTAGCTCAGATACCGTTCCATAAACCCAATATGTAATAGACAAGACCTACTCCTTGCTCAGAGAACTGGACTCAATACGCCCTATTCACCGCACAAGAATATATCTGACTAGTAATAATCTTAAAACCTATGTATTGATATCTCTCTGTTAGTGTGTCAAGTGGGTGTAAAGCGGCATAAACACAGCAGTGAAAAGCAGCTAAACCGCATTATAAAAATAAATTACTTCGAAAAACCCATGAAACCAAGACAGTGAAAGAGAGAGAAATTCTTACACAATGCGTTCAGGGGCTGTGATGCAACCTGGATTGACCATATCTAGACCCACAGCTGGATGAGACATAAGGGTGGACACTCTTGGGGCTGAGAGGTTTGGTGAGGTTGGGTGAGCAAACGCAGACCCATTAAAGTAATACTGCGTGGTACCTATCGCATGGGTCCCTAATCTCCAGGTTCAAGGGCATCTTCCTACATCGAAAACATGCATGAGAAAACAAAAAGAGGGTACACCATGTGATGGGGAAAGGTTTCTAAAACGCACCTCATTTCTCTTCTCCTTGTGCCTGGTTTCGCCATTCCAGCCGCTTTACTAACAATCTCCCTACTTGGAGCATCAGCACCTTTAACCTCCTGTTCCGTACAGGTTGCAATTTCTCCTGAGGATGAACGGGTACACGGGGAACCAGTGAGAGACTAGCTCTTGGTGTTGGGACAGGCACAGGTCACTCTATTTTTCCGTCAGGGAGAAGAATTAACCACAGGCTCATCCTCCCCCCACGGAACCAGAACAGGGCCTGAAGGCATCATGCACTTTTGCGGCCAGCTCTCAAAAAAGCGAGTTGTAAAATGGAGCTTCAGGGCACTGCAATTCACAAACCTGCAGAGTTATAAATGATAACTCTCGTCCACAAATATATTGAGGGAAGGCAAAGAAGAGGATTTGAAATCAAGGCAGAATTGCAGGAAACAGATTTCAGGAGGTAAATTCGAATCGCCTTTAAAGCACATGAAAAGCGGCAAAACGTTGACAATGATGCCCTTGGCCAAAAAGGGCGTATGCGTTTTTTCCTGAATATATTCAGGAAAAAACGCATACGCCCTTTTTGGCCAACCAAGCAACCTGGAAAGGCAAATCAGCGCTACAAAGAAGACTCGCTACCCTTCGGTCAAAAGGGCCATGCTGAAAAAAGTCTCAAAACCAGAAATGCAGGACAGGCCATGGAGAAATGGGAGCCTTGCTACACTGATGGGCGGGATGTAAATTGCCAACAGCCACTCTGGAGAAGTGTACGGTGTGTCCTGAAACATCTAAAAAACACAGCTTAGAGAGCATAGGGCACTTCCACTCATGGGGGTATAAATTGGGAAAATGAAAAATCAGCAAGACACAAGCACCCCAAAGTTTAGGGCTGCTCTGTTGACAAGGACCTCCACTTCATTCCACCTTCAATATCCCAGGAAAGAGAAAAATGGATAAAGAAGTTGTGGTCCTTATGTACAATGGAATATCACTCAGCCATGAAATCAATGTCATAAGGCTAGTAGCAGCATGATGAGTGGATTTAGGTACGACGATTCTAAGTGAAATAAGTCACACAGAAAAGGACACTTCTCATAAGGTATCACTTATAGAGGGAATGTCAAAACCGTTACACTTGAACTGAATTACAAAACAGAACAGAGTCACACATGCAGAAAACACAGTATGGCTGCTTAACGGGAAAGGTGAGGTGGGGTGATACATAAAACAAGGGTTTCAAATTAGCTCAGATACCGTTTTCAGGAGGTAGATTCGAATCGCCTTTAAAGCACATGAAAAGCGGCAAATCGTTGACAATGATGCCCTTGGCCAAAAAGGGCGTATGCGTTTTTTCCTGAATATATTCAGGAAAAACCGCATACGCCCTTTTTGGCCAACCAAGCAACCTGGAAAGGCAAATCAGCGCTACAAAGAAGACTCGCTACCCATCGGTCAAAAGGGCCATGCTGAAAAAAGTCTCAAAACCAGCAATGCAGGACAGGCCATGGAGAAATGGGAGCCTTGCTACACTGATGGGCGGGATGTAAATTGCCAACAGCCACTCTGGAGAAGTGTACGGTGTGTCCTGAAACATCTAAAATACACAGCTTAGAGAGCATAGGGCACTTCCACTCATGGGGGTATAAATTGGGAAAATGAAAAATCAGCAAGACACAAGCACCCCAAAGTTTAGGGCTGCTCTGTTGACAAGGACCTCCACTTCATTCCACCTTCAATATCCCAGGAAAGAGAAAAATGGATAAAGAAGTTGTGGTCCTTATGTACAATGGAATATCACTCAGCCATGAAATCAATGTCATAAGGCTAGTAGCAGCATGATGAGTGGATTTAGGTACGACGATTCTAAGTGAAATAAGTCACACAGAAAAGGACACTTCTCATAAGGTATCACTTATAGAGGGAATGTAAAAACCGTTACACTTGAACTGAATTACAAAACAGAACAGAGTCACACATGCAGAAAACACACTGTGGCTGCTTAACGGGAAAGGTGAGGTGGGGTGATACATAAAACAAGGGTTTCAAATTAGCTCAGATACCGTTCCATAAACCCAATATGTAATAGACAAGACCTACTCCTTGCTCAGAGAACTGGACTCAACACGCCCTATTCACCGCAGAAGAATATATCTGACTAGTAATAATCTTAAAACCTATGTATTGATATCTCTCTGTTAGTGTGTCAAGTGGGTGTAAAGCGGCATAAACACAGCAGTGAAAAGCAGCTAAACCCCATTATAAAAATAAATTACTTTGAAACACCCATGAAACAAAGACAGTGAAAGAGAGAGAAATTCTTACACAATTCGTTCAGGGGCTGTGATGCAACCTGGATTAACCATATCTAGACCCACAGCTGGAGGAGACATAAGGGTGGACACTCTTGGGGCTGAGAGGTTTGGTGAGGTTGGGTGAGCAAACGCAGACCCTTTAAAGTAATACTGCATGGTACCCATCGCATGGGTCCCAAATCTCCAGGTTCAAGGGCATCTTCCTACATCGAAAACATGCATGAGAAAACAAAAAGATGGTACACCATGTGATGGGGAAAGGTTTCTAAAACGCACCTCATTTCTCTTCTCCTTGTGCCCGGGTTGGCCATTCCAGCCGCTTTACTAACAATCTCCCTACTTGGAGCATCAGCACCTTTAACCTCCTGTTCCGTACAGGTTGCAATTTGTCCTGAGGATGAACGGGTACACGGGGAACCAGTGAGAGACTAGCTCTTGGTGTTGGGACAGGCACAGGTCACTCTATTTTCCCATCAGGAAGAAGAATTAACCACAGGCTCATCCTCCCCCCCGGAACCAGAACAGGGCCTGAAGCCATCCTGCGCTTTTGCGCCAGCTCCCAAAAATGCGAGTTGTAAAATGGAGATTCAGGGCACTGCAATTCACAAACCTGCAGAGTTATAAATGATAACTCTCGTCCACAAATATATTGAGGGAAGGCAAAGAAGAGGATTTGAAATCAAGGCAGAATTGCAGGAAACAGATTTCAGGAGGTAGATTCGAATCGCCTTTAAAGCACATGAAAAGCGGCAAATCGTTGACAATGATGCCCTTGGCCAAAAAGGGCGTATGCGTTTTTTCCTGAATATATTCAGGAAAAAACGCATACGCCCTTTTTGGCCAACCAAGCAACCTGGAAAGGCAAATCAGCGCTACAAAGAAGACTCGCTACCCTTCGGTCAAAAGGGCCATGCTGAAAAACGTGTCAAAACCAGAAATGCAGGACAGGCCATGGAGAAATGGGAGCCTTGCTACACTGATAGTCGGGATGTAAATTGCCAACAGCCACTCTGGAGAAGTGTACGGTGTGTCCTGAAACATCTAAAAAACACAGCTTAGAGAGCATAGGGCACTTCCACTCATGGGGGTATAAATTGGGAAAATGAAAAATCAGCAAGACACAAGCACCCCAAAGTTTAGGGCTGCTCTGTTGACAAGGACCTCCACTTCATTCCACCTTCAATATCCCAGGAAAGAGAAAAATGGATAAAGAAGTTGTGGTCCTTATGTACAATGGAATATCACTCAGCCATGAAATCAATGTCATAAGGCTAGTAGCAGCATGATGAGTGGATTTAGGTACGACGATTCTAAGTGAAATAAGTCACACAGAAAAGGACACTTCTCATAAGGTATCACTTATAGAGGGCATGTAAAAAGCATTACACTTGAACTGAATTACAAAACAGAACAGAGTCACACATGCAGAAAACACACTATGGCTGCTTAACGGGAAAGGTGAGGTGGGGTGATACATAAAACAAGGGTTTCAAATTAGCTCAGATACCGTTCCATAAACCCAATATGTAATAGACAAGACCTACTCCTTGCTCAGAGAACTGGACTCAACACGCCCTATTCACCGCACAAGAATATATCTGACTAGTAATAATCTTAAAACCTATGTATTGATATCTCTCTGTTAGTGTGTCAAGTGGGTGTAAAGCGGCATAAACACAGCAGTGAAAAGCAGCTAAACCCCATTATAAAAATAAATTACTTCGAAAAACCCATGAAACCAAGACAGTGAAAGAGAGAGAAATTCTTACACAATGCGTTCAGGGGCTGTGATGCAACCTGGATTGACCATATCTAGACCCACAGCTGGATGAGACATAAGGGTGGACACTCTTGGGGCTGAGAGGTTTGGTGAGGTTGGGTGAGCAAACGCAGACCCTTTAAAGTAATACTGCGTGGTACCCATCCCATGAGACCCAAATCTCCAGGTTCAAGGGCATCTTCCTACATCGAAAACATGCATGAGAATCCCAGAAGATGGTACACCGTGTGATGGGGAAAGATTTCTAAAACGCACCTCATTTCTCATCTCCTTGTGCCCGGGTTCGCCATTCCAGCCGCTTCACTAGCAATCTCCCTACTTGGAGCATCAGCACTTTTAACCTCCTGTTCCGTACAGGTTGCAATTTGTCCTGAGGATGAACGGGAAGCCGGGGAACCAGTGAGAGACTAGCTCTTGGTGTTGGGACAGGCACAGGTCACTCTATTTTCCCATCAGGAAGAAGAATTAACCACAGGCTCATCCTCCCCCCCCGGAACCAGAACAGGGCCTGAAGCCATCTTGCATTTTTGCGGCCAGCTCCCAAAAAAGCGAGTTGTAAAATGGAGCTTCAGGGCACTGCAATTCACAAACCTGCAGAGTTATAAATGATAACTCTCGTCCACAAATATATTGAGGGAAGGCAAAGAAGAGGATTTGAAATCAAGGCAGAATTGCAGGAAACAGATTTCAGGAGGTAGATACGAATCGCCTTTAAAGCACATGAAAAGCGGCAAAACGTTGACAATGATGCCCTTGGCCAAAAAGGGCGTATGCGTTTTTTCCTGAATATATTCAGGAAAAAACGCATACGCCCTTTTTGGCCAACCAAGCAACCTGGAAAGGCAAATCAGCGCTACAAAGAAGACTCGCTACCCTTCGGTCAAAAGGGCCATGCTGAAAAACGTGTCAAAACCAGAAATGCAGGACAGGCCATGGAGAAATGGGAGCCTTGCTACACTGATAGGCGGGATGTAAATTGCCAACAGCCACTCTGGAGAAGTGTACAGTGTGTCCTGAAACATCTAAAAAACACAGCTTAGAGAGCATAGGGCACTTCCACTCATGGGGGTATAAATTGGGAAAATGAAAAATCAGCAAGACACAAGCACCCCAAAGTTTAGGGCTGCTCTGTTGACAAGGACCTCCACTTCATTCCACCTTCAATATCCCAGGAAAGAGAAAAATGGATAAAGAAGTTGTGGTCCTTATGTACAATGGAATATCACTCAGCCATGAAATCAATGTCATAAGGCTAGTAGCAGCATGATGAGTGGATTTAGGTACGACGATTCTAAGTGAAATAAGTCACACAGAAAAGGACACTTCTCATAAGGTATCACTTATAGAGGGCATGTAAAAAGCGTTACACTTGAACTGAATTACAAAACAGAACAGAGTCACACATGCAGAAAACACACTATGGCTGCTTAACGGGAAAGGTGAGGTGGGGTGATACATAAAACAAGGGTTTCAAATTAGCTCAGATACTGTTCCATAAACCCAATATGTAATAGACAAGACCTACTCCTTGCTCAGAGAACTGGACTCAACACGCCCTATTCACCGCACAAGAATATATCTGACTAGTAATAATCTTAAAACCTATGTATTGATATCTCTCTGTTAGTGTGTCAAGTGGGTGTAAAGCGGCATAAACACAGCAGTGAAAAGCAGCTAAACCCCATTATAAAAATAAATTACTTCGAAAAACCCATGAAACCAAGACAGTGAAAGAGAGAGAAATTCTTACACAATGCGTTCAGGGGCTGTGATGCAACCTGGATTGACCATATCTAGACCCACAGCTGGATGAGACATAAGGGTGGACACTCTTGGGGCTGAGAGGTTTGGTGAGGTTGGGTGAGCAAACGCAGACCCTTTAAAGTAATACTGCGTGGTACCCATCCCATGGGACCCAAATCTCCAGGTTCAAGGGCATCTTCCTACATCGAAAACATGCATGAGAATCCCAGAAGATGGTACACCGTGTGATGGGGAAAGATTTCTAAAACGCACCTCATTTCTCATCTCCTTGTGCCCGGGTTCGCCATTCCAGCCGCTTCACTAACAATCTCCCTACTTGGAGCATCAGCACATTTAACCTCCTGTTCCGTACAGGTTGCAATTTGTCCTGAGGATGAACGGGAAGACGGGGAACCAGTGAGAGACTAGCTCTTGGTGTTGGGACAGGCACAGGTCACTCTATTTTCCCATCAGGAAGAAGAATTAACCACAGGCTCATCCTCCCCCCCCGGAACCAGAACAGGGCCTGAAGCCATCTTGCACTTTTGCGGCCAGCTCCCAAAAAAGCGAGTTGTAAAATGGAGCTTCAGGGCACTGCAATTCACAAACCTGCAGAGTTATAAATGATAACTCTCGTCCACAAATATTTTGAGGGAAGGCAAAGAAGAGGATTTGAAATCAAGGCAGAATTGCAGGAAACAGACTTCAGGAGGTAGATTCGAATCGCCTTTAAAGCACATGAAAAGCGGCAAAACGTTGACAATGATGCCCTTGGCCAAAAAGGGCGTATGCGTTTTTTCCTGAATATATTCAGGAAAAAACGCATACGCCCTTTTTGGCCAACCAAGCAACGTGGAAAGGCAAATCAGCGCTACAAAGAAGACTCGCTACCCTTCGGTCAAAAGGGCCATGCTGAAAAACGTGTCAAAACCAGAAATGCAGGACAGGCCATGGAGAAATGGGAGCCTTGCTACACTGATAGTCGGGATGTAAATTGCCAACAGCCACTCTGGAGAAGTGTACGGTGTGTCCTGAAACATCTAAAAAACACAGCTTAGAGAGCATAGGGCACTTCCACTCATGGGGGTATAAATTGGGAAAATGAAAAATCAGCAAGACACAAGCACCCCAAAGTTTAGGGCTGCTCTGTTGACAAGGACCTCCACTTCATTCCACCTTCAATATCCCAGGAAAGAGAAAAATGGATAAAGAAGTTGTGGTCCTTATGTACAATGGAATATCACTCAGCCATGAAATCAATGTCATAAGGCTAGTAGCAGCATGATGAGTGGATTTAGGTACGACGATTCTAAGTGAAATAAGTCACACAGAAAAGGACACTTCTCATAAGGTATCACTTATAGAGGGCATGTAAAAAGCGTTACACTTGAACTGAATTACAAAACAGAACAGAGTCACACATGCAGAAAACACACTATGGCTGCTTAACGGGAAAGGTGAGGTGGGGTGATACATAAAACAAGGGTTTCAAATTAGCTCAGATACCGTTCCATAAACCCAATATGTAATAGACAAGACCTACTCCTTGCTCAGAGAACTGGACTCAACACGCCCTATTCACCGCACAAGAATATATCTGACTAGTAATAATCTTAAAACCTATGTATTGATATCTCTCTGTTAGTGTGTCAAGTGGGTGTAAAGCGGCATAAACACAGCAGTGAAAAGCAGCTAAACCCCATTATAAAAATAAATTACTTCGAAAAACCCATGAAACCAAGACAGTGAAAGAGAGAGAAATTCTTACACAATGCGTTCAGGGGCTGTGATGCAACCTGGATTGACCATATCTAGACCCACAGCTGGATGAGACATAAGGGTGGACACTCTTGGGGCTGAGAGGTTTGGTGAGGTTGGGTGAGCAAACGCAGACCCTTTAAAGTAATACTGCGTGGTACCCATCCCATGGGACCCAAATCTCCAGGTTCAAGGGCATCTTCCTACATCGAAAACATGCATGAGAATCCCAGAAGATGGTACACCGTGTGATGGGGAAAGATTTCTAAAACGCACCTCATTTCTCATCTCCTTGTGCCCGGGTTCGCCATTCCAGCCGCTTCACTAACAATCTCCCTACTTGGAGCATCAGCACATTTAACCTCCTGTTCCGTACAGGTTGCAATTTGTCCTGAGGATGAACGGGAAGACGGGGAACCAGTGAGAGACTAGCTCTTGGTGTTGGGACAGGCACAGGTCACTCTATTTTCCCATCAGGAAGAAGAATTAACCACAGGCTCATCCTCCCCCCCCGGAACCAGAACAGGGCCTGAAGCCATCTTGCACTTTTGCGGCCAGCTCCCAAAAAAGCGAGTTGTAAAATGGAGCTTCAGGGCACTGCAATTCACAAACCTGCAGAGTTATAAATGATAACTCTCGTCCACAAATATATTGAGGGAAGGCAAAGAAGAGGATTTGAAATCAAGGCAGAATTGCAGGAAACAGATTTCAGGAGGTAGATACGAATCGCCTTTAAAGCACATGAAAAGCGGCAAAACGTTGACAATGATGCCCTTGGCCAAAAAGGGCGTATGCGTTTTTTCCTGAATATATTCAGGAAAAAACGCATACGCCCTTTTTGGCCAACCAAGCAACCTGGAAAGGCAAATCAGCGCTACAAAGAAGACTCGCTACCCTTCGGTCAAAAGGGCCATGCTGAAAAACGTGTCAAAACCAGAAATGCAGGACAGGCCATGGAGAAATGGGAGCCTTGCTACACTGATAGGCGGGATGTAAATTGCCAACAGCCACTCTGGAGAAGTGTACAGTGTGTCCTGAAACATCTAAAAAACACAGCTTAGAGAGCATAGGGCACTTCCACTCATGGGGGTATAAATTGGGAAAATGAAAAATCAGCAAGACACAAGCACCCCAAAGTTTAGGGCTGCTCTGTTGACAAGGACCTCCACTTCATTCCACCTTCAATATCCCAGGAAAGAGAAAAATGGATAAAGAAGTTGTGGTCCTTATGTACAATGGAATATCACTCAGCCATGAAATCAATGTCATAAGGCTAGTAGCAGCATGATGAGTGGATTTAGGTACGACGATTCTAAGTGAAATAAGTCACACAGAAAAGGACACTTCTCATAAGGTATCACTTATAGAGGGCATGTAAAAAGCGTTACACTTGAACTGAATTACAAAACAGAACAGAGTCACACATGCAGAAAACACACTATGGCTGCTTAACGGGAAAGGTGAGGTGGGGTGATACATAAAACAAGGGTTTCAAATTAGCTCAGATACTGTTCCATAAACCCAATATGTAATAGACAAGACCTACTCCTTGCTCAGAGAACTGGACTCAACACGCCCTATTCACCGCACAAGAATATATCTGACTAGTAATAATCTTAAAACCTATGTATTGATATCTCTCTGTTAGTGTGTCAAGTGGGTGTAAAGCGGCATAAACACAGCAGTGAAAAGCAGCTAAACCCCATTATAAAAATAAATTACTTCGAAAAACCCATGAAACCAAGACAGTGAAAGAGAGAGAAATTCTTACACAATGCTTTCAGGGGCTGTGATGCAACCTGGATTGACCATATCTAGACCCACAGCTGGATGAGACATAAGGGTGGACACTCTTGGGGCTGAGAGGTTTGGTGAGGTTGGGTGAGCAAACGCAGACCCTTTAAAGTAATACTGCGTGGTACCCATCCCATGGGACCCAAATCTCCAGGTTCAAGGGCATCTTCCTACATCGAAAACATGCATGAGAATCCCAGAAGATGGTACACCGTGTGATGGGGAAAGATTTCTAAAACGCACCTCATTTCTCATCTCCTTGTGCCCGGGTTCGCCATTCCAGCCGCTTCACTAACAATCTCCCTACTTGGAGCATCAGCACATTTAACCTCCTGTTCCGTACAGGTTGCAATTTGTCCTGAGGATGAACGGGAAGACGGGGAACCAGTGAGAGACTAGCTCTTGGTGTTGGGACAGGCACAGGTCACTCTATTTTCCCATCAGGAAGAAGAATTAACCACAGGCTCATCCTCCCCCCCCGGAACCAGAACAGGGCCTGAAGCCATCTTGCACTTTTGCGGCCAGCTCCCAAAAAAGCGAGTTGTAAAATGGAGCTTCAGGGCACTGCAATTCACAAACCTGCAGAGTTATAAATGATAACTCTCGTCCACAAATATATTGAGGGAAGGCAAAGAAGAGGATTTGAAATCAAGGCAGAATTGCAGGAAACAGATTTCAGGAGGTAGATTCGAATCGCCTTTAAAGCACATGAAAAGCGGCAAAACGTTGACAATGATGCCCTTGGCCAAAAAGGGCGTATGCGTTTTTTCCTGAATATATTCAGGAAAAAACGCATACGCCCTTTTTGGCCAACCAAGCAACGTGGAAAGGCAAATCAGCGCTACAAAGAAGACTCGCTACCCTTCGGTCAAAAGGGCCATGCTGAAAAACGTGTCAAAACCAGAAATGCAGGACAGGCCATGGAGAAATGGGAGCCTTGCTACACTGATAGTCGGGATGTAAATTGCCAACAGCCACTCTGGAGAAGTGTACGGTGTGTCCTGAAACATCTAAAAAACACAGCTTAGAGAGCATAGGGCACTTCCACTCATGGGGGTATAAATTGGGAAAATGAAAAATCAGCAAGACACAAGCACCCCAAAGTTTAGGGCTGCTCTGTTGACAAGGACCTCCACTTCATTCCACCTTCAATATCCCAGGAAAGAGAAAAATGGATAAAGAAGTTGTGGTCCTTATGTACAATGGAATATCACTCAGCCATGAAATCAATGTCATAAGGCTAGTAGCAGCATGATGAGTGGATTTAGGTACGACGATTCTAAGTGAAATAAGTCACACAGAAAAGGACACTTCTCATAAGGTATCACTTATAGAGGGCATGTAAAAAGCGTTACACTTGAACTGAATTACAAAACAGAACAGAGTCACACATGCAGAAAACACACTATGGCTGCTTAACGGGAAAGGTGAGGTGGGGTGATACATAAAACAAGGGTTTCAAATTAGCTCAGATACCGTTCCATAAACCCAATATGTAATAGACAAGACCTACTCCTTGCTCAGAGAACTGGACTCAACACGCCCTATTCACCGCACAAGAATATATCTGACTAGTAATAATCTTAAAACCTATGTATTGATATCTCTCTGTTAGTGTGTCAAGTGGGTGTAAAGCGGCATAAACACAGCAGTGAAAAGCAGCTAAACCCCATTATAAAAATAAATTACTTCGAAAAACCCATGAAACCAAGACAGTGAAAGAGAGAGAAATTCTTACACAATGCGTTCAGGGGCTGTGATGCAACCTGGATTGACCATATCTAGACCCACAGCTGGATGAGACATAAGGGTGGACACTCTTGGGGCTGAGAGGTTTGGTGAGGTTGGGTGAGCAAACGCAGACCCTTTAAAGTAATACTGCGTGGTACCCATCCCATGGGACCCAAATCTCCAGGTTCAAGGGCATCTTCCTACATCGAAAACATGCATGAGAATCCCAGAAGATGGTACACCGTGTGATGGGGAAAGATTTCTAAAACGCACCTCATTTCTCATCTCCTTGTGCCCGGGTTCGCCATTCCAGCCGCTTCACTAACAATCTCCCTACTTGGAGCATCAGCACATTTAACCTCCTGTTCCGTACAGGTTGCAATTTGTCCTGAGGATGAACGGGAAGACGGGGAACCAGTGAGAGACTAGCTCTTGGTGTTGGGACAGGCACAGGTCACTCTATTTTCCCATCAGGAAGAAGAATTAACCACAGGCTCATCCTCCCCCCCCGGAACCAGAACAGGGCCTGAAGCCATCTTGCACTTTTGCGGCCAGCTCCCAAAAAAGCGAGTTGTAAAATGGAGCTTCAGGGCACTGCAATTCACAAACCTGCAGAGTTATAAATGATAACTCTCGTCCACAAATATATTGAGGGAAGGCAAAGAAGAGGATTTGAAATCAACGCAGAATTGCAGGAATCAGACTTCAGGAGGTAGATTCGAATCGCCTTTAAAGCACATGAAAAGCGGCAAAACGTTGACAATGATGCCCTTGGCCAAAAAGGGCGTATGCGTTTTTTCCTGAATATATTCAGGAAAAAACGCATACGCCCTTTTTGGCCAACCAAGCAACCTGGAAAGGCAAATCAGCGCTACAAAGAAGATTCGCTACCCTTCGGTCAAAAGGGCCATGCTGAAAAACGTGTCAAAACCAGAAATGCAGGACAGGCCATGGAGAAATGGGAGCCTTGCTACACTGATAGGCGGGATGTAAATTGCCAACAGCCACTCTGGAGAAGTGTACGGTGTGTCCTGAAACATCTAAAAAACACAGCTTAGAGAGCATAGGGCACTTCCACTCATGGGGGTATAAATTGGGAAAATGAAAAATCAGCAAGACACAAGCACCCCAAAGTTTAGGGCTGCTCTGTTGACAAGGACCTCCACTTCATTCCACCTTCAATATCCCAGGAAAGAGAAAAATGGATAAAGAAGTTGTGGTCCTTATGTACAATGGAATATCACTCAGCCATGAAATCAATGTCATAAGGCTAGTAGCAGCATGATGAGTGGATTTAGGTACGACGATTCTAAGTGAAATAAGTCACACAGAAAAGGACACTTCTCATAAGGTATCACTTATAGAGGGCATGTAAAAAGCGTTACACTTGAACTGAATTACAAAACAGAACAGAGTCACACATGCAGAAAACACACTATGGCTGCTTAACGGGAAAGGTGAGGTGGGGTGATACATAAAACAAGGGTTTCAAATTAGCTCAGATACCGTTCCATAAACCCAATATGTAATAGACAAGACCTACTCCTTGCTCAGAGAACTGGACTCAACACGCCCTATTCACCGCACAAGAATATATCTGACTAGTAATAATCTTAAAACCTATGTATTGATATCTCTCTGTTAGTGTGTCAAGTGGGTGTAAAGCGGCATAAACACAGCAGTGAAAAGCAGCTAAACCCCATTATAAAAATAAATTACTTCGAAAAACCCATGAAACCAAGACAGTGAAAGAGAGAGAAATTCTTACACAATGCGTTCAGGGGCTGTGATGCAACCTGGATTGACCATATCTAGACCCACAGCTGGAGGAGACATAAGGGTGGACACTCTTGGGGCTGAGAGGTTTGGTGAGGTTGGGTGAGCAAACGCAGACCCTTTAAAGTAATACTGCGTGGTACCCATCCCATGGGACCCAAATCTCCAGGTTCAAGGGCATCTTCCTACATCGAAAACATGCATGAGAATCCCAGAAGATGGTACACCGTGTGATGGGGAAAGATTTCTAAAACGCACCTCATTTCTCATCTCCTTGTGCCCGGGTTCGCCATTCCAGCCGCTTCACTAACAATCTCCCTACTTGGAGCATCAGCACATTTAACCTCCTGTTCCGTACAGGTTGCAATTTGTCCTGAGGATGAACGGGAAGACGGGGAACCAGTGAGAGACTAGCTCTTGGTGTTGGGACAGGCACAGGTCACTCTATTTTCCCATCAGGAAGAAGAATTAACCACAGGCTCATCCTCCCCCCCCGGAACCAGAACAGGGCCTGAAGCCATCTTGCACTTTTGCGGCCAGCTCCCAAAAAAGCGAGTTGTAAAATGCAGCTTCAGGGCACTGCAATTCACAAACCTGCAGAGTTATAAATGATAACTCTCGTCCACAAATATTTTGAGGGAAGGCAAAGAAGAGGATTTGAAATCAACGCAGAATTGCAGGAAACAGACTTCAGGAGGTAGATTCGAATCGCCTTTAAAGCACATGAAAAGCGGCAAAACGTTGACAATGATGCCCTTGGCCAAAAAGGGCGTATGCGTTTTTCCCTGAATATATTCAGGAAAAAACGCATACGGCCTTTTTGGCCAACCAAGCAACCTGGAAAGGCAAATCAGCGCTACAAAGAAGACTCGCTACCCTTTGGTCAAAAGGGCCATGCTGAAAAACGTGTCAAAACCAGAAATGCAGGACAGGCCATGGAGAAATGGGAGCCTTGCTACACTGATAGGCGGGATGTAAATTGCCAACAGCCACTCTGGAGAAGTGTACGGTGTGTCCTGAAACATCTAAAAAACACAGCTTAGAGAGCATAGGGCACTTCCACTCATGGGGGTATAAATTGGGAAAATGAAAAATCAGCAAGACACAAGCACCCCAAAGTTTAGGGCTGCTCTGTTGACAAGGACCTCCACTTCATTCCACCTTCAATATCCCAGGAAAGAGAAAAATGGATAAAGAAGTTGTGGTCCTTATGTACAATGGAATATCACTCAGCCATGAAATCAATGTCATAAGGCTAGTAGCAGCATGATGAGTGGATTTAGGTACGACGATTCTAAGTGAAATAAGTCACACAGAAAAGGACACTTCTCATAAGGTATCACTTATAGAGGGCATGTAAAAAGCGTTACACTTGAACTGAATTACAAAACAGAACAGAGTCACACATGCAGAAAACACACTATGGCTGCTTAACGGGAAAGGTGAGGTGGGGTGATACATAAAACAAGGGTTTCAAATTAGCTCAGATACCGTTCCATAAACCCAATATGTAATAGACAAGACCTACTCCTTGCTCAGAGAACTGGACTCAACACGCCCTATTCACCGCACAAGAATATATCTGACTAGTAATAATCTTAAAACCTATGTATTGATATCTCTCTGTTAGTGTGTCAAGTGGGTGTAAAGCGGCATAAACACAGCAGTGAAAAGCAGCTAAACCCCATTATAAAAATAAATTACTTCGAAAAACCCATGAAACCAAGACAGTGAAAGAGAGAGAAATTCTTACACAATGCGTTCAGGGGCTGTGATGCAACCTGGATTGACCATATCTAGACCCACAGCTGGATGAGACATAAGGGTGGACACTCTTGGGGCTGAGAGGTTTGGTGAGGTTGGGTGAGCAAACGCAGACCCTTTAAAGTAATACTGCGTGGTACCCATCCCATGGGACCCAAATCTCCAGGTTCAAGGGCATCTTCCTACATCGAAAACATGCATGAGAATCCCAGAAGATGGTACACCGTGTGATGGGGAAAGATTTCTAAAACGCACCTCATTTCTCATCTCCTTGTGCCCGGGTTCGCCATTCCAGCCGCTTCACTAACAATCTCCCTACTTGGAGCATCAGCACATTTAACCTCCTGTTCCGTACAGGTTGCAATTTGTCCTGAGGATGAACGGGAAGACGGGGAACCAGTGAGAGACTAGCTCTTGGTGTTGGGACAGGCACAGGTCACTCTATTTTCCCATCAGGAAGAAGAATTAACCACAGGCTCATCCTCCCCCCCCGGAACCAGAACAGGGCCTGAAGCCATCTTGCACTTTTGCGGCCAGCTCCCAAAAAAGCGAGTTGTAAAATGGAGCTTCAGGGCACTGCAATTCACAAACCTGCAGAGTTATAAATGATAACTCTCGTCCACAAATATATTGAGGGAAGGCAAAGAAGAGGATTTGAAATCAACGCAGAATTGCAGGAATCAGACTTCAGGAGGTAGATTCGAATCGCCTTTAAAGCACATGAAAAGCGGCAAAACGTTGACAATGATGCCCTTGGCCAAAAAGGGCGTATGCGTTTTTTCCTGAATATATTCAGGAAAAAACGCATACGCCCTTTTTGGCCAACCAAGCAACCTGGAAAGGCAAATCAGCGCTACAAAGAAGACTCGCTACCCTTCGGTCAAAAGGGCCATGCTGAAAAACGTGTCAAAACCAGAAATGCAGGACAGGCCATGGAGAAATGGGAGCCTTGCTACACTGATAGGCGGGATGTAAATTGCCAACAGCCACTCTGGAGAAGTGTACGGTGTGTCCTGAAACATCTAAAAAACACAGCTTAGAGAGCATAGGGCACTTCCACTCATGGGGGTATAAATTGGGAAAATGAAAAATCAGCAAGACACAAGCACCCCAAAGTTTAGGGCTGCTCTGTTGACAAGGACCTCCACTTCATTCCACCTTCAATATCCCAGGAAAGAGAAAAATGGATAAAGAAGTTGTGGTCCTTATGTACAATGGAATATCACTCAGCCATGAAATCAATGTCATAAGGCTAGTAGCAGCATGATGAGTGGATTTAGGTACGACGATTCTAAGTGAAATAAGTCACACAGAAAAGGACACTTCTCATAAGGTATCACTTATAGAGGGCATGTAAAAAGCGTTACACTTGAACTGAATTACAAAACAGAACAGAGTCACACATGCAGAAAACACACTATGGCTGCTTAACGGGAAAGGTGAGGTGGGGTGATACATAAAACAAGGGTTTCAAATTAGCTCAGATACTGTTCCATAAACCCAATATGTAATAGACAAGACCTACTCCTTGCTCAGAGAACTGGACTCAACACGCCCTATTCACCGCACAAGAATATATCTGACTAGTAATAATCTTAAAACCTATGTATTGATATCTCTCTGTTAGTGTGTCAAGTGGGTGTAAAGCGGCATAAACACAGCAGTGAAAAGCAGCTAAACCCCATTATAAAAATAAATTACTTCGAAAAACCCATGAAACCAAGACAGTGAAAGAGAGAGAAATTCTTACACAATGCGTTCAGGGGCTGTGATGCAACCTGGATTGACCATATCTAGACCCACAGCTGGAGGAGACATAAGGGTGGACACTCTTGGGGCTGAGAGGTTTGGTGAGGTTGGGTGAGCAAACGCAGACCCTTTAAAGTAATACTGCGTGGTACCCATCCCATGGGACCCAAATCTCCAGGTTCAAGGGCATCTTCCTACATCGAAAACATGCATGAGAATCCCAGAAGATGGTACACCGTGTGATGGGGAAAGATTTCTAAAACGCACCTCATTTCTCATCTCCTTGTGCCCGGGTTCGCCATTCCAGCCGCTTCACTAACAATCTCCCTACTTGGAGCATCAGCACATTTAACCTCCTGTTCCGTACAGGTTGCAATTTGTCCTGAGGATGAACGGGAAGACGGGGAACCAGTGAGAGACTAGCTCTTGGTGTTGGGACAGGCACAGGTCACTCTATTTTCCCATCAGGAAGAAGAATTAACCACAGGCTCATCCTCCCCCCCCGGAACCAGAACAGGGCCTGAAGCCATCTTGCACTTTTGCGGCCAGCTCCCAAAAAAGCGAGTTGTAAAATGGAGCTTCAGGGCACTGCAATTCACAAACCTGCAGAGTTATAAATGATAACTCTCGTCCACAAATATTTTGAGGGAAGGCAAAGAAGAGGATTTGAAATCAAGGCAGAATTGCAGGAAACAGACTTCAGGAGGTAGATTCGAATCGCCTTTAAAGCACATGAAAAGCGGCAAAACGTTGACAATGATGCCCTTGGCCAAAAAGGGCGTATGCGTTTTTTCCTGAATATATTCAGGAAAAAACGCATACGCCCTTTTTGGCCAACCAAGCAACGTGGAAAGGCAAATCAGCGCTACAAAGAAGACTCGCTACCCTTCGGTCAAAAGGGCCATGCTGAAAAACGTGTCAAAACCAGAAATGCAGGACAGGCCATGGAGAAATGGGAGCCTTGCTACACTGATAGTCGGGATGTAAATTGCCAACAGCCACTCTGGAGAAGTGTACGGTGTGTCCTGAAACATCTAAAAAACACAGCTTAGAGAGCATAGGGCACTTCCACTCATGGGGGTATAAATTGGGAAAATGAAAAATCAGCAAGACACAAGCACCCCAAAGTTTAGGGCTGCTCTGTTGACAAGGACCTCCACTTCATTCCACCTTCAATATCCCAGGAAAGAGAAAAATGGATAAAGAAGTTGTGGTCCTTATGTACAATGGAATATCACTCAGCCATGAAATCAATGTCATAAGGCTAGTAGCAGCATGATGAGTGGATTTAGGTACGACGATTCTAAGTGAAATAAGTCACACAGAAAAGGACACTTCTCATAAGGTATCACTTATAGAGGGCATGTAAAAAGCGTTACACTTGAACTGAATTACAAAACAGAACAGAGTCACACATGCAGAAAACACACTATGGCTGCTTAACGGGAAAGGTGAGGTGGGGTGATACATAAAACAAGGGTTTCAAATTAGCTCAGATACCGTTCCATAAACCCAATATGTAATAGACAAGACCTACTCCTTGCTCAGAGAACTGGACTCAACACGCCCTATTCACCGCACAAGAATATATCTGACTAGTAATAATCTTAAAACCTATGTATTGATATCTCTCTGTTAGTGTGTCAAGTGGGTGTAAAGCGGCATAAACACAGCAGTGAAAAGCAGCTAAACCCCATTATAAAAATAAATTACTTCGAAAAACCCATGAAACCAAGACAGTGAAAGAGAGAGAAATTCTTACACAATGCGTTCAGGGGCTGTGAGGCAACCTGGATTGACCATATCTAGACCCACAGCTGGATGAGACATAAGGGTGGACACTCTTGGGGCTGAGAGGTTTGGTGAGGTTGGGTGAGCAAACGCAGACCCTTTAAAGTAATACTGCGTGGTACCCATCCCATGGGACCCAAATCTCCAGGTTCAAGGGCATCTTCCTACATCGAAAACATGCATGAGAATCCCAGAAGATGGTACACCGTGTGATGGGGAAAGATTTCTAAAACGCACCTCATTTCTCATCTCCTTGTGCCCGGGTTCGCCATTCCAGCCGCTTCACTAACAATCTCCCTACTTGGAGCATCAGCACATTTAACCTCCTGTTCCGTACAGGTTGCAATTTGTCCTGAGGATGAACGGGAAGACGGGGAACCAGTGAGAGACTAGCTCTTGGTGTTGGGACAGGCACAGGTCACTCTATTTTCCCATCAGGAAGAAGAATTAACCACAGGCTCATCCTCCCCCCCCGGAACCAGAACAGGGCCTGAAGCCATCTTGCACTTTTGCGGCCAGCTCCCAAAAAAGCGAGTTGTAAAATGGAGCTTCAGGGCACTGCAATTCACAAACCTGCAGAGTTATAAATGATAACTCTCGTCCACAAATATATTGAGGGAAGGCAAAGAAGAGGATTTGAAATCAAGGCAGAATTGCAGGAAACAGATTTCAGGAGGTAGATACGAATCGCCTTTAAAGCACATGAAAAGCGGCAAAACGTTGACAATGATGCCCTTGGCCAAAAAGGGCGTATGCGTTTTTTCCTGAATATATTCAGGAAAAAACGCATACGCCCTTTTTGGCCAACCAAGCAACCTGGAAAGGCAAATCAGCGCTACAAAGAAGACTCGCTACCCTTCGGTCAAAAGGGCCATGCTGAAAAACGTGTCAAAACCAGAAATGCAGGACAGGCCATGGAGAAATGGGAGCCTTGCTACACTGATAGGCGGGATGTAAATTGCCAACAGCCACTCTGGAGAAGTGTACGGTGTGTCCTGAAACATCTAAAAAACACAGCTTAGAGAGCATAGGGCACTTCCACTCATGGGGGTATAAATTGGGAAAATGAAAAATCAGCAAGACACAAGCACCCCAAAGTTTAGGGCTGCTCTGTTGACAAGGACCTCCACTTCATTCCACCTTCAATATCCCAGGAAAGAGAAAAATGGATAAAGAAGTTGTGGTCCTTATGTACAATGGAATATCACTCAGCCATGAAATCAATGTCATAAGGCTAGTAGCAGCATGATGAGTGGATTTAGGTACGACGATTCTAAGTGAAATAAGTCACACAGAAAAGGACACTTCTCATAAGGTATCACTTATAGAGGGCATGTAAAAAGCGTTACACTTGAACTGAATTACAAAACAGAACAGAGTCACACATGCAGAAAACACACTATGGCTGCTTAACGGGAAAGGTGAGGTGGGGTGATACATAAAACAAGGGTTTCAAATTAGCTCAGATACTGTTCCATAAACCCAATATGTAATAGACAAGACCTACTCCTTGCTCAGAGAACTGGACTCAACACGCCCTATTCACCGCACAAGAATATATCTGACTAGTAATAATCTTAAAACCTATGTATTGATATCTCTCTGTTAGTGTGTCAAGTGGGTGTAAAGCGGCATAAACACAGCAGTGAAAAGCAGCTAAACCCCATTATAAAAATAAATTACTTCGAAAAACCCATGAAACCAAGACAGTGAAAGAGAGAGAAATTCTTACACAATGCTTTCAGGGGCTGTGATGCAACCTGGATTGACCATATCTAGACCCACAGCTGGATGAGACATAAGGGTGGACACTCTTGGGGCTGAGAGGTTTGGTGAGGTTGGGTGAGCAAACGCAGACCCTTTAAAGTAATACTGCGTGGTACCCATCCCATGGGACCCAAATCTCCAGGTTCAAGGGCATCTTCCTACATCGAAAACATGCATGAGAATCCCAGAAGATGGTACACCGTGTGATGGGGAAAGATTTCTAAAACGCACCTCATTTCTCATCTCCTTGTGCCCGGGTTCGCCATTCCAGCCGCTTCACTAACAATCTCCCTACTTGGAGCATCAGCACATTTAACCTCCTGTTCCGTACAGGTTGCAATTTGTCCTGAGGATGAACGGGAAGACGGGGAACCAGTGAGAGACTAGCTCTTGGTGTTGGGACAGGCACAGGTCACTCTATTTTCCCATCAGGAAGAAGAATTAACCACAGGCTCATCCTCCCCCCCCGGAACCAGAACAGGGCCTGAAGCCATCTTGCACTTTTGCGGCCAGCTCCCAAAAAAGCGAGTTGTAAAATGGAGCTTCAGGGCACTGCAATTCACAAACCTGCAGAGTTATAAATGATAACTCTCGTCCACAAATATATTGAGGGAAGGCAAAGAAGAGGATTTGAAATCAAGGCAGAATTGCAGGAAACAGATTTCAGGAGGTAGATTCGAATCGCCTTTAAAGCACATGAAAAGCGGCAAAACGTTGACAATGATGCCCTTGGCCAAAAAGGGCGTATGCGTTTTTTCCTGAATATATTCAGGAAAAAACGCATACGCCCTTTTTGGCCAACCAAGCAACGTGGAAAGGCAAATCAGCGCTACAAAGAAGACTCGCTACCCTTCGGTCAAAAGGGCCATGCTGAAAAACGTGTCAAAACCAGAAATGCAGGACAGGCCATGGAGAAATGGGAGCCTTGCTACACTGATAGTCGGGATGTAAATTGCCAACAGCCACTCTGGAGAAGTGTACGGTGTGTCCTGAAACATCTAAAAAACACAGCTTAGAGAGCATAGGGCACTTCCACTCATGGGGGTATAAATTGGGAAAATGAAAAATCAGCAAGACACAAGCACCCCAAAGTTTAGGGCTGCTCTGTTGACAAGGACCTCCACTTCATTCCACCTTCAATATCCCAGGAAAGAGAAAAATGGATAAAGAAGTTGTGGTCCTTATGTACAATGGAATATCACTCAGCCATGAAATCAATGTCATAAGGCTAGTAGCAGCATGATGAGTGGATTTAGGTACGACGATTCTAAGTGAAATAAGTCACACAGAAAAGGACACTTCTCATAAGGTATCACTTATAGAGGGCATGTAAAAAGCGTTACACTTGAACTGAATTACAAAACAGAACAGAGTCACACATGCAGAAAACACACTATGGCTGCTTAACGGGAAAGGTGAGGTGGGGTGATACATAAAACAAGGGTTTCAAATTAGCTCAGATACCGTTCCATAAACCCAATATGTAATAGACAAGACCTACTCCTTGCTCAGAGAACTGGACTCAACACGCCCTATTCACCGCACAAGAATATATCTGACTAGTAATAATCTTAAAACCTATGTATTGATATCTCTCTGTTAGTGTGTCAAGTGGGTGTAAAGCGGCATAAACACAGCAGTGAAAAGCAGCTAAACCCCATTATAAAAATAAATTACTTCGAAAAACCCATGAAACCAAGACAGTGAAAGAGAGAGAAATTCTTACACAATGCGTTCAGGGGCTGTGATGCAACCTGGATTGACCATATCTAGACCCACAGCTGGATGAGACATAAGGGTGGACACTCTTGGGGCTGAGAGGTTTGGTGAGGTTGGGTGAGCAAACGCAGACCCTTTAAAGTAATACTGCGTGGTACCCATCCCATGGGACCCAAATCTCCAGGTTCAAGGGCATCTTCCTACATCGAAAACATGCATGAGAATCCCAGAAGATGGTACACCGTGTGATGGGGAAAGATTTCTAAAACGCACCTCATTTCTCATCTCCTTGTGCCCGGGTTCGCCATTCCAGCCGCTTCACTAACAATCTCCCTACTTGGAGCATCAGCACATTTAACCTCCTGTTCCGTACAGGTTGCAATTTGTCCTGAGGATGAACGGGAAGACGGGGAACCAGTGAGAGACTAGCTCTTGGTGTTGGGACAGGCACAGGTCACTCTATTTTCCCATCAGGAAGAAGAATTAACCACAGGCTCATCCTCCCCCCCCGGAACCAGAACAGGGCCTGAAGCCATCTTGCACTTTTGCGGCCAGCTCCCAAAAAAGCGAGTTGTAAAATGGAGCTTCAGGGCACTGCAATTCACAAACCTGCAGAGTTATAAATGATAACTCTCGTCCACAAATATATTGAGGGAAGGCAAAGAAGAGGATTTGAAATCAACGCAGAATTGCAGGAATCAGACTTCAGGAGGTAGATTCGAATCGCCTTTAAAGCACATGAAAAGCGGCAAAACGTTGACAATGATGCCCTTGGCCAAAAAGGGCGTATGCGTTTTTTCCTGAATATATTCAGGAAAAAACGCATACGCCCTTTTTGGCCAACCAAGCAACCTGGAAAGGCAAATCAGCGCTACAAAGAAGATTCGCTACCCTTCGGTCAAAAGGGCCATGCTGAAAAACGTGTCAAAACCAGAAATGCAGGACAGGCCATGGAGAAATGGGAGCCTTGCTACACTGATAGGCGGGATGTAAATTGCCAACAGCCACTCTGGAGAAGTGTACGGTGTGTCCTGAAACATCTAAAAAACACAGCTTAGAGAGCATAGGGCACTTCCACTCATGGGGGTATAAATTGGGAAAATGAAAAATCAGCAAGACACAAGCACCCCAAAGTTTAGGGCTGCTCTGTTGACAAGGACCTCCACTTCATTCCACCTTCAATATCCCAGGAAAGAGAAAAATGGATAAAGAAGTTGTGGTCCTTATGTACAATGGAATATCACTCAGCCATGAAATCAATGTCATAAGGCTAGTAGCAGCATGATGAGTGGATTTAGGTACGACGATTCTAAGTGAAATAAGTCACACAGAAAAGGACACTTCTCATAAGGTATCACTTATAGAGGGCATGTAAAAAGCGTTACACTTGAACTGAATTACAAAACAGAACAGAGTCACACATGCAGAAAACACACTATGGCTGCTTAACGGGAAAGGTGAGGTGGGGTGATACATAAAACAAGGGTTTCAAATTAGCTCAGATACCGTTCCATAAACCCAATATGTAATAGACAAGACCTACTCCTTGCTCAGAGAACTGGACTCAACACGCCCTATTCACCGCACAAGAATATATCTGACTAGTAATAATCTTAAAACCTATGTATTGATATCTCTCTGTTAGTGTGTCAAGTGGGTGTAAAGCGGCATAAACACAGCAGTGAAAAGCAGCTAAACCCCATTATAAAAATAAATTACTTCGAAAAACCCATGAAACCAAGACAGTGAAAGAGAGAGAAATTCTTACACAATGCGTTCAGGGGCTGTGATGCAACCTGGATTGACCATATCTAGACCCACAGCTGGAGGAGACATAAGGGTGGACACTCTTGGGGCTGAGAGGTTTGGTGAGGTTGGGTGAGCAAACGCAGACCCTTTAAAGTAATACTGCGTGGTACCCATCCCATGGGACCCAAATCTCCAGGTTCAAGGGCATCTTCCTACATCGAAAACATGCATGAGAATCCCAGAAGATGGTACACCGTGTGATGGGGAAAGATTTCTAAAACGCACCTCATTTCTCATCTCCTTGTGCCCGGGTTCGCCATTCCAGCCGCTTCACTAACAATCTCCCTACTTGGAGCATCAGCACATTTAACCTCCTGTTCCGTACAGGTTGCAGTTTGTCCTGAGGATGAACGGGAAGACGGGGAACCAGTGAGAGACTAGCTCTTGGTGTTGGGACAGGCACAGGTCACTCTATTTTCCCATCAGGAAGAAGAATTAACCACAGGCTCATCCTCCCCCCCCGGAACCAGAACAGGGCCTGAAGCCATCTTGCACTTTTGCGGCCAGCTCCCAAAAAAGCGAGTTGTAAAATGCAGCTTCAGGGCACTGCAATTCACAAACCTGCAGAGTTATAAATGATAACTCTCGTCCACAAATATTTTGAGGGAAGGCAAAGAAGAGGATTTGAAATCAACGCAGAATTGCAGGAAACAGACTTCAGGAGGTAGATTCGAATCGCCTTTAAAGCACATGAAAAGCGGCAAAACGTTGACAATGATGCCCTTGGCCAAAAAGGGCGTATGCGTTTTTCCCTGAATATATTCAGGAAAAAACGCATACGGCCTTTTTGGCCAACCAAGCAACCTGGAAAGGCAAATCAGCGCTACAAAGAAGACTCGCTACCCTTTGGTCAAAAGGGCCATGCTGAAAAACGTGTCAAAACCAGAAATGCAGGACAGGCCATGGAGAAATGGGAGCCTTGCTACACTGATAGGCGGGATGTAAATTGCCAACAGCCACTCTGGAGAAGTGTACGGTGTGTCCTGAAACATCTAAAAAACACAGCTTAGAGAGCATAGGGCACTTCCACTCATGGGGGTATAAATTGGGAAAATGAAAAATCAGCAAGACACAAGCACCCCAAAGTTTAGGGCTGCTCTGTTGACAAGGACCTCCACTTCATTCCACCTTCAATATCCCAGGAAAGAGAAAAATGGATAAAGAAGTTGTGGTCCTTATGTACAATGGAATATCACTCAGCCATGAAATCAATGTCATAAGGCTAGTAGCAGCATGATGAGTGGATTTAGGTACGACGATTCTAAGTGAAATAAGTCACACAGAAAAGGACACTTCTCATAAGGTATCACTTATAGAGGGCATGTAAAAAGCGTTACACTTGAACTGAATTACAAAACAGAACAGAGTCACACATGCAGAAAACACACTATGGCTGCTTAACGGGAAAGGTGAGGTGGGGTGATACATAAAACAAGGGTTTCAAATTAGCTCAGATACCGTTCCATAAACCCAATATGTAATAGACAAGACCTACTCCTTGCTCAGAGAACTGGACTCAACACGCCCTATTCACCGCACAAGAATATATCTGACTAGTAATAATCTTAAAACCTATGTATTGATATCTCTCTGTTAGTGTGTCAAGTGGGTGTAAAGCGGCATAAACACAGCAGTGAAAAGCAGCTAAACCCCATTATAAAAATAAATTACTTCGAAAAACCCATGAAACCAAGACAGTGAAAGAGAGAGAAATTCTTACACAATGCGTTCAGGGGCTGTGAGGCAACCTGGATTGACCATATCTAGACCCACAGCTGGATGAGACATAAGGGTGGACACTCTTGGGGCTGAGAGGTTTGGTGAGGTTGGGTGAGCAAACGCAGACCCTTTAAAGTAATACTGCGTGGTACCCATCCCATGGGACCCAAATCTCCAGGTTCAAGGGCATCTTCCTACATCGAAAACATGCATGAGAATCCCAGAAGATGGTACACCGTGTGATGGGGAAAGATTTCTAAAACGCACCTCATTTCTCATCTCCTTGTGCCCGGGTTCGCCATTCCAGCCGCTTCACTAACAATCTCCCTACTTGGAGCATCAGCACATTTAACCTCCTGTTCCGTACAGGTTGCAATTTGTCCTGAGGATGAACGGGAAGACGGGGAACCAGTGAGAGACTAGCTCTTGGTGTTGGGACAGGCACAGGTCACTCTATTTTCCCATCAGGAAGAAGAATTAACCACAGGCTCATCCTCCCCCCCCGGAACCAGAACAGGGCCTGAAGCCATCTTGCACTTTTGCGGCCAGCTCCCAAAAAAGCGAGTTGTAAAATGGAGCTTCAGGGCACTGCAATTCACAAACCTGCAGAGTTATAAATGATAACTCTCGTCCACAAATATATTGAGGGAAGGCAAAGAAGAGGATTTGAAATCAACGCAGAATTGCAGGAATCAGACTTCAGGAGGTAGATTCGAATCGCCTTTAAAGCACATGAAAAGCGGCAAAACGTTGACAATGATGCCCTTGGCCAAAAAGGGCGTATGCGTTTTTTCCTGAATATATTCAGGAAAAAACGCATACGCCCTTTTTGGCCAACCAAGCAACCTGGAAAGGCAAATCAGCGCTACAAAGAAGATTCGCTACCCTTCGGTCAAAAGGGCCATGCTGAAAAACGTGTCAAAACCAGAAATGCAGGACAGGCCATGGAGAAATGGGAGCCTTGCTACACTGATAGGCGGGATGTAAATTGCCAACAGCCACTCTGGAGAAGTGTACGGTGTGTCCTGAAACATCTAAAAAACACAGCTTAGAGAGCATAGGGCACTTCCACTCATGGGGGTATAAATTGGGAAAATGAAAAATCAGCAAGACACAAGCACCCCAAAGTTTAGGGCTGCTCTGTTGACAAGGACCTCCACTTCATTCCACCTTCAATATCCCAGGAAAGAGAAAAATGGATAAAGAAGTTGTGGTCCTTATGTACAATGGAATATCACTCAGCCATGAAATCAATGTCATAAGGCTAGTAGCAGCATGATGAGTGGATTTAGGTACGACGATTCTAAGTGAAATAAGTCACACAGAAAAGGACACTTCTCATAAGGTATCACTTATAGAGGGCATGTAAAAAGCGTTACACTTGAACTGAATTACAAAACAGAACAGAGTCACACATGCAGAAAACACACTATGGCTGCTTAACGGGAAAGGTGAGGTGGGGTGATACATAAAACAAGGGTTTCAAATTAGCTCAGATACCGTTCCATAAACCCAATATGTAATAGACAAGACCTACTCCTTGCTCAGAGAACTGGACTCAACACGCCCTATTCACCGCACAAGAATATATCTGACTAGTAATAATCTTAAAACCTATGTATTGATATCTCTCTGTTAGTGTGTCAAGTGGGTGTAAAGCGGCATAAACACAGCAGTGAAAAGCAGCTAAACCCCATTATAAAAATAAATTACTTCGAAAAACCCATGAAACCAAGACAGTGAAAGAGAGAGAAATTCTTACACAATGCGTTCAGGGGCTGTGATGCAACCTGGATTGACCATATCTAGACCCACAGCTGGAGGAGACATAAGGGTGGACACTCTTGGGGCTGAGAGGTTTGGTGAGGTTGGGTGAGCAAACGCAGACCCTTTAAAGTAATACTGCGTGGTACCCATCCCATGGGACCCAAATCTCCAGGTTCAAGGGCATCTTCCTACATCGAAAACATGCATGAGAATCCCAGAAGATGGTACACCGTGTGATGGGGAAAGATTTCTAAAACGCACCTCATTTCTCATCTCCTTGTGCCCGGGTTCGCCATTCCAGCCGCTTCACTAACAATCTCCCTACTTGGAGCATCAGCACATTTAACCTCCTGTTCCGTACAGGTTGCAATTTGTCCTGAGGATGAACGGGAAGACGGGGAACCAGTGAGAGACTAGCTCTTGGTGTTGGGACAGGCACAGGTCACTCTATTTTCCCATCAGGAAGAAGAATTAACCACAGGCTCATCCTCCCCCCCCGGAACCAGAACAGGGCCTGAAGCCATCTTGCACTTTTGCGGCCAGCTCCCAAAAAAGCGAGTTGTAAAATGGAGCTTCAGGGCACTGCAATTCACAAACCTGCAGAGTTATAAATGATAACTCTCGTCCACAAATATTTTGAGGGAAGGCAAAGAAGAGGATTTGAAATCAACGCAGAATTGCAGGAAACAGACTTCAGGAGGTAGATTCGAATCGCCTTTAAAGCACATGAAAAGCGGCAAAACGTTGACAATGATGCCCTTGGCCAAAAAGGGCGTATGCGTTTTTCCCTGAATATATTCAGGAAAAAACGCATACGCCCTTTTTGGCCAACCAAGCAACCTGGAAAGGCAAATCAGCGCTACAAAGAAGACTCGCTACCCTTTGGTCAAAAGGGCCATGCTGAAAAACGTGTCAAAACCAGAAATGCAGGACAGGCCATGGAGAAATGGGAGCCTTGCTACACTGATAGGCGGGATGTAAATTGCCAACAGCCACTCTGGAGAAGTGTACGGTGTGTCCTGAAACATCTAAAAAACACAGCTTAGAGAGCATAGGGCACTTCCACTCATGGGGGTATAAATTGGGAAAATGAAAAATCAGCAAGACACAAGCACCCCAAAGTTTAGGGCTGCTCTGTTGACAAGGACCTCCACTTCATTTCACCTTCAATATCCCAGGAAAGAGAAAAATGGATAAAGAAGTTGTGGTCCTTATGTACAATGGAATATCACTCAGCCATGAAATCAATGTCATAAGGCTAGTAGCAGCATGATGAGTGGATTTAGGTACGACGATTCTAAGTGAAATAAGTCACACAGAAAAGGACACTTCTCATAAGGTATCACTTATAGAGGGCATGTAAAAAGCGTTACACTTGAACTGAATTACAAAACAGAACAGAGTCACACATGCAGAAAACACACTATGGCTGCTTAACGGGAAAGGTGAGGTGGGGTGATACATAAAACAAGGGTTTCAAATTAGCTCAGATACCGTTCCATAAACCCAATATGTAATAGACAAGACCTACTCCTTGCTCAGAGAACTGGACTCAACACGCCCTATTCACCGCACAAGAATATATCTGACTAGTAATAATCTTAAAACCTATGTATTGATATCTCTCTGTTAGTGTGTCAAGTGGGTGTAAAGCGGCATAAACACAGCAGTGAAAAGCAGCTAAACCCCATTATAAAAATAAATTACTTCGAAAAACCCATGAAACCAAGACAGTGAAAGAGAGAGAAATTCTTACACAATGCGTTCAGGGGCTGTGAGGCAACCTGGATTGACCATATCTAGACCCACAGCTGGATGAGACATAAGGGTGGACACTCTTGGGGCTGAGAGGTTTGGTGAGGTTGGGTGAGCAAACGCAGACCCTTTAAAGTAATACTGCGTGGTACCCATCCCATGGGACCCAAATCTCCAGGTTCAAGGGCATCTTCCTACATCGAAAACATGCATGAGAATCCCAGAAGATGGTACACCGTGTGATGGGGAAAGATTTCTAAAACGCACCTCATTTCTCATCTCCTTGTGCCCGGGTTCGCCATTCCAGCCGCTTCACTAACAATCTCCCTACTTGGAGCATCAGCACATTTAACCTCCTGTTCCGTACAGGTTGCAATTTGTCCTGAGGATGAACGGGAAGACGGGGAACCAGTGAGAGACTAGCTCTTGGTGTTGGGACAGGCACAGGTCACTCTATTTTCCCATCAGGAAGAAGAATTAACCACAGGCTCATCCTCCCCCCCCGGAACCAGAACAGGGCCTGAAGCCATCTTGCAATTTTGCGGCCAGCTCCCAAAAAAGCGAGTTGTAAAATGGAGCTTCAGGGCACTGCAATTCACAAACCTGCAGAGTTATAAATGATAACTCTCGTCCACAAATATTTTGAGGGAAGGCAAAGAAGAGGATTTGAAATCAACACAGAATTGCAGGAATCAGACTTCAGGAGGTAGATTCGAATCGCCTTTAAAGCACATGAAAAGCGGCAAAACGTTGACAATGATGCCCTTGGCCAAAAAGGGCGTATGCGTTTTTTCCTGAATATATTCAGGAAAAAACGCATACGCCCTTTTTGGCCAACCAAGCAACCTGGAAAGGCAAATCAGCGCTACAAAGAAGACTCGCTACCCTTCGGTCAAAAGGGCCATGCTGAAAAACGTGTCAAAACCAGAAATGCAGGACAGGCCATGGAGAAATGGGAGCCTTGCTACACTGATAGTCGGGATGTAAATTGCCAACAGCCACTCTGGAGAAGTGTACGGTGTGTCCTGAAACATCTAAAAAACACAGCTTAGAGAGCATAGGGCACTTCCACTCATGGGGGTATAAATTGGGAAAATGAAAAATCAGCAAGACACAAGCACCCCAAAGTTTAGGGCTGCTCTGTTGACAAGGACCTCCACTTCATTCCACCTTCAATATCCCAGGAAAGAGAAAAATGGATAAAGAAGTTGTGGTCCTTATGTACAATGGAATATCACTCAGCCATGAAATCAATGTCATAAGGCTAGTAGCAGCATGATGAGTGGATTTAGGTACGACGATTCTAAGTGAAATAAGTCACACAGAAAAGGACACTTCTCATAAGGTATCACTTATAGAGGGCATGTAAAAAGCGTTACACTTGAACTGAATTACAAAACAGAACAGAGTCACACATGCAGAAAACACACTATGGCTGCTTAACGGGAAAGGTGAGGTGGGGTGATACATAAAACAAGGGTTTCAAATTAGCTCAGATACCGTTCCATAAACCCAATATGTAATAGACAAGACCTACTCCTTGCTCAGAGAACTGGACTCAACACGCCCTATTCACCGCACAAGAATATATCTGACTAGTAATAATCTTAAAACCTATGTATTGATATCTCTCTGTTAGTGTGTCAAGTGGGTGTAAAGCGGCATAAACACAGCAGTGAAAAGCAGCTAAACCCCATTATAAAAATAAATTACTTCGAAAAACCCATGAAACCAAGACAGTGAAAGAGAGAGAAATTCTTACACAATGCTTTCAGGGGCTGTGATGCAACCTGGATTGACCATATCTAGACCCACAGCTGGATGAGACATAAGGGTGGACACTCTTGGGGCTGAGAGGTTTGGTGAGGTTGGGTGAGCAAACGCAGACCCTTTAAAGTAATACTGCGTGGTACCCATCCCATGGGACCCAAATCTCCAGGTTCAAGGGCATCTTCCTACATCGAAAACATGCATGAGAATCCCAGAAGATGGTACACCGTGTGATGGGGAAAGATTTCTAAAACGCACCTCATTTCTCATCTCCTTGTGCCCGGGTTCGCCATTCCAGCCGCTTCACTAACAATCTCCCTACTTGGAGCATCAGCACATTTAACCTCCTGTTCCGTACAGGTTGCAATTTGTCCTGAGGATGAACGGGAAGACGGGGAACCAGTGAGAGACTAGCTCTTGGTGTTGGGACAGGCACAGGTCACTCTATTTTCCCATCAGGAAGAAGAATTAACCACAGGCTCATCCTCCCCCCCCGGAACCAGAACAGGGCCTGAAGCCATCTTGCACTTTTGCGGCCAGCTCCCAAAAAAGCGAGTTGTAAAATGGAGCTTCAGGGCACTGCAATTCACAAACCTGCAGAGTTATAAATGATAACTCTCGTCCACAAATATATTGAGGGAAGGCAAAGAAGAGGATTTGAAATCAAGGCAGAATTGCAGGAAACAGATTTCAGGAGGTAGATTCGAATCGCCTTTAAAGCACATGAAAAGCGGCAAAACGTTGACAATGATGCCCTTGGCCAAAAAGGGCGTATGCGTTTTTCCCTGAATATATTCAGGAAAAAACGCATACGCCCTTTTTGGCCAACCAAGCAACCTGGAAAGGCAAATCAGCGCTACAAAGAAGACTCGCTACCCTTTGGTCAAAAGGGCCATGCTGAAAAACGTGTCAAAACCAGAAATGCAGGACAGGCCATGGAGAAATGGGAGCCTTGCTACACTGATAGGCGGGATGTAAATTGCCAACAGCCACTCTGGAGAAGTGTACGGTGTGTCCTGAAACATCTAAAAAACACAGCTTAGAGAGCATAGGGCACTTCCACTCATGGGGGTATAAATTGGGAAAATGAAAAATCAGCAAGACACAAGCACCCCAAAGTTTAGGGCTGCTCTGTTGACAAGGACCTCCACTTCATTTCACCTTCAATATCCCAGGAAAGAGAAAAATGGATAAAGAAGTTGTGGTCCTTATGTACAATGGAATATCACTCAGCCATGAAATCAATGTCATAAGGCTAGTAGCAGCATGATGAGTGGATTTAGGTACGACGATTCTAAGTGAAATAAGTCACACAGAAAAGGACACTTCTCATAAGGTATCACTTATAGAGGGCATGTAAAAAGCGTTACACTTGAACTGAATTACAAAACAGAACAGAGTCACACATGCAGAAAACACACTATGGCTGCTTAACGGGAAAGGTGAGGTGGGGTGATACATAAAACAAGGGTTTCAAATTAGCTCAGATACCGTTCCATAAACCCAATATGTAATAGACAAGACCTACTCCTTGCTCAGAGAACTGGACTCAACACGCCCTATTCACCGCACAAGAATATATCTGACTAGTAATAATCTTAAAACCTATGTATTGATATCTCTCTGTTAGTGTGTCAAGTGGGTGTAAAGCGGCATAAACACAGCAGTGAAAAGCAGCTAAACCCCATTATAAAAATAAATTACTTCGAAAAACCCATGAAACCAAGACAGTGAAAGAGAGAGAAATTCTTACACAATGCGTTCAGGGGCTGTGAGGCAACCTGGATTGACCATATCTAGACCCACAGCTGGATGAGACATAAGGGTGGACACTCTTGGGGCTGAGAGGTTTGGTGAGGTTGGGTGAGCAAACGCAGACCCTTTAAAGTAATACTGCGTGGTACCCATCCCATGGGACCCAAATCTCCAGGTTCAAGGGCATCTTCCTACATCGAAAACATGCATGAGAATCCCAGAAGATGGTACACCGTGTGATGGGGAAAGATTTCTAAAACGCACCTCATTTCTCATCTCCTTGTGCCCGGGTTCGCCATTCCAGCCGCTTCACTAACAATCTCCCTACTTGGAGCATCAGCACATTTAACCTCCTGTTCCGTACAGGTTGCAATTTGTCCTGAGGATGAACGGGAAGACGGGGAACCAGTGAGAGACTAGCTCTTGGTGTTGGGACAGGCACAGGTCACTCTATTTTCCCATCAGGAAGAAGAATTAACCACAGGCTCATCCTCCCCCCCCGGAACCAGAACAGGGCCTGAAGCCATCTTGCAATTTTGCGGCCAGCTCCCAAAAAAGCGAGTTGTAAAATGGAGCTTCAGGGCACTGCAATTCACAAACCTGCAGAGTTATAAATGATAACTCTCGTCCACAAATATTTTGAGGGAAGGCAAAGAAGAGGATTTGAAATCAACACAGAATTGCAGGAATCAGACTTCAGGAGGTAGATTCGAATCGCCTTTAAAGCACATGAAAAGCGGCAAAACGTTGACAATGATGCCCTTGGCCAAAAAGGGCGTATGCGTTTTTTCCTGAATATATTCAGGAAAAAACGCATACGCCCTTTTTGGCCAACCAAGCAACCTGGAAAGGCAAATCAGCGCTACAAAGAAGACTCGCTACCCTTCGGTCAAAAGGGCCATGCTGAAAAACGTGTCAAAACCAGAAATGCAGGACAGGCCATGGAGAAATGGGAGCCTTGCTACACTGATAGTCGGGATGTAAATTGCCAACAGCCACTCTGGAGAAGTGTACGGTGTGTCCTGAAACATCTAAAAAACACAGCTTAGAGAGCATAGGGCACTTCCACTCATGGGGGTATAAATTGGGAAAATGAAAAATCAGCAAGACACAAGCACCCCAAAGTTTAGGGCTGCTCTGTTGACAAGGACCTCCACTTCATTCCACCTTCAATATCCCAGGAAAGAGAAAAATGGATAAAGAAGTTGTGGTCCTTATGTACAATGGAATATCACTCAGCCATGAAATCAATGTCATAAGGCTAGTAGCAGCATGATGAGTGGATTTAGGTACGACGATTCTAAGTGAAATAAGTCACACAGAAAAGGACACTTCTCATAAGGTATCACTTATAGAGGGCATGTAAAAAGCGTTACACTTGAACTGAATTACAAAACAGAACAGAGTCACACATGCAGAAAACACACTATGGCTGCTTAACGGGAAAGGTGAGGTGGGGTGATACATAAAACAAGGGTTTCAAATTAGCTCAGATACTGTTCCATAAACCCAATATGTAATAGACAAGACCTACTCCTTGCTCAGAGAACTGGACTCAACACGCCCTATTCACCGCACAAGAATATATCTGACTAGTAATAATCTTAAAACCTATGTATTGATATCTCTCTGTTAGTGTGTCAAGTGGGTGTAAAGCGGCATAAACACAGCAGTGAAAAGCAGCTAAACCCCATTATAAAAATAAATTACTTCGAAAAACCCATGAAACCAAGACAGTGAAAGAGAGAGAAATTCTTACACAATGCTTTCAGGGGCTGTGATGCAACCTGGATTGACCATATCTAGACCCACAGCTGGATGAGACATAAGGGTGGACACTCTTGGGGCTGAGAGGTTTGGTGAGGTTGGGTGAGCAAACGCAGACCCTTTAAAGTAATACTGCGTGGTACCCATCCCATGGGACCCAAATCTCCAGGTTCAAGGGCATCTTCCTACATCGAAAACATGCATGAGAATCCCAGAAGATGGTACACCGTGTGATGGGGAAAGATTTCTAAAACGCACCTCATTTCTCATCTCCTTGTGCCCGGGTTCGCCATTCCAGCCGCTTCACTAACAATCTCCCTACTTGGAGCATCAGCACATTTAACCTCCTGTTCCGTACAGGTTGCAATTTGTCCTGAGGATGAACGGGAAGACGGGGAACCAGTGAGAGACTAGCTCTTGGTGTTGGGACAGGCACAGGTCACTCTATTTTCCCATCAGGAAGAAGAATTAACCACAGGCTCATCCTCCCCCCCCGGAACCAGAACAGGGCCTGAAGCCATCTTGCACTTTTGCGGCCAGCTCCCAAAAAAGCGAGTTGTAAAATGGAGCTTCAGGGCACTGCAATTCACAAACCTGCAGAGTTATAAATGATAACTCTCGTCCACAAATATATTGAGGGAAGGCAAAGAAGAGGATTTGAAATCAAGGCAGAATTGCAGGAAACAGATTTCAGGAGGTAGATTCGAATCGCCTTTAAAGCACATGAAAAGCGGCAAAACGTTGACAATGATGCCCTTGGCCAAAAAGGGCGTATGCGTTTTTTCCTGAATATATTCAGGAAAAAACGCATACGCCCTTTTTGGCCAACCAAGCAACGTGGAAAGGCAAATCAGCGCTACAAAGAAGACTCGCTACCCTTCGGTCAAAAGGGCCATGCTGAAAAACGTGTCAAAACCAGAAATGCAGGACAGGCCATGGAGAAATGGGAGCCTTGCTACACTGATAGTCGGGATGTAAATTGCCAACAGCCACTCTGGAGAAGTGTACGGTGTGTCCTGAAACATCTAAAAAACACAGCTTAGAGAGCATAGGGCACTTCCACTCATGGGGGTATAAATTGGGAAAATGAAAAATCAGCAAGACACAAGCACCCCAAAGTTTAGGGCTGCTCTGTTGACAAGGACCTCCACTTCATTCCACCTTCAATATCCCAGGAAAGAGAAAAATGGATAAAGAAGTTGTGGTCCTTATGTACAATGGAATATCACTCAGCCATGAAATCAATGTCATAAGGCTAGTAGCAGCATGATGAGTGGATTTAGGTACGACGATTCTAAGTGAAATAAGTCACACAGAAAAGGACACTTCTCATAAGGTATCACTTATAGAGGGCATGTAAAAAGCGTTACACTTGAACTGAATTACAAAACAGAACAGAGTCACACATGCAGAAAACACACTATGGCTGCTTAACGGGAAAGGTGAGGTGGGGTGATACATAAAACAAGGGTTTCAAATTAGCTCAGATACCGTTCCATAAACCCAATATGTAATAGACAAGACCTACTCCTTGCTCAGAGAACTGGACTCAACACGCCCTATTCACCGCACAAGAATATATCTGACTAGTAATAATCTTAAAACCTATGTATTGATATCTCTCTGTTAGTGTGTCAAGTGGGTGTAAAGCGGCATAAACACAGCAGTGAAAAGCAGCTAAACCCCATTATAAAAATAAATTACTTCGAAAAACCCATGAAACCAAGACAGTGAAAGAGAGAGAAATTCTTACACAATGCGTTCAGGGGCTGTGATGCAACCTGGATTGACCATATCTAGACCCACAGCTGGAGGAGACATAAGGGTGGACACTCTTGGGGCTGAGAGGTTTGGTGAGGTTGGGTGAGCAAACGCAGACCCTTTAAAGTAATACTGCGTGGTACCCATCCCATGGGACCCAAATCTCCAGGTTCAAGGGCATCTTCCTACATCGAAAACATGCATGAGAATCCCAGAAGATGGTACACCGTGTGATGGGGAAAGATTTCTAAAACGCACCTCATTTCTCATCTCCTTGTGCCCGGGTTCGCCATTCCAGCCGCTTCACTAACAATCTCCCTACTTGGAGCATCAGCACATTTAACCTCCTGTTCCGTACAGGTTGCAATTTGTCCTGAGGATGAACGGGAAGACGGGGAACCAGTGAGAGACTAGCTCTTGGTGTTGGGACAGGCACAGGTCACTCTATTTTCCCATCAGGAAGAAGAATTAACCACAGGCTCATCCTCCCCCCCCGGAACCAGAACAGGGCCTGAAGCCATCTTGCACTTTTGCGGCCAGCTCCCAAAAAAGCGAGTTGTAAAATGGAGCTTCAGGGCACTGCAATTCACAAACCTGCAGAGTTATAAATGATAACTCTCGTCCACAAATATATTGAGGGAAGGCAAAGAAGAGGATTTGAAATCAACGCAGAATTGCAGGAATCAGACTTCAGGAGGTAGATTCGAATCGCCTTTAAAGCACATGAAAAGCGGCAAAACGTTGACAATGATGCCCTTGGCCAAAAAGGGCGTATGCGTTTTTTCCTGAATATATTCAGGAAAAAACGCATACGCCCTTTTTGGCCAACCAAGCAACCTGGAAAGGCAAATCAGCGCTACAAAGAAGATTCGCTACCCTTCGGTCAAAAGGGCCATGCTGAAAAACGTGTCAAAACCAGAAATGCAGGACAGGCCATGGAGAAATGGGAGCCTTGCTACACTGATAGGCGGGATGTAAATTGCCAACAGCCACTCTGGAGAAGTGTACGGTGTGTCCTGAAACATCTAAAAAACACAGCTTAGAGAGCATAGGGCACTTCCACTCATGGGGGTATAAATTGGGAAAATGAAAAATCAGCAAGACACAAGCACCCCAAAGTTTAGGGCTGCTCTGTTGACAAGGACCTCCACTTCATTCCACCTTCAATATCCCAGGAAAGAGAAAAATGGATAAAGAAGTTGTGGTCCTTATGTACAATGGAATATCACTCAGCCATGAAATCAATGTCATAAGGCTAGTAGCAGCATGATGAGTGGATTTAGGTACGACGATTCTAAGTGAAATAAGTCACACAGAAAAGGACACTTCTCATAAGGTATCACTTATAGAGGGCATGTAAAAAGCGTTACACTTGAACTGAATTACAAAACAGAACAGAGTCACACATGCAGAAAACACACTATGGCTGCTTAACGGGAAAGGTGAGGTGGGGTGATACATAAAACAAGGGTTTCAAATTAGCTCAGATACCGTTCCATAAACCCAATATGTAATAGACAAGACCTACTCCTTGCTCAGAGAACTGGACTCAACACGCCCTATTCACCGCACAAGAATATATCTGACTAGTAATAATCTTAAAACCTATGTATTGATATCTCTCTGTTAGTGTGTCAAGTGGGTGTAAAGCGGCATAAACACAGCAGTGAAAAGCAGCTAAACCCCATTATAAAAATAAATTACTTCGAAAAACCCATGAAACCAAGACAGTGAAAGAGAGAGAAATTCTTACACAATGCGTTCAGGGGCTGTGATGCAACCTGGATTGACCATATCTAGACCCACAGCTGGAGGAGACATAAGGGTGGACACTCTTGGGGCTGAGAGGTTTGGTGAGGTTGGGTGAGCAAACGCAGACCCTTTAAAGTAATACTGCGTGGTACCCATCCCATGGGACCCAAATCTCCAGGTTCAAGGGCATCTTCCTACATCGAAAACATGCATGAGAATCCCAGAAGATGGTACACCGTGTGATGGGGAAAGATTTCTAAAACGCACCTCATTTCTCATCTCCTTGTGCCCGGGTTCGCCATTCCAGCCGCTTCACTAACAATCTCCCTACTTGGAGCATCAGCACATTTAACCTCCTGTTCCGTACAGGTTGCAGTTTGTCCTGAGGATGAACGGGAAGACGGGGAACCAGTGAGAGACTAGCTCTTGGTGTTGGGACAGGCACAGGTCACTCTATTTTCCCATCAGGAAGAAGAATTAACCACAGGCTCATCCTCCCCCCCCGGAACCAGAACAGGGCCTGAAGCCATCTTGCACTTTTGCGGCCAGCTCCCAAAAAAGCGAGTTGTAAAATGCAGCTTCAGGGCACTGCAATTCACAAACCTGCAGAGTTATAAATGATAACTCTCGTCCACAAATATTTTGAGGGAAGGCAAAGAAGAGGATTTGAAATCAACGCAGAATTGCAGGAAACAGACTTCAGGAGGTAGATTCGAATCGCCTTTAAAGCACATGAAAAGCGGCAAAACGTTGACAATGATGCCCTTGGCCAAAAAGGGCGTATGCGTTTTTCCCTGAATATATTCAGGAAAAAACGCATACGCCCTTTTTGGCCAACCAAGCAACCTGGAAAGGCAAATCAGCGCTACAAAGAAGACTCGCTACCCTTTGGTCAAAAGGGCCATGCTGAAAAACGTGTCAAAACCAGAAATGCAGGACAGGCCATGGAGAAATGGGAGCCTTGCTACACTGATAGGCGGGATGTAAATTGCCAACAGCCACTCTGGAGAAGTGTACGGTGTGTCCTGAAACATCTAAAAAACACAGCTTAGAGAGCATAGGGCACTTCCACTCATGGGGGTATAAATTGGGAAAATGAAAAATCAGCAAGACACAAGCACCCCAAAGTTTAGGGCTGCTCTGTTGACAAGGACCTCCACTTCATTCCACCTTCAATATCCCAGGAAAGAGAAAAATGGATAAAGAAGTTGTGGTCCTTATGTACAATGGAATATCACTCAGCCATGAAATCAATGTCATAAGGCTAGTAGCAGCATGATGAGTGGATTTAGGTACGACGATTCTAAGTGAAATAAGTCACACAGAAAAGGACACTTCTCATAAGGTATCACTTATAGAGGGCATGTAAAAAGCGTTACACTTGAACTGAATTACAAAACAGAACAGAGTCACACATGCAGAAAACACACTATGGCTGCTTAACGGGAAAGGTGAGGTGGGGTGATACATAAAACAAGGGTTTCAAATTAGCTCAGATACCGTTCCATAAACCCAATATGTAATAGACAAGACCTACTCCTTGCTCAGAGAACTGGACTCAACACGCCCTATTCACCGCACAAGAATATATCTGACTAGTAATAATCTTAAAACCTATGTATTGATATCTCTCTGTTAGTGTGTCAAGTGGGTGTAAAGCGGCATAAACACAGCAGTGAAAAGCAGCTAAACCCCATTATAAAAATAAATTACTTCGAAAAACCCATGAAACCAAGACAGTGAAAGAGAGAGAAATTCTTACACAATGCGTTCAGGGGCTGTGAGGCAACCTGGATTGACCATATCTAGACCCACAGCTGGATGAGACATAAGGGTGGACACTCTTGGGGCTGAGAGGTTTGGTGAGGTTGGGTGAGCAAACGCAGACCCTTTAAAGTAATACTGCGTGGTACCCATCCCATGGGACCCAAATCTCCAGGTTCAAGGGCATCTTCCTACATCGAAAACATGCATGAGAATCCCAGAAGATGGTACACCGTGTGATGGGGAAAGATTTCTAAAACGCACCTCATTTCTCATCTCCTTGTGCCCGGGTTCGCCATTCCAGCCGCTTCACTAACAATCTCCCTACTTGGAGCATCAGCACATTTAACCTCCTGTTCCGTACAGGTTGCAATTTGTCCTGAGGATGAACGGGAAGACGGGGAACCAGTGAGAGACTAGCTCTTGGTGTTGGGACAGGCACAGGTCACTCTATTTTCCCATCAGGAAGAAGAATTAACCACAGGCTCATCCTCCCCCCCCGGAACCAGAACAGGGCCTGAAGCCATCTTGCACTTTTGCGGCCAGCTCCCAAAAAAGCGAGTTGTAAAATGCAGCTTCAGGGCACTGCAATTCACAAACCTGCAGAGTTATAAATGATAACTCTCGTCCACAAATATATTGAGGGAAGGCAAAGAAGAGGATTTGAAATCAACGCAGAATTGCAGGAATCAGACTTCAGGAGGTAGATTCGAATCGCCTTTAAAGCACATGAAAAGCGGCAAAACGTTGACAATGATGCCCTTGGCCAAAAAGGGCGTATGCGTTTTTTCCTGAATATATTCAGGAAAAAACGCATACGCCCTTTTTGGCCAACCAAGCAACCTGGAAAGGCAAATCAGCGCTACAAAGAAGATTCGCTACCCTTCGGTCAAAAGGGCCATGCTGAAAAACGTGTCAAAACCAGAAATGCAGGACAGGCCATGGAGAAATGGGAGCCTTGCTACACTGATAGGCGGGATGTAAATTGCCAACAGCCACTCTGGAGAAGTGTACGGTGTGTCCTGAAACATCTAAAAAACACAGCTTAGAGAGCATAGGGCACTTCCACTCATGGGGGTATAAATTGGGAAAATGAAAAATCAGCAAGACACAAGCACCCCAAAGTTTAGGGCTGCTCTGTTGACAAGGACCTCCACTTCATTCCACCTTCAATATCCCAGGAAAGAGAAAAATGGATAAAGAAGTTGTGGTCCTTATGTACAATGGAATATCACTCAGCCATGAAATCAATGTCATAAGGCTAGTAGCAGCATGATGAGTGGATTTAGGTACGACGATTCTAAGTGAAATAAGTCACACAGAAAAGGACACTTCTCATAAGGTATCACTTATAGAGGGCATGTAAAAAGCGTTACACTTGAACTGAATTACAAAACAGAACAGAGTCACACATGCAGAAAACACACTATGGCTGCTTAACGGGAAAGGTGAGGTGGGGTGATACATAAAACAAGGGTTTCAAATTAGCTCAGATACCGTTCCATAAACCCAATATGTAATAGACAAGACCTACTCCTTGCTCAGAGAACTGGACTCAACACGCCCTATTCACCGCACAAGAATATATCTGACTAGTAATAATCTTAAAACCTATGTATTGATATCTCTCTGTTAGTGTGTCAAGTGGGTGTAAAGCGGCATAAACACAGCAGTGAAAAGCAGCTAAACCCCATTATAAAAATAAATTACTTCGAAAAACCCATGAAACCAAGACAGTGAAAGAGAGAGAAATTCTTACACAATGCGTTCAGGGGCTGTGATGCAACCTGGATTGACCATATCTAGACCCACAGCTGGAGGAGACATAAGGGTGGACACTCTTGGGGCTGAGAGGTTTGGTGAGGTTGGGTGAGCAAACGCAGACCCTTTAAAGTAATACTGCGTGGTACCCATCCCATGGGACCCAAATCTCCAGGTTCAAGGGCATCTTCCTACATCGAAAACATGCATGAGAATCCCAGAAGATGGTACACCGTGTGATGGGGAAAGATTTCTAAAACGCACCTCATTTCTCATCTCCTTGTGCCCGGGTTCGCCATTCCAGCCGCTTCACTAACAATCTCCCTACTTGGAGCATCAGCACATTTAACCTCCTGTTCCGTACAGGTTGCAATTTGTCCTGAGGATGAACGGGAAGACGGGGAACCAGTGAGAGACTAGCTCTTGGTGTTGGGACAGGCACAGGTCACTCTATTTTCCCATCAGGAAGAAGAATTAACCACAGGCTCATCCTCCCCCCCCGGAACCAGAACAGGGCCTGAAGCCATCTTGCACTTTTGCGGCCAGCTCCCAAAAAAGCGAGTTGTAAAATGCAGCTTCAGGGCACTGCAATTCACAAACCTGCAGAGTTATAAATGATAACTCTCGTCCACAAATATTTTGAGGGAAGGCAAAGAAGAGGATTTGAAATCAAGGCAGAATTGCAGGAAACAGACTTCAGGAGGTAGATTCGAATCGCCTTTAAAGCACATGAAAAGCGGCAAAACGTTGACAATGATGCCCTTGGCCAAAAAGGGCGTATGCGTTTTTCCCTGAATATATTCAGGAAAAAACGCATACGGCCTTTTTGGCCAACCAAGCAACCTGGAAAGGCAAATCAGCGCTACAAAGAAGACTCGCTACCCTTTGGTCAAAAGGGCCATGCTGAAAAACGTGTCAAAACCAGAAATGCAGGACAGGCCATGGAGAAATGGGAGCCTTGCTACACTGATAGGCGGGATGTAAATTGCCAACAGCCACTCTGGAGAAGTGTACGGTGTGTCCTGAAACATCTAAAAAACACAGCTTAGAGAGCATAGGGCACTTCCACTCATGGGGGTATAAATTGGGAAAATGAAAAATCAGCAAGACACAAGCACCCCAAAGTTTAGGGCTGCTCTGTTGACAAGGACCTCCACTTCATTCCACCTTCAATATCCCAGGAAAGAGAAAAATGGATAAAGAAGTTGTGGTCCTTATGTACAATGGAATATCACTCAGCCATGAAATCAATGTCATAAGGCTAGTAGCAGCATGATGAGTGGATTTAGGTACGACGATTCTAAGTGAAATAAGTCACACAGAAAAGGACACTTCTCATAAGGTATCACTTATAGAGGGCATGTAAAAAGCGTTACACTTGAACTGAATTACAAAACAGAACAGAGTCACACATGCAGAAAACACACTATGGCTGCTTAACGGGAAAGGTGAGGTGGGGTGATACATAAAACAAGGGTTTCAAATTAGCTCAGATACCGTTCCATAAACCCAATATGTAATAGACAAGACCTACTCCTTGCTCAGAGAACTGGACTCAACACGCCCTATTCACCGCACAAGAATATATCTGACTAGTAATAATCTTAAAACCTATGTATTGATATCTCTCTGTTAGTGTGTCAAGTGGGTGTAAAGCGGCATAAACACAGCAGTGAAAAGCAGCTAAACCCCATTATAAAAATAAATTACTTCGAAAAACCCATGAAACCAAGACAGTGAAAGAGAGAGAAATTCTTACACAATGCGTTCAGGGGCTGTGAGGCAACCTGGATTGACCATATCTAGACCCACAGCTGGATGAGACATAAGGGTGGACACTCTTGGGGCTGAGAGGTTTGGTGAGGTTGGGTGAGCAAACGCAGACCCTTTAAAGTAATACTGCGTGGTACCCATCCCATGGGACCCAAATCTCCAGGTTCAAGGGCATCTTCCTACATCGAAAACATGCATGAGAATCCCAGAAGATGGTACACCGTGTGATGGGGAAAGATTTCTAAAACGCACCTCATTTCTCATCTCCTTGTGCCCGGGTTCGCCATTCCAGCCGCTTCACTAACAATCTCCCTACTTGGAGCATCAGCACATTTAACCTCCTGTTCCGTACAGGTTGCAATTTGTCCTGAGGATGAACGGGAAGACGGGGAACCAGTGAGAGACTAGCTCTTGGTGTTGGGACAGGCACAGGTCACTCTATTTTCCCATCAGGAAGAAGAATTAACCACAGGCTCATCCTCCCCCCCCGGAACCAGAACAGGGCCTGAAGCCATCTTGCACTTTTGCGGCCAGCTCCCAAAAAAGCGAGTTGTAAAATGGAGCTTCAGGGCACTGCAATTCACAAACCTGCAGAGTTATAAATGATAACTCTCGTCCACAAATATATTGAGGGAAGGCAAAGAAGAGGATTTGAAATCAACACAGAATTGCAGGAATCAGACTTCAGGAGGTAGATTCGAATCGCCTTTAAAGCACATAAAAAGCGGCAAAACGTTGACAATGATGCCCTTTTTGGCCAACCAAGCAACCTGGAAAGGCAAATCAGCGCTACAAAGAAGATTCGCTACCCTTCGGTCAAAAGGGCCATGCTGAAAAACGTGTCAAAACCAGAAATGCAGGACAGGCCATGGAGAAATGGGAGCCTTGCTACACTGATAGGCGGGATGTAAATTGCCAACAGCCACTCTGGAGAAGTGTACGGTGTGTCCTGAAACATCTAAAAAACACAGCTTAGAGAGCATAGGGCACTTCCACTCATGGGGGTATAAATTGGGAAAATGAAAAATCAGCAAGACACAAGCACCCCAAAGTTTAGGGCTGCTCTGTTGACAAGGACCTCCACTTCATTCCACCTTCAATATCCCAGGAAAGAGAAAAATGGATAAAGAAGTTGTGGTCCTTATGTACAATGGAATATCACTCAGCCATGAAATCAATGTCATAAGGCTAGTAGCAGCATGATGAGTGGATTTAGGTACGACGATTCTAAGTGAAATAAGTCACACAGAAAAGGACACTTCTCATAAGGTATCACTTATAGAGGGCATGTAAAAAGCGTTACACTTGAACTGAATTACAAAACAGAACAGAGTCACACATGCAGAAAACACACTATGGCTGCTTAACGGGAAAGGTGAGGTGGGGTGATACATAAAACAAGGGTTTCAAATTAGCTCAGATACCGTTCCATAAACCCAATATGTAATAGACAAGACCTACTCCTTGCTCAGAGAACTGGACTCAACACGCCCTATTCACCGCACAAGAATATATCTGACTAGTAATAATCTTAAAACCTATGTATTGATATCTCTCTGTTAGTGTGTCAAGTGGGTGTAAAGCGGCATAAACACAGCAGTGAAAAGCAGCTAAACCCCATTATAAAAATAAATTACTTCGAAAAACCCATGAAACCAAGACAGTGAAAGAGAGAGAAATTCTTACACAATGCGTTCAGGGGCTGTGATGCAACCTGGATTGACCATATCTAGACCCACAGCTGGAGGAGACATAAGGGTGGACACTCTTGGGGCTGAGAGGTTTGGTGAGGTTGGGTGAGCAAACGCAGACCCTTTAAAGTAATACTGCGTGGTACCCATCCCATGGGACCCAAATCTCCAGGTTCAAGGGCATCTTCCTACATCGAAAACATGCATGAGAATCCCAGAAGATGGTACACCGTGTGATGGGGAAAGATTTCTAAAACGCACCTCATTTCTCATCTCCTTGTGCCCGGGTTCGCCATTCCAGCCGCTTCACTAACAATCTCCCTACTTGGAGCATCAGCACATTTAACCTCCTGTTCCGTACAGGTTGCAATTTGTCCTGAGGATGAACGGGAAGACGGGGAACCAGTGAGAGACTAGCTCTTGGTGTTGGGACAGGCACAGGTCACTCTATTTTCCCATCAGGAAGAAGAATTAACCACAGGCTCATCCTCCCCCCCCGGAACCAGAACAGGGCCTGAAGCCATCTTGCACTTTTGCGGCCAGCTCCCAAAAAAGCGAGTTGTAAAATGCAGCTTCAGGGCACTGCAATTCACAAACCTGCAGAGTTATAAATGATAACTCTCGTCCACAAATATTTTGAGGGAAGGCAAAGAAGAGGATTTGAAATCAAGGCAGAATTGCAGGAAACAGACTTCAGGAGGTAGATTCGAATCGCCTTTAAAGCACATGAAAAGCGGCAAAACGTTGACAATGATGCCCTTGGCCAAAAAGGGCGTATGCGTTTTTCCCTGAATATATTCAGGAAAAAACGCATACGCCCTTTTTGGCCAACCAAGCAACCTGGAAAGGCAAATCAGCGCTACAAAGAAGACTCGCTACCCTTTGGTCAAAAGGGCCATGCTGAAAAACGTGTCAAAACCAGAAATGCAGGACAGGCCATGGAGAAATGGGAGCCTTGCTACACTGATGGGCGGGATGTAAATTGCCAACAGCCACTCTGGAGAAGTGTACGGTGTGTCCTGAAACATCTAAAAAACACAGCTTAGAGAGCATAGGGCACTTCCACTCATGGGGGTATAAATTGGGAAAATGAAAAATCAGCAAGACACAAGCACCCCAAAGTTTAGGGCTGCTCTGTTGACAAGGACCTCCACTTCATTCCACCTTCAATATCCCAGGAAAGAGAAAAATGGATAAAGAAGTTGTGGTCCTTATGTACAATGGAATATCACTCAGCCATGAAATCAATGTCATAAGGCTAGTAGCAGCATGATGAGTGGATTTAGGTACGACGATTCTAAGTGAAATAAGTCACACAGAAAAGGACACTTCTCATAAGGTATCACTTATAGAGGGCATGTAAAAAGCGTTACACTTGAACTGAATTACAAAACAGAACAGAGTCACACATGCAGAAAACACACTATGGCTGCTTAACGGGAAAGGTGAGGTGGGGTGATACATAAAACAAGGGTTTCAAATTAGCTCAGATACCGTTCCATAAACCCAATATGTAATAGACAAGACCTACTCCTTGCTCAGAGAACTGGACTCAACACGCCCTATTCACCGCACAAGAATATATCTGACTAGTAATAATCTTAAAACCTATGTATTGATATCTCTCTGTTAGTGTGTCAAGTGGGTGTAAAGCGGCATAAACACAGCAGTGAAAAGCAGCTAAACCCCATTATAAAAATAAATTACTTCGAAAAACCCATGAAACCAAGACAGTGAAAGAGAGAGAAATTCTTACACAATGCGTTCAGGGGCTGTGAGGCAACCTGGATTGACCATATCTAGACCCACAGCTGGATGAGACATAAGGGTGGACACTCTTGGGGCTGAGAGGTTTGGTGAGGTTGGGTGAGCAAACGCAGACCCTTTAAAGTAATACTGCGTGGTACCCATCCCATGGGACCCAAATCTCCAGGTTCAAGGGCATCTTCCTACATCGAAAACATGCATGAGAATCCCAGAAGATGGTACACCGTGTGATGGGGAAAGATTTCTAAAACGCACCTCATTTCTCATCTCCTTGTGCCCGGGTTCGCCATTCCAGCCGCTTCACTAACAATCTCCCTACTTGGAGCATCAGCACATTTAACCTCCTGTTCCGTACAGGTTGCAATTTGTCCTGAGGATGAACGGGAAGACGGGGAACCAGTGAGAGACTAGCTCTTGGTGTTGGGACAGGCACAGGTCACTCTATTTTCCCATCAGGAAGAAGAATTAACCACAGGCTCATCCTCCCCCCCCGGAACCAGAACAGGGCCTGAAGCCATCTTGCACTTTTGCGGCCAGCTCCCAAAAAAGCGAGTTGTAAAATGGAGCTTCAGGGCACTGCAATTCACAAACCTGCAGAGTTATAAATGATAACTCTCGTCCACAAATATATTGAGGGAAGGCAAAGAAGAGGATTTGAAATCAACACAGAATTGCAGGAATCAGACTTCAGGAGGTAGATTCGAATCGCCTTTAAAGCACATAAAAAGCGGCAAAACGTTGACAATGATGCCCTTTTTGGCCAACCAAGCAACCTGGAAAGGCAAATCAGCGCTACAAAGAAGATTCGCTACCCTTCGGTCAAAAGGGCCATGCTGAAAAACGTGTCAAAACCAGAAATGCAGGACAGGCCATGGAGAAATGGGAGCCTTGCTACACTGATAGGCGGGATGTAAATTGCCAACAGCCACTCTGGAGAAGTGTACGGTGTGTCCTGAAACATCTAAAAAACACAGCTTAGAGAGCATAGGGCACTTCCACTCATGGGGGTATAAATTGGGAAAATGAAAAATCAGCAAGACACAAGCACCCCAAAGTTTAGGGCTGCTCTGTTGACAAGGACCTCCACTTCATTCCACCTTCAATATCCCAGGAAAGAGAAAAATGGATAAAGAAGTTGTGGTCCTTATGTACAATGGAATATCACTCAGCCATGAAATCAATGTCATAAGGCTAGTAGCAGCATGATGAGTGGATTTAGGTACGACGATTCTAAGTGAAATAAGTCACACAGAAAAGGACACTTCTCATAAGGTATCACTTATAGAGGGCATGTAAAAAGCGTTACACTTGAACTGAATTACAAAACAGAACAGAGTCACACATGCAGAAAACACACTATGGCTGCTTAACGGGAAAGGTGAGGTGGGGTGATACATAAAACAAGGGTTTCAAATTAGCTCAGATACCGTTCCATAAACCCAATATGTAATAGACAAGACCTACTCCTTGCTCAGAGAACTGGACTCAACACGCCCTATTCACCGCACAAGAATATATCTGACTAGTAATAATCTTAAAACCTATGTATTGATATCTCTCTGTTAGTGTGTCAAGTGGGTGTAAAGCGGCATAAACACAGCAGTGAAAAGCAGCTAAACCCCATTATAAAAATAAATTACTTCGAAAAACCCATGAAACCAAGACAGTGAAAGAGAGAGAAATTCTTACACAATGCGTTCAGGGGCTGTGATGCAACCTGGATTGACCATATCTAGACCCACAGCTGGAGGAGACATAAGGGTGGACACTCTTGGGGCTGAGAGGTTTGGTGAGGTTGGGTGAGCAAACGCAGACCCTTTAAAGTAATACTGCGTGGTACCCATCCCATGGGACCCAAATCTCCAGGTTCAAGGGCATCTTCCTACATCGAAAACATGCATGAGAATCCCAGAAGATGGTACACCGTGTGATGGGGAAAGATTTCTAAAACGCACCTCATTTCTCATCTCCTTGTGCCCGGGTTCGCCATTCCAGCCGCTTCACTAACAATCTCCCTACTTGGAGCATCAGCACATTTAACCTCCTGTTCCGTACAGGTTGCAATTTGTCCTGAGGATGAACGGGAAGACGGGGAACCAGTGAGAGACTAGCTCTTGGTGTTGGGACAGGCACAGGTCACTCTATTTTCCCATCAGGAAGAAGAATTAACCACAGGCTCATCCTCCCCCCCCGGAACCAGAACAGGGCCTGAAGCCATCTTGCACTTTTGCGGCCAGCTCCCAAAAAAGCGAGTTGTAAAATGCAGCTTCAGGGCACTGCAATTCACAAACCTGCAGAGTTATAAATGATAATTCTCGTCCACAAATATTTTGAGGGAAGGCAAAGAAGAGGATTTGAAATCAAGGCAGAATTGCAGGAAACAGACTTCAGGAGGTAGATTCGAATCGCCTTTAAAGCACATGAAAAGCGGCAAAACGTTGACAATGATGCCCTTGGCCAAAAAGGGCGTATGCGTTTTTCCCTGAATATATTCAGGAAAAAACGCATACGCCCTTTTTGGCCAACCAAGCAACCTGGAAAGGCAAATCAGCGCTACAAAGAAGACTCGCTACCCTTTGGTCAAAAGGGCCATGCTGAAAAACGTGTCAAAACCAGAAATGCAGGACAGGCCATGGAGAAATGGGAGCCTTGCTACACTGATAGGCGGGATGTAAATTGCCAACAGCCACTCTGGAGAAGTGTACGGTGTGTCCTGAAACATCTAAAAAACACAGCTTAGAGAGCATAGGGCACTTCCACTCATGGGGGTATAAATTGGGAAAATGAAAAATCAGCAAGACACAAGCACCCCAAAGTTTAGGGCTGCTCTGTTGACAAGGACCTCCACTTCATTCCACCTTCAATATCCCAGGAAAGAGAAAAATGGATAAAGAAGTTGTGGTCCTTATGTACAATGGAATATCACTCAGCCATGAAATCAATGTCATAAGGCTAGTAGCAGCATGATGAGTGGATTTAGGTACGACGATTCTAAGTGAAATAAGTCACACAGAAAAGGACACTTCTCATAAGGTATCACTTATAGAGGGCATGTAAAAAGCGTTACACTTGAACTGAATTACAAAACAGAACAGAGTCACACATGCAGAAAACACACTATGGCTGCTTAACGGGAAAGGTGAGGTGGGGTGATACATAAAACAAGGGTTTCAAATTAGCTCAGATACCGTTCCATAAACCCAATATGTAATAGACAAGACCTACTCCTTGCTCAGAGAACTGGACTCAACACGCCCTATTCACCGCACAAGAATATATCTGACTAGTAATAATCTTAAAACCTATGTATTGATATCTCTCTGTTAGTGTGTCAAGTGGGTGTAAAGCGGCATAAACACAGCAGTGAAAAGCAGCTAAACCCCATTATAAAAATAAATTACTTCGAAAAACCCATGAAACCAAGACAGTGAAAGAGAGAGAAATTCTTACACAATGCGTTCAGGGGCTGTGATGCAACCTGGATTGACCATATCTAGACCCACAGCTGGAGGAGACATAAGGGTGGACACTCTTGGGGCTGAGAGGTTTGGTGAGGTTGGGTGAGCAAACGCAGACCCTTTAAAGTAATACTGCGTGGTACCCATCCCATGGGACCCAAATCTCCAGGTTCAAGGGCATCTTCCTACATCGAAAACATGCATGAGAATCCCAGAAGATGGTACACCGTGTGATGGGGAAAGATTTCTAAAACGCACCTCATTTCTCATCTCCTTGTGCCCGGGTTCGCCATTCCAGCCGCTTCACTAACAATCTCCCTACTTGGAGCATCAGCACATTTAACCTCCTGTTCCGTACAGGTTGCAATTTGTCCTGAGGATGAACGGGAAGACGGGGAACCAGTGAGAGACTAGCTCTTGGTGTTGGGACAGGCACAGGTCACTCTATTTTCCCATCAGGAAGAAGAATTAACCACAGGCTCATCCTCCCCCCCCGGAACCAGAACAGGGCCTGAAGCCATCTTGCACTTTTGCGGCCAGCTCCCAAAAAAGCGAGTTGTAAAATGGAGCTTCAGGGCACTGCAATTCACAAACCTGCAGAGTTATAAATGATAACTCTCGTCCACAAATATATTGAGGGAAGGCAAAGAAGAGGATTTGAAATCAACGCAGAATTGCAGGAATCAGACTTCAGGAGGTAGATTCGAATCGCCTTTAAAGCACATAAAAAGCGGCAAAACGTTGACAATGATGCCCTTTTTGGCCAACCAAGCAACCTGGAAAGGCAAATCAGCGCTACAAAGAAGATTCGCTACCCTTCGGTCAAAAGGGCCATGCTGAAAAACGTGTCAAAACCAGAAATGCAGGACAGGCCATGGAGAAATGGGAGCCTTGCTACACTGATAGGCGGGATGTAAATTGCCAACAGCCACTCTGGAGAAGTGTACGGTGTGTCCTGAAATATCTAAAAAACACAGCTTAGAGAGCATAGGGCACTTCCACTCATGGGGGTATAAATTGGGAAAATGAAAAATCAGCAAGACACAAGCACCCCAAAGTTTAGGGCTGCTCTGTTGACAAGGACCTCCACTTCATTCCACCTTCAATATCCCAGGAAAGAGAAAAATGGATAAAGAAGTTGTGGTCCTTATGTACAATGGAATATCACTCAGCCATGAAATCAATGTCATAAGGCTAGTAGCAGCATGATGAGTGGATTTAGGTACGACGATTCTAAGTGAAATAAGTCACACAGAAAAGGACACTTCTCATAAGGTATCACTTATAGAGGGCATGTAAAAAGCGTTACACTTGAACTGAATTACAAAACAGAACAGAGTCACACATGCAGAAAACACACTATGGCTGCTTAACGGGAAAGGTGAGGTGGGGTGATACATAAAACAAGGGTTTCAAATTAGCTCAGATACCGTTCCATAAACCCAATATGTAATAGACAAGACCTACTCCTTGCTCAGAGAACTGGACTCAACACGCCCTATTCACCGCACAAGAATATATCTGACTAGTAATAATCTTAAAACCTATGTATTGATATCTCTCTGTTAGTGTGTCAAGTGGGTGTAAAGCGGCATAAACACAGCAGTGAAAAGCAGCTAAACCCCATTATAAAAATAAATTACTTCGAAAAACCCATGAAACCAAGACAGTGAAAGAGAGAGAAATTCTTACACAATGCGTTCAGGGGCTGTGATGCAACCTGGATTGACCATATCTAGACCCACAGCTGGAGGAGACATAAGGGTGGACACTCTTGGGGCTGAGAGGTTTGGTGAGGTTGGGTGAGCAAACGCAGACCCTTTAAAGTAATACTGCGTGGTACCCATCCCATGGGACCCAAATCTCCAGGTTCAAGGGCATCTTCCTACATCGAAAACATGCATGAGAATCCCAGAAGATGGTACACCGTGTGATGGGGAAAGATTTCTAAAACGCACCTCATTTCTCATCTCCTTGTGCCCGGGTTCGCCATTCCAGCCGCTTCACTAACAATCTCCCTACTTGGAGCATCAGCACATTTAACCTCCTGTTCCGTACAGGTTGCAATTTGTCCTGAGGATGAACGGGAAGACGGGGAACCAGTGAGAGACTAGCTCTTGGTGTTGGGACAGGCACAGGTCACTCTATTTTCCCATCAGGAAGAAGAATTAACCACAGGCTCATCCTCCCCCCCCGGAACCAGAACAGGGCCTGAAGCCATCTTGCACTTTTGCGGCCAGCTCCCAAAAAAGCGAGTTGTAAAATGGAGCTTCAGGGCACTGCAATTCACAAACCTGCAGAGTTATAAATGATAACTCTCGTCCACAAATATTTTGAGGGAAGGCAAAGAAGAGGATTTGAAATCAAGGCAGAATTGCAGGAAACAGACTTCAGGAGGTAAATTCGAATCGCCTTTAAAGCACATGAAAAGCGGCAAAACGTTGACAATGATGCCCTTGGCCAAAAAGGGCGTATGCGTTTTTTCCTGAATATATTCAGGAAAAAACGCATACGCCCTTTTTGGCCAACCAAGCAACCTGGAAAGGCAAATCAGCGCTACAAGGAAGACTCGCTACCCTTTGGTCAAAAGGGCCATGCTGAAAAACGTGTCAAAACCAGAAATGCAGGACAGGCCATGGAGAAATGGGAGCCTTGCTACACTGATAGGCGGGATGTAAATTGCCAACAGCCACTCTGGAGAAGTGTACGGTGTGTCCTGAAACATCTAAAAAACACAGCTTAGAGAGCATAGGGCACTTCCACTCATGGGGGTATAAATTGGGAAAATGAAAAATCAGCAAGACACAAGCACCCCAAAGTTTAGGGCTGCTCTGTTGACAAGGACCTCCACTTCATTCCACCTTCAATATCCCAGGAAAGAGAAAAATGGATAAAGAAGTTGTGGTCCTTATGTACAATGGAATATCACTCAGCCATGAAATCAATGTCATAAGGCTAGTAGCAGCATGATGAGTGGATTTAGGTACAACGATTCTAAGTGAAATAAGTCACACAGAAAAGGACACTTCTCATAAGGTATCACTTATAGAGGGAATGTCAAAACCGTTACACTTGAACTGAATTACAAAAGAGAACAGAGTCACACATGCAGAAAACACACTATGGCTGCTTAACGGGAAAGGTGAGGTGGGGTGATACCTAAAACAAGGGTTTCAAATTAGCTCAGATACCGTTCCATAAACCCAAAATGTAATAGACAAGACCTACTCCTTGCTCAGAGAACTGGACTCAACACGCCCTATTCACCGCACAAGAATATATCTGACTAGTAATAATCTTAAAACCTATGTATTGATATCTCTCTGTTAGTGTGTCAAGTGGGTGTAAAGCGGCATAAACACAGCAGTGAAAAGCAGCTAAACCCCATTATAAAAATAAATTACTTCGAAAAACCCATGAAACCAAGACAGTGAAAGAGAGAGAAATTCTTATACAATGCGTTCAGGGGCTGTGATGCAACCTGGATTGACCATATCTAGACCCACAGCTGGATGAGACATAAGGGTGGACACTCTTGGGGCTGAGAGGTTTGGTGAGGTTGGGTGAGCAAACGCAGACCCTTTAAACTAATACTGCGTGGTACCCATCACATGGGTCCCAAATCTCCAGGTTCAAGGGCATCTTCCTACATCGAAAACATGCATGAGAATACAAAAAGATGGTACACCATGTGATGGGGAAAGGTTTCTAAAACGCACCTCATTTCTCTTCTCCTTGTGCCCGGGTTCGCCATTCCAGCCGCTTTACTAACAATCTCCCTACTTGGAGCATCAGCACCTTTAACCTCCTGTTCCGTACAGGTTGCAATTTGTCCTGAGGATGAACGGGTACACGGGGAACCAGTGAGAGACTAGCTCTTGGTGTTGGGACAGGCACAGGTCACTCTATTTTCCCATCAGGAAGAAGAATTAACCACAGGCTCATCCTCCCCCCCGGAAGCAGAACAGGGCCTGAAGCCATCCTGCGCTTTTGCGTCCAGCTCCCAAAAATGCGAGTTGTAAAATGGAGCTTCAGGGCACTGCAATTCACAAACCTGCAGAGTTATAAATGATAACTCTCGTCCACAAATATATTGAGGGAAGGCAAAGAAGAGGATTTGAAATCAAGGCAGAATTGCAGGAAACAGATTTCAGGAGGTAGATTCGAATCGCCTTTAAAGCACATGAAAAGCGGCAAAACGTTGACAATGATGCCCTTGGCCAAAAAGGGCGTATGCGTTTTTTCCTGAATATATTCAGGAAAAAAACGCATACGCCCTTTTTGGCCAACCAAGCAACCTGGAAAGGCAAATCAGCGCTACAAAGAAGACTCGCTACCCATCGGTCAAAAGGGCCATGCTGAAAAAAGTCTCAAAACCAGAAATGCAGGACAGGCCATGGAGAAATGGGAGCCTTGCTACACTGATGGGCGGGATGTAAATTGCCAACAGCCACTCTGGAGAAGTGTACGGTGTGTCCTGAAACATCTAAAAAACACAGCTTAGAGAGCATAGGGCACTTCCACTCATGGGGGTATAAATTGGGAAAATGAAAAATCAGCAAGACACAAGCACCCCAAAGTTTAGGGCTGCTCTGTTGACAAGGACCTCCACTTCATTCCACCTTCAATATCCCAGGAAAGAGAAAAATGGATAAAGAAGTTGTGGTCCTTATGTACAATGGAATATCACTCAGCCATGAAATCAATGTCATAAGGCTAGTAGCAGCATGATGAGTGGATTTAGGTACGACGATTCTAAGTGAAATAAGTCACACAGAAAAGGACACTTCTCATAAGGTATCACTTATAGAGGGCATGTAAAAAGCGTTACACTTGAACTGAATTACAAAACAGAACAGAGTCACACATGCAGAAAACACACTATGGCTGCTTAACGGGAAAGGTGAGGTGGGGTGATACATAAAACAAGGGTTTCAAATTAGCTCAGATACCGTTCCATAAACCCAATATGTAATAGACAAGACCTACTCCTTGCTCAGAGAACTGGACTCAACACGCCCTATTCACCGCACAAGAATATATCTGACTAGTAATAATCTTAAAACCTATGTATTGATATCTCTCTGTTAGTGTGTCAAGTGGGTGTAAAGCGGCATAAACACAGCAGTGAAAAGCAGCTAAACCCCATTATAAAAATAAATTACTTCGAAAAACCCATGAAACCAAGACAGTGAAAGAGAGAGAAATTCTTACACAATGCGTTCAGGGGCTGTGATGCAACCTGGATTGACCATATCTAGACCCACAGCTGGAGGAGACATAAGGGTGGACACTCTTGGGGCTGAGAGGTTTGGTGAGGTTGGGTGAGCAAACGCAGACCCTTTAAAGTAATACTGCGTGGTACCCATCCCATGGGACCCAAATCTCCAGGTTCAAGGGCATCTTCCTACATCGAAAACATGCATGAGAATCCCAGAAGATGGTACACCGTGTGATGGGGAAAGATTTCTAAAACGCACCTCATTTCTCATCTCCTTGTGCCCGGGTTCGCCATTCCAGCCGCTTCACTAACAATCTCCCTACTTGGAGCATCAGCACATTTAACCTCCTGTTCCGTACAGGTTGCAATTTGTCCTGAGGATGAACGGGAAGACGGGGAACCAGTGAGAGACTAGCTCTTGGTGTTGGGACAGGCACAGGTCACTCTATTTTCCCATCAGGAAGAAGAATTAACCACAGGCTCATCCTCCCCCCCCGGAACCAGAACAGGGCCTGAAGCCATCTTGCACTTTTGCGGCCAGCTCCCAAAAAAGCGAGTTGTAAAATGCAGCTTCAGGGCACTGCAATTCACAAACCTGCAGAGTTATAAATGATAACTCTCGTCCACAAATATTTTGAGGGAAGGCAAAGAAGAGGATTTGAAATCAAGGCAGAATTGCAGGAAACAGACTTCAGGAGGTAGATTCGAATCGCCTTTAAAGCACATGAAAAGCGGCAAAACGTTGACAATGATGCCCTTGGCCAAAAAGGGCGTATGCGTTTTTCCCTGAATATATTCAGGAAAAAACGCATACGCCCTTTTTGGCCAACCAAGCAACCTGGAAAGGCAAATCAGCGCTACAAAGAAGACTCGCTACCCTTTGGTCAAAAGGGCCATGCTGAAAAACGTGTCAAAACCAGAAATGCAGGACAGGCCATGGAGAAATGGGAGCCTTGCTACACTGATGGGCGGGATGTAAATTGCCAACAGCCACTCTGGAGAAGTGTACGGTGTGTCCTGAAACATCTAAAAAACACAGCTTAGAGAGCATAGGGCACTTCCACTCATGGGGGTATAAATTGGGAAAATGAAAAATCAGCAAGACACAAGCACCCCAAAGTTTAGGGCTGCTCTGTTGACAAGGACCTCCACTTCATTCCACCTTCAATATCCCAGGAAAGAGAAAAATGGATAAAGAAGTTGTGGTCCTTATGTACAATGGAATATCACTCAGCCATGAAATCAATGTCATAAGGCTAGTAGCAGCATGATGAGTGGATTTAGGTACGACGATTCTAAGTGAAATAAGTCACACAGAAAAGGACACTTCTCATAAGGTATCACTTATAGAGGGCATGTAAAAAGCGTTACACTTGAACTGAATTACAAAACAGAACAGAGTCACACATGCAGAAAACACACTATGGCTGCTTAACGGGAAAGGTGAGGTGGGGTGATACATAAAACAAGGGTTTCAAATTAGCTCAGATACCGTTCCATAAACCCAATATGTAATAGACAAGACCTACTCCTTGCTCAGAGAACTGGACTCAACACGCCCTATTCACCGCACAAGAATATATCTGACTAGTAATAATCTTAAAACCTATGTATTGATATCTCTCTGTTAGTGTGTCAAGTGGGTGTAAAGCGGCATAAACACAGCAGTGAAAAGCAGCTAAACCCCATTATAAAAATAAATTACTTCGAAAAACCCATGAAACCAAGACAGTGAAAGAGAGAGAAATTCTTACACAATGCGTTCAGGGGCTGTGAGGCAACCTGGATTGACCATATCTAGACCCACAGCTGGATGAGACATAAGGGTGGACACTCTTGGGGCTGAGAGGTTTGGTGAGGTTGGGTGAGCAAACGCAGACCCTTTAAAGTAATACTGCGTGGTACCCATCCCATGGGACCCAAATCTCCAGGTTCAAGGGCATCTTCCTACATCGAAAACATGCATGAGAATCCCAGAAGATGGTACACCGTGTGATGGGGAAAGATTTCTAAAACGCACCTCATTTCTCATCTCCTTGTGCCCGGGTTCGCCATTCCAGCCGCTTCACTAACAATCTCCCTACTTGGAGCATCAGCACATTTAACCTCCTGTTCCGTACAGGTTGCAATTTGTCCTGAGGATGAACGGGAAGACGGGGAACCAGTGAGAGACTAGCTCTTGGTGTTGGGACAGGCACAGGTCACTCTATTTTCCCATCAGGAAGAAGAATTAACCACAGGCTCATCCTCCCCCCCCGGAACCAGAACAGGGCCTGAAGCCATCTTGCACTTTTGCGGCCAGCTCCCAAAAAAGCGAGTTGTAAAATGGAGCTTCAGGGCACTGCAATTCACAAACCTGCAGAGTTATAAATGATAACTCTCGTCCACAAATATATTGAGGGAAGGCAAAGAAGAGGATTTGAAATCAACACAGAATTGCAGGAATCAGACTTCAGGAGGTAGATTCGAATCGCCTTTAAAGCACATAAAAAGCGGCAAAACGTTGACAATGATGCCCTTTTTGGCCAACCAAGCAACCTGGAAAGGCAAATCAGCGCTACAAAGAAGATTCGCTACCCTTCGGTCAAAAGGGCCATGCTGAAAAACGTGTCAAAACCAGAAATGCAGGACAGGCCATGGAGAAATGGGAGCCTTGCTACACTGATAGGCGGGATGTAAATTGCCAACAGCCACTCTGGAGAAGTGTACGGTGTGTCCTGAAACATCTAAAAAACACAGCTTAGAGAGCATAGGGCACTTCCACTCATGGGGGTATAAATTGGGAAAATGAAAAATCAGCAAGACACAAGCACCCCAAAGTTTAGGGCTGCTCTGTTGACAAGGACCTCCACTTCATTCCACCTTCAATATCCCAGGAAAGAGAAAAATGGATAAAGAAGTTGTGGTCCTTATGTACAATGGAATATCACTCAGCCATGAAATCAATGTCATAAGGCTAGTAGCAGCATGATGAGTGGATTTAGGTACGACGATTCTAAGTGAAATAAGTCACACAGAAAAGGACACTTCTCATAAGGTATCACTTATAGAGGGCATGTAAAAAGCGTTACACTTGAACTGAATTACAAAACAGAACAGAGTCACACATGCAGAAAACACACTATGGCTGCTTAACGGGAAAGGTGAGGTGGGGTGATACATAAAACAAGGGTTTCAAATTAGCTCAGATACCGTTCCATAAACCCAATATGTAATAGACAAGACCTACTCCTTGCTCAGAGAACTGGACTCAACACGCCCTATTCACCGCACAAGAATATATCTGACTAGTAATAATCTTAAAACCTATGTATTGATATCTCTCTGTTAGTGTGTCAAGTGGGTGTAAAGCGGCATAAACACAGCAGTGAAAAGCAGCTAAACCCCATTATAAAAATAAATTACTTCGAAAAACCCATGAAACCAAGACAGTGAAAGAGAGAGAAATTCTTACACAATGCGTTCAGGGGCTGTGATGCAACCTGGATTGACCATATCTAGACCCACAGCTGGAGGAGACATAAGGGTGGACACTCTTGGGGCTGAGAGGTTTGGTGAGGTTGGGTGAGCAAACGCAGACCCTTTAAAGTAATACTGCGTGGTACCCATCCCATGGGACCCAAATCTCCAGGTTCAAGGGCATCTTCCTACATCGAAAACATGCATGAGAATCCCAGAAGATGGTACACCGTGTGATGGGGAAAGATTTCTAAAACGCACCTCATTTCTCATCTCCTTGTGCCCGGGTTCGCCATTCCAGCCGCTTCACTAACAATCTCCCTACTTGGAGCATCAGCACATTTAACCTCCTGTTCCGTACAGGTTGCAATTTGTCCTGAGGATGAACGGGAAGACGGGGAACCAGTGAGAGACTAGCTCTTGGTGTTGGGACAGGCACAGGTCACTCTATTTTCCCATCAGGAAGAAGAATTAACCACAGGCTCATCCTCCCCCCCCGGAACCAGAACAGGGCCTGAAGCCATCTTGCACTTTTGCGGCCAGCTCCCAAAAAAGCGAGTTGTAAAATGCAGCTTCAGGGCACTGCAATTCACAAACCTGCAGAGTTATAAATGATAATTCTCGTCCACAAATATTTTGAGGGAAGGCAAAGAAGAGGATTTGAAATCAAGGCAGAATTGCAGGAAACAGACTTCAGGAGGTAGATTCGAATCGCCTTTAAAGCACATGAAAAGCGGCAAAACGTTGACAATGATGCCCTTGGCCAAAAAGGGCGTATGCGTTTTTCCCTGAATATATTCAGGAAAAAACGCATACGCCCTTTTTGGCCAACCAAGCAACCTGGAAAGGCAAATCAGCGCTACAAAGAAGACTCGCTACCCTTTGGTCAAAAGGGCCATGCTGAAAAACGTGTCAAAACCAGAAATGCAGGACAGGCCATGGAGAAATGGGAGCCTTGCTACACTGATAGGCGGGATGTAAATTGCCAACAGCCACTCTGGAGAAGTGTACGGTGTGTCCTGAAACATCTAAAAAACACAGCTTAGAGAGCATAGGGCACTTCCACTCATGGGGGTATAAATTGGGAAAATGAAAAATCAGCAAGACACAAGCACCCCAAAGTTTAGGGCTGCTCTGTTGACAAGGACCTCCACTTCATTCCACCTTCAATATCCCAGGAAAGAGAAAAATGGATAAAGAAGTTGTGGTCCTTATGTACAATGGAATATCACTCAGCCATGAAATCAATGTCATAAGGCTAGTAGCAGCATGATGAGTGGATTTAGGTACGACGATTCTAAGTGAAATAAGTCACACAGAAAAGGACACTTCTCATAAGGTATCACTTATAGAGGGCATGTAAAAAGCGTTACACTTGAACTGAATTACAAAACAGAACAGAGTCACACATGCAGAAAACACACTATGGCTGCTTAACGGGAAAGGTGAGGTGGGGTGATACATAAAACAAGGGTTTCAAATTAGCTCAGATACCGTTCCATAAACCCAATATGTAATAGACAAGACCTACTCCTTGCTCAGAGAACTGGACTCAACACGCCCTATTCACCGCACAAGAATATATCTGACTAGTAATAATCTTAAAACCTATGTATTGATATCTCTCTGTTAGTGTGTCAAGTGGGTGTAAAGCGGCATAAACACAGCAGTGAAAAGCAGCTAAACCCCATTATAAAAATAAATTACTTCGAAAAACCCATGAAACCAAGACAGTGAAAGAGAGAGAAATTCTTACACAATGCGTTCAGGGGCTGTGATGCAACCTGGATTGACCATATCTAGACCCACAGCTGGAGGAGACATAAGGGTGGACACTCTTGGGGCTGAGAGGTTTGGTGAGGTTGGGTGAGCAAACGCAGACCCTTTAAAGTAATACTGCGTGGTACCCATCCCATGGGACCCAAATCTCCAGGTTCAAGGGCATCTTCCTACATCGAAAACATGCATGAGAATCCCAGAAGATGGTACACCGTGTGATGGGGAAAGATTTCTAAAACGCACCTCATTTCTCATCTCCTTGTGCCCGGGTTCGCCATTCCAGCCGCTTCACTAACAATCTCCCTACTTGGAGCATCAGCACATTTAACCTCCTGTTCCGTACAGGTTGCAATTTGTCCTGAGGATGAACGGGAAGACGGGGAACCAGTGAGAGACTAGCTCTTGGTGTTGGGACAGGCACAGGTCACTCTATTTTCCCATCAGGAAGAAGAATTAACCACAGGCTCATCCTCCCCCCCCGGAACCAGAACAGGGCCTGAAGCCATCTTGCACTTTTGCGGCCAGCTCCCAAAAAAGCGAGTTGTAAAATGGAGCTTCAGGGCACTGCAATTCACAAACCTGCAGAGTTATAAATGATAACTCTCGTCCACAAATATATTGAGGGAAGGCAAAGAAGAGGATTTGAAATCAACGCAGAATTGCAGGAATCAGACTTCAGGAGGTAGATTCGAATCGCCTTTAAAGCACATAAAAAGCGGCAAAACGTTGACAATGATGCCCTTTTTGGCCAACCAAGCAACCTGGAAAGGCAAATCAGCGCTACAAAGAAGATTCGCTACCCTTCGGTCAAAAGGGCCATGCTGAAAAACGTGTCAAAACCAGAAATGCAGGACAGGCCATGGAGAAATGGGAGCCTTGCTACACTGATAGGCGGGATGTAAATTGCCAACAGCCACTCTGGAGAAGTGTACGGTGTGTCCTGAAATATCTAAAAAACACAGCTTAGAGAGCATAGGGCACTTCCACTCATGGGGGTATAAATTGGGAAAATGAAAAATCAGCAAGACACAAGCACCCCAAAGTTTAGGGCTGCTCTGTTGACAAGGACCTCCACTTCATTCCACCTTCAATATCCCAGGAAAGAGAAAAATGGATAAAGAAGTTGTGGTCCTTATGTACAATGGAATATCACTCAGCCATGAAATCAATGTCATAAGGCTAGTAGCAGCATGATGAGTGGATTTAGGTACGACGATTCTAAGTGAAATAAGTCACACAGAAAAGGACACTTCTCATAAGGTATCACTTATAGAGGGCATGTAAAAAGCGTTACACTTGAACTGAATTACAAAACAGAACAGAGTCACACATGCAGAAAACACACTATGGCTGCTTAACGGGAAAGGTGAGGTGGGGTGATACATAAAACAAGGGTTTCAAATTAGCTCAGATACCGTTCCATAAACCCAATATGTAATAGACAAGACCTACTCCTTGCTCAGAGAACTGGACTCAACACGCCCTATTCACCGCACAAGAATATATCTGACTAGTAATAATCTTAAAACCTATGTATTGATATCTCTCTGTTAGTGTGTCAAGTGGGTGTAAAGCGGCATAAACACAGCAGTGAAAAGCAGCTAAACCCCATTATAAAAATAAATTACTTCGAAAAACCCATGAAACCAAGACAGTGAAAGAGAGAGAAATTCTTACACAATGCGTTCAGGGGCTGTGATGCAACCTGGATTGACCATATCTAGACCCACAGCTGGAGGAGACATAAGGGTGGACACTCTTGGGGCTGAGAGGTTTGGTGAGGTTGGGTGAGCAAACGCAGACCCTTTAAAGTAATACTGCGTGGTACCCATCCCATGGGACCCAAATCTCCAGGTTCAAGGGCATCTTCCTACATCGAAAACATGCATGAGAATCCCAGAAGATGGTACACCGTGTGATGGGGAAAGATTTCTAAAACGCACCTCATTTCTCATCTCCTTGTGCCCGGGTTCGCCATTCCAGCCGCTTCACTAACAATCTCCCTACTTGGAGCATCAGCACATTTAACCTCCTGTTCCGTACAGGTTGCAATTTGTCCTGAGGATGAACGGGAAGACGGGGAACCAGTGAGAGACTAGCTCTTGGTGTTGGGACAGGCACAGGTCACTCTATTTTCCCATCAGGAAGAAGAATTAACCACAGGCTCATCCTCCCCCCCCGGAACCAGAACAGGGCCTGAAGCCATCTTGCACTTTTGCGGCCAGCTCCCAAAAAAGCGAGTTGTAAAATGGAGCTTCAGGGCACTGCAATTCACAAACCTGCAGAGTTATAAATGATAACTCTCGTCCACAAATATTTTGAGGGAAGGCAAAGAAGAGGATTTGAAATCAAGGCAGAATTGCAGGAAACAGACTTCAGGAGGTAAATTCGAATCGCCTTTAAAGCACATGAAAAGCGGCAAAACGTTGACAATGATGCCCTTGGCCAAAAAGGGCGTATGCGTTTTTTCCTGAATATATTCAGGAAAAAACGCATACGCCCTTTTTGGCCAACCAAGCAACCTGGAAAGGCAAATCAGCGCTACAAAGAAGACTCGCTACCCTTTGGTCAAAAGGGCCATGCTGAAAAACGTGTCAAAACCAGAAATGCAGGACAGGCCATGGAGAAATGGGAGCCTTGCTACACTGATAGGCGGGATGTAAATTGCCAACAGCCACTCTGGAGAAGTGTACGGTGTGTCCTGAAACATCTAAAAAACACAGCTTAGAGAGCATAGGGCACTTCCACTCATGGGGGTATAAATTGGGAAAATGAAAAATCAGCAAGACACAAGCACCCCAAAGTTTAGGGCTGCTCTGTTGACAAGGACCTCCACTTCATTCCACCTTCAATATCCCAGGAAAGAGAAAAATGGATAAAGAAGTTGTGGTCCTTATGTACAATGGAATATCACTCAGCCATGAAATCAATGTCATAAGGCTAGTAGCAGCATGATGAGTGGATTTAGGTACAACGATTCTAAGTGAAATAAGTCACACAGAAAAGGACACTTCTCATAAGGTATCACTTATAGAGGGAATGTCAAAACCGTTACACTTGAACTGAATTACAAAACAGAACAGAGTCACACATGCAGAAAACACACTATGGCTGCTTAACGGGAAAGGTGAGGTGGGGTGATACCTAAAACAAGGGTTTCAAATTAGCTCAGATACCGTTCCATAAACCCAAAATGTAATAGACAAGACCTACTCCTTGCTCAGAGAACTGGACTCAACACGCCCTATTCACCGCACAAGAATATATCTGACTAGTAATAATCTTAAAACCTATGTATTGATATCTCTCTGTTAGTGTGTCAAGTGGGTGTAAAGCGGCATAAACACAGCAGTGAAAAGCAGCTAAACCCCATTATAAAAATAAATTACTTCGAAAAACCCATGAAACCAAGACAGTGAAAGAGAGAGAAATTCTTATACAATGCGTTCAGGGGCTGTGATGCAACCTGGATTGACCATATCTAGACCCACAGCTGGATGAGACATAAGGGTGGACACTCTTGGGGCTGAGAGGTTTGGTGAGGTTGGGTGAGCAAACGCAGACCCTTTAAACTAATACTGCGTGGTACCCATCACATGGGTCCCAAATCTCCAGGTTCAAGGGCATCTTCCTACATCGAAAACATGCATGAGAATACAAAAAGATGGTACACCATGTGATGGGGAAAGGTTTCTAAAACGCACCTCATTTCTCTTCTCCTTGTGCCCGGGTTCGCCATTCCAGCCGCTTTACTAACAATCTCCCTACTTGGAGCATCAGCACCTTTAACCTCCTGTTCCGTACAGGTTGCAATTTGTCCTGAGGATGAACGGGTACACGGGGAACCAGTGAGAGACTAGCTCTTGGTGTTGGGACAGGCACAGGTCACTCTATTTTCCCATCAGGAAGAAGAATTAACCACAGGCTCATCCTCCCCCCCGGAAGCAGAACAGGGCCTGAAGCCATCCTGCGCTTTTGCGTCCAGCTCCCAAAAATGCGAGTTGTAAAATGGAGCTTCAGGGCACTGCAATTCACAAACCTGCAGAGTTATAAATGATAACTCTCGTCCACAAATATATTGAGGGAAGGCAAAGAAGAGGATTTGAAATCAAGGCAGAATTGCAGGAAACAGATTTCAGGAGGTAGATTCGAATCGCCTTTAAAGCACATGAAAAGCGGCAAAACGTTGACAATGATGCCCTTGGCCAAAAAGGGCGTATGCGTTTTTTCCTGAATATATTCAGGAAAAAAACGCATACGCCCTTTTTGGCCAACCAAGCAACCTGGAAAGGCAAATCAGCGCTACAAAGAAGACTCGCTACCCATCGGTCAAAAGGGCCATGCTGAAAAAAGTCTCAAAACCAGAAATGCAGGACAGGCCATGGAGAAATGGGAGCCTTGCTACACTGATGGGCGGGATGTAAATTGCCAACAGCCACTCTGGAGAAGTGTACGGTGTGTCCTGAAACATCTAAAAAACACAGCTTAGAGAGCATAGGGCACTTCCACTCATGGGGGTATAAATTGGGAAAATGAAAAATCAGCAAGACACAAGCACCCCAAAGTTTAGGGCTGCTCTGTTGACAAGGACCTCCACTTCATTCCACCTTCAATATCCCAGGAAAGAGAAAAATGGATAAAGAAGTTGTGGTCCTTATGTACAATGGAATATCACTCAGCCATGAAATCAATGTCATAAGGCTAGTAGCAGCATGATGAGTGGATTTAGGTACGACGATTCTAAGTGAAATAAGTCACACAGAAAAGGACACTTCTCATAAGGTATCACTTATAGAGGGAATGTCAAAACCGTTACACTTGAACTGAATTACAAAACAGAACAGAGTCACACATGCAGAAAACACACTATGGCTGCTTAACGGGAAAGGTGAGGTGGGGTGATACCTAAAACAAGGGTTTCAAATTAGCTCAGATACCGTTCCATAAACCCAAAATTTAATAGACAAGACCTACTCCTTGCTCAGAGAACTGGACTCAACACGCCCTATTCACCGCACAAGAATATATCTGACTAGTAATAATCTTAAAACCTATGTATTGATATCTCTCTGTTAGTGTGTCAAGTGGGTGTAAAGCGGCATAAACACAGCAGTGAAAAGCAGCTAAACCCCATTATAAAAATAAATTACTTTGAAAAACCCATGAAACAAAGACAGTGAAAGAGAGAGAAATTCTTACACAATGCGTTCAGGGGCTGTGATGCAACCTGGATTGACCATATCTAGACCCACAGCTGGATGAGACATAAGGGTGGACACTCTTGGGGCTGAGAGGTTTGGTGAGGTTGGGTGAGCAAACGCACACCCTTTAAAGTAATACTGCGTGGTACCCATCGCATGGGTCCCAAATCTCCAGGTTCAAGGGCATCTTCCTACATCGAAAACATGCATGAGAAAACAAAAAGATGGTACACCATGTGATGGGGAAAGGTTTCTAAAACGCACCTCATTTCTCTTCTCCTTGTGCCCGGGTTCGCCATTCCAGCCGCTTTACTAACAATCTCCCTACTTGGAGCATCAGCACCTTTAACCTCCTGTTCCGTACAGGTTGCAATTTGTCCTGAGGATGAACGGGTACACGGGGACCAGTGAGAGACTAGCTCTTGGTGTTGGGACAGGCACAGGTCACTCTATTTTCCCATCAGGAAGAAGAATTAACCACAGGCTCATCCTCCCCTCCGGAAGCAGAACAGGGCCTGAAGCCATCATGCGCTTTTGCGGCCAGCTCCCAAAAATGCGAGTTGTAAAATGGAGCTTCAGGGCACTGCAATTCACAAACCTTCAGAGTTATAAATGATAACTCTCGTCCACAAATATATTGAGGGAAGGCAAAGAAGAGGATTTGAAATCAAGGCAGAATTGCAGGAAACAGATTTCAGGAGGTAGATTCGAATCGCCTTTAAAGCACATGAAAAGCGGCAAAACGTTGACAATGATGCCCTTGGCCAAAAAGGGCGTATGCGTTTTTTACTGAATATATTCAGGAAAAAAACGCATACGCCCTTTTTGGCCAACCAAGCAACCTGGAAAGGCAAATCAGCGCTACAAAGAAGACTCGCTACCCATCGGTCAAAAGGGCCATGCTGAAAAAAGTCTCAAAACCAGAAATGCAGGACAGGCCATGGAGAAATGGGAGCCTTGCTACACTGATGGGCGGGATGTAAATTGCCAACAGCCACTCTGGAGAAGTGTATGGTGTGTCCTGAAACATCTAAAAAACACAGCTTAGAGAGCATAGGGCACTTCCACTCATGGGGGTATAAATTGGGAAAATGAAAAATCAGCAAGACACAAGCACCCCAAAGTTTAGGGCTGCTCTGTTGACAAGGACCTCCACTTCATTCCACCTTCAATATCCCAGGAAAGAGAAAAATGGATAAAGAAGTTGTGGTCCTTATGTACAATGGAATATCACTCAGCCATGAAATCAATGTCATAAGGCTAGTAGCAGCATGATGAGTGGATTTAGGTACGACGATTCTAAGTGAAATAAGTCACACAGAAAAGGACACTTCTCATAAGGTATCACTTATAGAGGGAATGTAAAAACCGTTACACTTGAACTGAATTACAAAACAGAACAGAGTCACACATGCAGAAAACACACTATGGCTGCTTAACGGGAAAGGTGAGGTGGGGTGATACCTAAAACAAGGGTTTCAAATTAGCTCAGATACCGTTCCATAAACCCAAAATGTAATAGACAAGACCTACTCCTTGCTCAGAGAACTGGACTCAACACGCCCTATTCACCGCACAAGAATATATCTGACTAGTAATAATCTTAAAACCTATGTATTGATATCTCTCTGTTAGTGTGTCAAGTGGGTGTAAAGCGGCATAAACACAGCAGTGAAAAGCAGCTAAACCCCATTATAAAAATAAATTACTTTGAAAAACCCATGAAACAAAGACAGTGAAAGAGAGAGAAATTCTTACACAATGCGTTCAGGGGCTGTGATGCAACCTGGATTGACCATATCTAGACCCACAGCTGGATGAGACATAAGGGTGGACACTCTTGGGGCTGAGAGGTTTGGTGAGGTTGGGTAAGCAAACGCACACCCTTTAAAGTAATACTGCGTGGTACCCATCGCATGGGTCCCAAATCTCCAGGTTCAAGGGCATCTTCCTACATCGAAAACATGCATGAGAATCCCAGAAGATGGTACACCGTGTGATGGGGATAGATTTCTAAAACGCACCTCATTTCTCATCTCCTTGTGCCCGGGTTCGCCATTCCAGCCGCTTCACTAACAATCTCCCTACTTGGAGCATCAGCACATTTAACCTCCTGTTCCGTACAGGTTGCAATTTGTCCTGAGGATGAACGGGAAGATGGGGAACCAGTGAGAGACTAGCTCTTGGTGTTGGGACAGGCACAGGTCACTCTATTTTCCCATCAGGAAGAAGAATTAACCACAGGCTCATCCTCTCCCCCCGGAACCAGAACAGGGCCTGAAGCCATCTTGCACTTTTGCGGCCAGCTCCCAAAAAAGCGAGTTGTAAAATGGAGCTTCAGCGCACTGCAATTCACAAACCTGCAGAGTTATAAATGATAACTCTCGTCCACAAATATATTGAGGGAAGGCAAAGAAGAGGATTTGAAATCAAGGCAGAATTGCAGGAAACAGATTTCAGGAGGTAGATTCGAATCGCCTTTAAAGCACATGAAAAGCGGCAAAACGTTGACAATGATGCCCTTGGCCAAAAAGGGCGTATGCCTTTTTTCCTGAATATATTCAGGAAAAAACGCATACGCCCTATTTGGCCAACTAAGCAACCTGGAAAGGCAAATCAGCGCTACAAAGAAGACTCGCTACCCTTCGGTCAAAAGGGCCATGCTGAAAAACGTGTCAAAACCAGAAATGCAGGACAGGCCATGGAGAAATGGGAGCCTTGCTACACTGATAGGCGGGATGTAAATTGCCAACAGCCACTCTGGAGAAGTGTACGGTGTGTCCTGAAACATCTAAAAAACACAGCTTAGAGAGCATAGGGCACTTCCACTCATGGGGGTATAAATTGGGAAAATGAAAAATCAGCAAGACACAAGCACCCCAAAGTTTAGGGCTGCTCTGTTGACAAGGACCTCCACTTCATTCCACCTTCAATATCCCAGGAAAGAGAAAAATGGATAAAGAAGTTGTGGTCCTTATGTACAATGGAATATCACTCAGCCATGAAATCAATGTCATAAGGCTAGTAGCAGCATGATGAGTGGATTTAGGTACGACGATTCTAAGTGAAGTAAGTCACACAGAAAAGGACACTTCTCATAAGGTATCACTTATAGAGGGAATGTCAAAACCGTTACACTTGAACTGAATTACAAAACAGAACAGAGTCACACATGCAGAAAACACACTATGGCTGCTTAACGGGAAAGGTGAGGTGGGGTGATACATAAAACAAGGGTTTCAAATTAGCTCAGATACCGTTCCATAAACCCAATATGTAATAGACAAGACCTACTCCTTGCTCAGAGAACTGGACTCAACACGCCCTATTCACCGCACAAGAATATATCTGACTAGTAATAATCTTAAAACCTATGTATTGATATCTCTCTGTTAGTGTGTCAAGTGGGTGTAAAGCGGCATAAACACAGCAGTGAAAAGCAGCTAAACCGCATTATAAAAATAAATTACTTCGAAAAACCCATGAAACAAAGACAGTGAAAGAGAGAGAAATTCTTACACAATGCGTTCAGGGGCTGTGATGCAACCTGGATTGACCATATCTAGACCCACAGCTGGAGGAGACATAAGGGTGGACACTCTTGGGGCTGAGAGGTTTGGTGAGGTTGGGTGAGCAAACGCCGACCCTTTAAAGTAATACTGCGTGGTACCCATCGCATGGGTCCCAAATCTCCAGGTTCAAGGGCATCTTCCTACATCGAAAACATGCATGAGAAAACAAAAGGATGGTACACCATGTGATGGGGAAAGGTTTCTAAAACGCACCTCATTTCTCTTCTCCTTGTGCCCGGGTTCGCCATTCCAGCCGCTTTACTAACAATCTCCCTACTTGGAGCATCAGCACCTTTAACCTCCTGTTCCGTACAGGTTGCAATTTGTCCTGAGGATGAACGGGTACACGGGGAACCAGTGAGAGACTAGCTCTTGGTGTTGGGACAGGCACAGGTCACTCTATTTTCCCATCAGGAAGAAGAATTAACCACAGGCTCATCCTCCCCCTCGGAACCAGAACAGGGCCTGAAGCCATCCTGCGCTTTTGCGGCCAGCTCCCAAAAATGCGAGTTGTAAAATGGAGATTCAGGGCACTGCAATTCACAGACCTGCAGAGTTATAAATGATAACTCTCGTCCACAAATATATTGAGGGAAGGCAAAGAAGAGGATTTGAAATCAAGGCAGAATTGCAGGAAACAGATTTCAGGAGGTAGATTCGAATCGCCTTTAAAGCACATGAAAAGCGGCAAAACGTTGACAATGATGCCCTTGGCCAAAAAGGGCGTATGCCTTTTTTCCTGAATATATTCAGGAAAAAACGCATACGCCCTATTTGGCCAACTAAGCAACCTGGAAAGGCAAATCAGCGCTACAAAGAAGACTCGCTACCCTTCGGTCAAAAGGGCCATGCTGAAAAACGTGTCAAAACCAGAAATGCAGGACAGGCCATGGAGAAATGGGAGCCTTGCTACACTGATGGGCGGGATGTAAATTGCCAACAGCCACTCTGGAGAAGTGTACGGTGTGTCCTGAAACATCTAAAAAACACAGCTTAGAGAGCATAGGGCACTTCCACTCATGGGGGTATAAATTGGGAAAATGAAAAATCAGCAAGACACAAGCACCCCAAAGTTTAGGGCTGCTCTGTTGACAAGGACCTCCACTTCATTCCACCTTCAATATCCCAGGAAAGAGAAAAATGGATAAAGAAGTTGTGGTCCTTATGTACAATGGAATATCACTCAGCCATGAAATCAATGTCATAAGGCTAGTAGCAGCATGATGAGTGGATTTAGGTACGACGATTCTAAGTGAAATAAGTCACACAGAAAAGGACACTTCTCATAAGGTATCACTTATAGAGGGAATGTCAAAACCGTTACACTTGAACTGAATTACAAAACAGAACAGAGTCACACATGCAGAAAACACACTATGGCTGCTTAACGGGAAAGGTGAGGTGGGGTGATACATAAAACAAGGGTTTCAAATTAGCTCAGATACCGTTCCATAAACCCAATATGTAATAGACAAGACCTACTCCTTGCTCAGAGAACTGGACTCAACACGCCCTATTCACCGCACAAGAATATATCTGACTAGTAATAATCTTAAAACCTATGTATTGATATCTCTCTGTTAGTGTGTCAAGTGGGTGTAAAGCGGCATAAACACAGCAGTGAAAAGCAGCTAAACCGCATTATAAAAATAAATTACTTCGAAAAACCCATGAAACAAAGACAGTGAAAGAGAGAGAAATTCTTACACAATGCGTTCAGGGGCTGTGATGCAACCTGGATTGACCATATCTAGACCCACAGCTGGAGGAGACATAAGGGTGGACACTCTTGGGGCTGAGAGGTTTGGTGAGGTTGGGTGAGCAAACGCCGACCCTTTAAAGTAATACTGCGTGGTACCCATCGCATGGGTCCCAAATCTCCAGGTTCAAGGGCATCTTCCTACATCGAAAACATGCATGAGAAAACAAAAGGATGGTACACCATGTGATGGGGAAAGGTTTCTAAAACGCACCTCATTTCTCTTCTCCTTGTGCCCGGGTTCGCCATTCCAGCCGCTTTACTAACAATCTCCCTACTTGGAGCATCAGCACCTTTAACCTCCTGTTCCGTACAGGTTGCAATTTGTCCTGAGGATGAACGGGTACACGGGGAACCAGTGAGAGACTAGCTCTTGGTGTTGGGACAGGCACAGGTCACTCTATTTTCCCATCAGGAAGAAGAATTAACCACAGGCTCATCCTCCCCCTCGGAACCAGAACAGGGCCTGAAGCCATCCTGCGCTTTTGCGGCCAGCTCCCAAAAATGCGAGTTGTAAAATGGAGATTCAGGGCACTGCAATTCACAGACCTGCAGAGTTATAAATGATAACTCTCGTCCACAAATATATTGAGGGAAGGCAAAGAAGAGGATTTGAAATCAAGGCAGAATTGCAGGAAACAGATTTCAGGAGGTAGATTCGAATCGCCTTTAAAGCACATGAAAAGCGGCAAATCGTTGACAATGATGCCCTTGGCCAAAAAGGGCGTATGCGTTTTTTCCTGAATATATTCAGGAAAAACCGCATACGCCCTTTTTGGCCAACCAAGCAACCTGGAAAGGCAAATCAGCGCTACAAAGAAGACTCGCTACCCATCGGTCAAAAGGGCCATGCTGAAAAAAGTCTCAAAACCAGAAATGCAGGACAGGCCATGGAGAAATGGGAGCCTTGCTACACTGATGGGCGGGATGTAAATTGCCAACAGCCACTCTGGAGAAGTGTACGGTGTGTCCTGAAACATCTAAAAAACACAGCTTAGAGAGCATAGGGCACTTCCACTCATGGGGGTATAAATTGGGAAAATGAAAAATCAGCAAGACACAAGCACCCCAAAGTTTAGGGCTGCTCTGTTGACAAGGACCTCCACTTCATTCCACCTTCAATATCCCAGGAAAGAGAAAAATGGATAAAGAAGTTGTGGTCCTTATGTACAATGGAATATCACTCAGCCATGAAATCAATGTCATAAGGCTAGTAGCAGCATGATGAGTGGATTTAGGTACGACGATTCTAAGTGAAGTAAGTCACACAGAAAAGGACACTTCTCATAAGGTATCACTTATAGAGGGAATGTCAAAACCGTTACACTTGAACTGAATTACAAAACAGAACGGAGTCACACATGCAGAAAACACACTATGGCTGCTTAACGGGAAAGGTGAGGTGGGGTGATACATAAAACAAGGGTTTCAAATTAGCTCAGATACCGTTCCATAAACCCAATATGTAATAGACAAGACCTACTCCTTGCTCAGAGAACTGGACTCAACACGCCCTATTCACCGCACAAGAATATATCTGACTAGTAATAATCTTAAAACCTATGTATTGATATCTCTCTGTTAGTGTGTCAAGTGGGTGTAAAGCGGCATAAACACAGCAGTGAAAAGCAGCTAAACCCCATTATAAAAATAAATTACTTTGAAAAACCCATGAAACAAAGACAGTGAAAGAGAGAGAAATTCTTACACAATGCGTTCAGGGGCTGTGATGCAACCTGGATTGACCATATCTAGACCCACAGCTGGATGAGACATAAGGGTGGACACTCTTGGGGCTGAGAGGTTTGGTGAGGTTGGGTAAGCAAATGCACACCCTTTAAAGTAATACTGCGTGGTACCCATCGCATGGGTCCCAAATCTCCAGGTTCAAGGGCATCTTCCTACATCGAAAACATGCATGAGAATCCCAGAAGATGGTACACCGTGTGATGGGGATAGATTTCTAAAACGCACCTCATTTCTCTTCTCCTTGTGCCCGGGTTCGCCATTCCAGCCGCTTTACTAACAATCTCCCTACTTGGAGCATCAGCACCTTTAACCTCCTGTTCCGTACAGGTTGCAATTTGTCCTGAGGATGAACGGGTACACGGGGAACCAGTGAGAGACTAGCTCTTGGTGTTGGGACAGGCACAGGTCACTCTATTTTCCCATCAGGAAGAAGAATTAACCACAGGCTCATCCTCTCCCCCCGGAACCAGAACAGGGCCAGAAGCCATCTTGCACTTTTGCGGCCAGCTCCCAAAAAAGCGAGTTGTAAAATGGAGCTTCAGCGCACTGCAATTCACAAACCTGCAGAGTTATAAATGATAACTCTCGTCCACAAATATATTGAGGGAAGGCAAAGAAGAGGATTTGAAATCAAGGCAGAATTGCAGGAAACAGATTTCAGGAGGTAGATTCGAATCGCCTTTAAAGCACATGAAAAGCGGCAAAACGTTGACAATGATGCCCTTGGCCAAAAAGGGCGTATGCCTTTTTTCCTGAATATATTCAGGAAAAAACGCATACGCCCTATTTGGCCAACTAAGCAACCTGGAAAGGCAAATCAGCGCTACAAAGAAGACTCGCTACCCTTCGGTCAAAAGGGCCATGCTGAAAAACGTGTCAAAACCAGAAATGCAGGACAGGCCATGGAGAAATGGGAGCCTTGCTACACTGATGGGCGGGATGTAAATTGCCAACAGCCACTCTGGAGAAGTGTACGGTGTGTCCTGAAACATCTAAAAAACACAGCTTAGAGAGCATAGGGCACTTCCACTCATGGGGGTATAAATTGGGAAAATGAAAAATCAGCAAGACACAAGCACCCCAAAGTTTAGGGCTGCTCTGTTGACAAGGACCTCCACTTCATTCCACCTTCAATATCCCAGGAAAGAGAAAAATGGATAAAGAAGTTGTGGTCCTTATGTACAATGGAATATCACTCAGCCATGAAATCAATGTCATAAGGCTAGTAGCAGCATGATGAGTGGATTTAGGTACGACGATTCTAAGTGAAATAAGTCACACAGAAAAGGACACTTCTCATAAGGTATCACTTATAGAGGGAATGTCAAAACCGTTACACTTGAACTGAATTACAAAACAGAACAGAGTCACACATGCAGAAAACACACTATGGCTGCTTAACGGGAAAGGTGAGGTGGGGTGATACATAAAACAAGGGTTTCAAATTAGCTCAGATACCGTTCCATAAACCCAATATGTAATAGACAAGACCTACTCCTTGCTCAGAGAACTGGACTCAACACGCCCTATTCACCGCACAAGAATATATCTGACTAGTAATAATCTTAAAACCTATGTATTGATATCTCTCTGTTAGTGTGTCAAGTGGGTGTAAAGCGGCATAAACACAGCAGTGAAAAGCAGCTAAACCGCATTATAAAAATAAATTACTTCGAAAAACCCATGAAACAAAGACAGTGAAAGAGAGAGAAATTCTTACACAATGCGTTCAGGGGCTGTGATGCAACCTGGATTGACCATATCTAGACCCACAGCTGGAGGAGACATAAGGGTGGACACTCTTGGGGCTGAGAGGTTTGGTGAGGTTGGGTGAGCAAACGCCGACCCTTTAAAGTAATACTGCGTGGTACCCATCGCATGGGTCCCAAATCTCCAGGTTCAAGGGCATCTTCCTACATCGAAAACATGCATGAGAAAACAAAAGGATGGTACACCATGTGATGGGGAAAGGTTTCTAAAACGCACCTCATTTCTCTTCTCCTTGTGCCCGGGTTCGCCATTCCAGCCGCTTTACTAACAATCTCCCTACTTGGAGCATCAGCACCTTTAACCTCCTGTTCCGTACAGGTTGCAATTTGTCCTGAGGATGAACGGGTACACGGGGAACCAGTGAGAGACTAGCTCTTGGTGTTGGGACAGGCACAGGTCACTCTATTTTCCCATCAGGAAGAAGAATTAACCACAGGCTCATCCTCCCCCTCGGAACCAGAACAGGGCCTGAAGCCATCCTGCGCTTTTGCGGCCAGCTCCCAAAAATGCGAGTTGTAAAATGGAGATTCAGGGCACTGCAATTCACAGACCTGCAGAGTTATAAATGATAACTCTCGTCCACAAATATATTGAGGGAAGGCAAAGAAGAGGATTTGAAATCAAGGCAGAATTGCAGGAAACAGATTTCAGGAGGTAGATTCGAATCGCCTTTAAAGCACATGAAAAGCGGCAAATCGTTGACAATGATGCCCTTGGCCAAAAAGGGCGTATGCGTTTTTTCCTGAATATATTCAGGAAAAACCGCATACGCCCTTTTTGGCCAACCAAGCAACCTGGAAAGGCAAATCAGCGCTACAAAGAAGACTCGCTACCCATCGGTCAAAAGGGCCATGCTGAAAAAAGTCTCAAAACCAGAAATGCAGGACAGGCCATGGAGAAATGGGAGCCTTGCTACACTGATGGGCGGGATGTAAATTGCCAACAGCCACTCTGGAGAAGTGTACGGTGTGTCCTGAAACATCTAAAAAACACAGCTTAGAGAGCATAGGGCACTTCCACTCATGGGGGTATAAATTGGGAAAATGAAAAATCAGCAAGACACAAGCACCCCAAAGTTTAGGGCTGCTCTGTTTACAAGGGCCTCCACTTCATTCCACCTTCAATATCCCAGGAAAGAGAAAAATGGATAAAGAAGTTGTGGTCCTTATGTACAATGGAATATCACTCAGCCATGAAATCAATGTCATAAGGCTAGTAGCAGCATGATGAGTGGATTTAGGTACGACGATTCTAAGTGAAGTAAGTCACACAGAAAAGGACACTTCTCATAAGGTATCACTTATAGAGGGAATGTCAAAACCGTTACACTTGAACTGAATTACAAAACAGAACAGAGTCACACATGCAGAAAACACACTATGGCTGCTTAACGGGAAAGGTGAGGTGGGGTGATACATAAAACAAGGGTTTCAAATTAGCTCAGATACCGTTCCATAAACCCAATATGTAATAGACAAGACCTACTCCTTGCTCAGAGAACTGGACTCAACACGCCCTATTCACCGCACAAGAATATATCTGACTAGTAATAATCTTAAAACCTATGTATTGATATCTCTCTGTTAGTGTGTCAAGTGGGTGTAAAGCGGCATAAACACAGCAGTGAAAAGCAGCTAAACCCCATTATAAAAATAAATTACTTCGAAAAACCCATGAAACCAAGACAGTGAAAGAGCGAGAAATTCTTACACAATGCGTTCAGGGGCTGTGATGCAACCTGGATTGACCATATCTAGACCCACAGCTGGATGAGACATAAGGGTGGACACTCTTGGGGCTGAGAGGTTTGGTGAGGTTGGGTGAGCAAACGCCGACCCTTTAAAGTAATACTGCGTGGTACCTATCGCATGGGTCCCTAATCTCCAGGTTCAAGGGCATCTTCCTACATCGAAAACATGCATGAGAAAACAAAAGGATGGTACACCATGTGATGGGGAAAGGTTTCTAAAACGCACCTCATTTCTCTTCTCCTTGTGCCCGGGTTCGCCATTCCAGCCGCTTTACTAACAATCTCCCTACTTGGAGCATCAGCACCTTTAACCTCCTGTTCTGTACAGGTTGCAATTTGTCCTGAGGATGAACGGGTACACGGGGAACCAGTGAGAGACTAGCTCTTGGTGTTGGGACAGGCACAGGTCACTCTATTTTCCCATCAGGAAGAAGAATTAACCACAGGCTCATCCTCCCCCTCGGAACCAGAACAGGGCCTGAAGCCATCCTGCACTTTTGCGGCCAGCTCCCAAAAATGCGAGTTGTAAAATGGAGATTCAGGGCACTGCAATTCACAGACCTGCAGAGTTATAAATGATAACTCTCGTCCACAAATATATTGAGGGAAGGCAAAGAAGAGGATTTGAAATCAAGGCAGAATTGCAGGAAACAGATTTCAGGAGGTAGATTCGAATCGCCTTTAAAGCACATGAAAAGCGGCAAAACGTTGACAATGATGCCCTTGGCCAAAAAGGGCGTATGCCTTTTTTCCTGAATATATTCAGGAAAAAACGCATACGCCCTATTTGGCCAACTAAGCAACCTGGAAAGGCAAATCAGCGCTACAAAGAAGACTCGCTACCCTTCGGTCAAAAGGGCCATGCTGAAAAACGTGTCAAAACCAGAAATGCAGGACAGGCCATGGAGAAATGGGAGCCTTGCTACACTGATAGGCGGGATGTAAATTGCCAACAGCCACTCTGGAGAAGTGTACGGTGTGTCCTGAAACATCTAAAAAACACAGCTTAGAGAGCATAGGGCACTTCCACTCATGGGGGTATAAATTGGGAAAATGAAAAATCAGCAAGACACAAGCACCCCAAAGTTTAGGGCTGCTCTGTTGACAAGGACCTCCACTTCATTCCACCTTCAATATCCCAGGAAAGAGAAAAATGGATAAAGAAGTTGTGGTCCTTATGTACAATGGAATATCACTCAGCCATGAAATCAATGTCATAAGGCTAGTAGCAGCATGATGAGTGGATTTAGGTACGACGATTCTAAGTGAAATAAGTCACACAGAAAAGGACACTTCTCATAAGGTATCACTTATAGAGGGAATGTCAAAACCGTTACACTTGAACTGAATTACAAAACAGAACAGAGTCACACATGCAGAAAACACACTATGGCTGCTTAACGGGAAAGGTGAGGTGGGGTGATACATAAAACAAGGGTTTCAAATTAGCTCAGATACCGTTCCATAAACCCAATATGTAATAGACAAGACCTACTCCTTGCTCAGAGAACTGGACTCAACACGCCCTATTCACCGCACAAGAATATATCTGACTAGTAATAATCTTAAAACCTATGTATTGATATCTCTCTGTTAGTGTGTCAAGTGGGTGTAAAGCGGCATAAACACAGCAGTGAAAAGCAGCTAAACCGCATTATAAAAATAAATTACTTCGAAAAACCCATGAAACAAAGACAGTGAAAGAGAGAGAAATTCTTACACAATGCGTTCAGGGGCTGTGATGCAACCTGGATTGACCATATCTAGACCCACAGCTGGAGGAGACATAAGGGTGGACACTCTTGGGGCTGAGAGGTTTGGTGAGGTTGGGTGAGCAAACGCCGACCCTTTAAAGTAATACTGCGTGGTACCCATCGCATGGGTCCCAAATCTCCAGGTTCAAGGGCATCTTCCTACATCGAAAACATGCATGAGAAAACAAAAGGATGGTACACCATGTGATGGGGAAAGGTTTCTAAAACGCACCTCATTTCTCTTCTCCTTGTGCCCGGGTTCGCCATTCCAGCCGCTTTACTAACAATCTCCCTACTTGGAGCGTCAGCACCTTTAACCTCCTGTTCCGTACAGGTTGCAATTTGTCCTGAGGATGAACGGGTACACGGGGAACCAGTGAGAGACTAGCTCTTGGTGTTGGGACAGGCACAGGTCACTCTATTTTCCCATCAGGAAGAAGAATTAACCACAGGCTCATCCTCCCCCTCGGAACCAGAACAGGGCCTGAAGCCATCCTGTGCTTTTGCGGCCAGCTCCCAAAAATGCGAGTTGTAAAATGGAGATTCAGGGCACTGCAATTCACAGACCTGCAGAGTTATAAATGATAACTCTCATCCACAAATATATTGAGGGAAGGCAAAGAAGAGGATTTGAAATCAAGGCAGAATTGCAGGAAACAGATTTCAGGAGGTAGATTCGAATCGCCTTTAAAGCACATGAAAAGCGGCAAATCGTTGACAATGATGCCCTTGGCCAAAAAGGGCGTATGCGTTTTTTCCTGAATATATTCAGGAAAAACCGCATACGCCCTTTTTGGCCAACCAAGCAACCTGGAAAGGCAAATCAGCGCTACAAAGAAGACTCGCTACCCATCGGTCAAAAGGGCCATGCTGAAAAAAGTCTCAAAACCAGCAATGCAGGACAGGCCATGGAGAAATGGGAGCCTTGCTACACTGATGGGCGGGATGTAAATTGCCAACAGCCACTCTGGAGAAGTGTACGGTGTGTCCTGAAACATCTAAAAAACACAGCTTAGAGAGCATAGGGCACTTCCACTCATGGGGGTATAAATTGGGAAAATGAAAAATCAGCAAGACACAAGCACCCCAAAGTTTAGGGCTGCTCTGTTGACAAGGGCCTCCACTTCATTCCACCTTCAATATCCCAGGAAAGAGAAAAATGGATAAAGAAGTTGTGGTCCTTATGTACAATGGAATATCACTCAGCCATGAAATCAATTTCATAAGGCTAGTAGCAGCATGATGAGTGGATTTAGGTACGACGATTCTAAGTGACGTAAGTCACACAGAAAAGGACACTTCTCATAAGGTATCACTTATAGAGGGAATGTAAAAACCGTTACACTTGAACTGAATTACAAAACAGAACAGAGTCACACATGCAGAAAACACACTATGGCTGCTTAACGGGAAAGGTGAGGTGGGGTGATACATAAAACAAGGGTTTCAAATTAGCTCAGATACCGTTCCATAAACCCAATATGTAATAGACAAGATCTACTCCTTGCTCAGAGAACTAGACTCAACAAACCCTATTCACCGCACAAGAATATATCTGACTAGTAATAATCTTAAAACCTATGTATTGATATCTCTCTGTTAGTGTGTCAAGTGGGTGTAAAGCGGCATAAACACAGCAGTGAAAAGCAGCTAAACCCCATTATAAAAATAAATTACTTTGAAACACCCATGAAACAAAGACAGTGAAAGAGAGAGAAATTCTTACACAATGCGTTCAGGGGCTGTGATGCAACCTGGATTGACCATATCTAGACCCACAGCTGGAGGAGACATAAGGGTGGACACTCTTGGGGCTGAGAGGTTTGGTGAGGTTGGGTGAGCAAACGCAGACCCTTTAAAGTAATACTGCGTGGTACCCATCGCATGGGTCCCAAATCTCCAGGTTCAAGGGCATCTTCCTACATCGAAAACATGCATGAGAAAACAAAAAGATGGTACACCATGTGATGGGGAAAGGTTTCTAAAACGCACCTCATTTCTCTTCTCCTTGTGCCCGGGTTCGCCATTCCAGCCGCTTTACTAACAATCTCCCTACTTGGAGCATCAGCACCTTTAACCTCCTGTTCCGTACAGGTTGCAATTTGTCCTGAGGATGAACGGGTACACGGGGAACCAGTGAGAGACTAGCTCTTGTTGTTGGGACAGGCACAGGTCACTCTATTTTCCCATCAGGAAGAAGAATTAACCACAGGCTCATCCTCCCCCCCGGAACCAGAACAGGGCCTGAAGCCATCCTGCGCTTTTGCGGCCAGCTCCCAAAAATGCGAGTTGTAAAATGGAGATTCAGGGCACTGCATTTCACAAACCTGCAGAGTTATAAATGATAACTCTCGTCCACAAATATATTGAGGGAAGGCAAAGAAGAGGATTTGAAATCAAGGCAGAATTGCAGGAAACAGATTTCAGGAGGTAGATTCGAATCGCCTTTAAAGCACATGAAAAGCGGCAAATCGTTGACAATGATGCCCTTGGCCAAAAAGGGCGTATGCGTTTTTTCCTGAATATATTCAAGAAAAAAGCATACGCCCTTTTTGGCCAACCAAGCAACCTGGAAAGGCAAATCAGCGCTACAAAGAAGACTCGCTACCCATCGGTCAAAATGGCCATGCTGAAAAAAGTCTCAAAACCAGAAATGCAGGACAGGCCATGGAGAAATGGGAGCCTTGCTACACTGATGGGCGGGATGTAAATTGCCAACAGCCACTCTGGAGAAGTGTACGGTGTGTCCTGAAACATCTAAAAAACACAGCTTAGAGAGCATAGGGCACTTCCACTCATGGGGGTATAAATTGGGAAAATGAAAAATCAGCAAGACACAAGCACCCCAAAGTTTAGGGCTGCTCTGTTGACAAGGACCTCCACTTCATTCCACCTTCAATATCCCAGGAAAGAGAAAAATGGATAAAGAAGTTGTGGTCCTTATGTACAATGGAATATCACTCAGCCATGAAATCAATGTCATAAGGCTAGTAGCAGCATGATGAGTGGATTTAGGTACGACGATTCTAAGTGAAATAAGTCACACAGAAAAGGACACTTCTCATAAGGTATCACTTATAGAGGGAATGTAAAAAGCGTTACACTTGAACTGAATTACAAAACAGAACAGAGTCACACATGCAGAAAACACACTATGGCTGCTTAACGGGAAAGGTGAGGTGGGGTGATACATAAAACAAGGGTTTCAAATTAGCTCAGATACCGTTCCATAAACCCAGTATGTAATAGACAAGATCTAATCCTTGCTCAGAGAACTAGACTCAACAAACCCTATTCACTGCACAAGAATATATCTGACTAGTAATAATCTTAAAACCTATGTATTGATATCTCTCTGTTAGTGTGTCAAGTGGGTGTAAAGCGGCATAAACACAGCAGTGAAAAGCAGCTAAACCCCATTATAAAAATAAATTACTTTTACAAACCCATGAAACCAAGACAGTGAAAGAGAGAGAAATTCTTACAGAATGCGTTCAGGGGCTGTGATGCAACCTGGATTGACCATATCTAGACCCACAGCTGGATGAGACATAAGGGTGGACACTCTTGGGGCTGAGAGGTTTGGTGAGGTTGGGTGAGCAAACGCAGACCCTTTAAAGTAATACTGCGTGGTACCCATCCCATGAGACCCAAATCTCCAGGTTCAAGGGCATCTTCCTACATCGAAAACATGCATGAGAATCCCAGAAGATGGTACACCGTGTGATGGGGAAAGATTTCTAAAACGCACCTCATTTCTCATCTCCTTGTGCCCGGGTTCGCCATTCTAGCCGCTTCACTAGCAATCTCCCTACTTGGAGCATCAGCACATTTAACCTCCTGTTCCGTACAGGTTGCAATTTGTCCTGAGGATGAACGGGAAGACGGGGAACCAGTGAGAGACTAGCTCTTGGTGTTGGGACAGGCACAGGTTACTCTATTTTCCCATCAGGAAGAAGAATTAACCACAGGCTCATCCTCCCCCCCCGGAACCAGAACAGGGCCTGAAGCCATCTTGCACTTTTGCGGCCAGCTCCCAAAAAAGCGAGTTGTAAAATGGAGCTTCAGGGCACTGCAATTCACAAACCTGCAGAGTTATAAATGATAACTCTCGTCCACAAATATATTGAGGGAAGGCAAAGAAGAGGATTTGAAATCAAGGCAGAATTGCAGGAAACAGATTTCAGGAGGTAGATTCGAATCGCCTTTAAAGCACATGAAAAGCGGCAAAACGTTGACAATGATGCCCTTGGCCAAAAAGGGCGTATGCGTTTTTTCCTGAATATATTCAGGAAAAAACGCATACGCCCTTTTTGGCCAACCAAGCAACCTGGAAAGGCAAATCAGCGCTACAAAGAAGACTTGCTACCCTTCGGTCAAAAGGGCCATGCTGAAAAACGTGTCAAAACCAGAAATGCAGGACAGGCCATGGAGAAATGGGAGCCTTGCTACACTGATAGGCGGGATGTAAATTGCCAACAGCCACTCTGGAGAAGTGTACAGTGTGTCCTGAAACATCTAAAAAACACAGCTTAGAGAGCATAGGGCACTTCCACTCATGGGGGTATAAATTGGGAAAATGAAAAATCAGCAAGACACAAGCACCCCAAAGTTTAGGGCTGCTCTGTTGACAAGGACCTCCACTTCATTCCACCTTCAATATCCCAGGAAAGAGAAAAATGGATAAAGAAGTTGTGGTCCTTATGTACAATGGAATATCACTCAGCCATGAAATCAATGTCATAAGGCTAGTAGCAGCATGATGAGTGGATTTAGGTACGACGATTCTAAGTGAAATAAGTCACACAGAAAAGGACACTTCTCATAAGGTATCACTTATAGAGGGAATGTAAAAAGCGTTACACTTGAACTGAATTACAAAACAGAACAGAGTCACACATGCAGAAAACACACTATGGCTGCTTAACGGGAATGGTGAGATGGGGTGATACATAAAACAAGGGTTTCAAATTAGCTCAGATACTGTTCCATAAACCCAATATGTAATAGACAAGACCTACTCCTTGCTCAGAGAACTGGACTCAACACGCCCTATTCACCGCACAAGAATATATCTGACTAGTAATAATCTTAAAACCTATGTATTGATATCTCTCTGTTAGTGTGTCAAGTGGGTGTAAAGTGGCATAAACACAGCAGTGAAAAGCAGCTAAACCCCATTATAAAAATAAATTACTTCGAAAAACCCATGAAACCAAGACAGTGAAGGAGAGAAATTCTTACACAATGCGTTCAGGGGCTGTGATGCAACCTGGATTGACCATATCTAGACCCACAGCTGGATGAGACATAAGGGTGGACACTCTTGGGGCTGAGAGGTTTGGTGAGGTTGGGTGAGCAAACGCAGACCCTTTAAAATAATACTGCGTGGTACCCATCACATGGGTCCCAAATCTCCAGGTTCAAGGGCATCTTCCTACATCGAAAACATGCATGAGAAAACAAAAAGATGGTACACCATGTGATGGGGAAAGGTTTCTAAAACGCACCTCATTTCTCTTCTCCTTGTGCCCGGGTTCGCCATTCCAGCCGCTTTACTAACAATCTCCCTACTTGGAGCATCAGCACCTTTAACCTCCTGTTCCGTACACGTTGCAATTTGTCCTGAGGATGAACGGGAAGACGGGGAACCAGTGAGAGACTAGCTCTTGGTGTTGGGACAGGCAGAGGTCACTCTATTTTCCCATCAGGAAGAAGAATTAACCACAGGCTCATCCTCCCCCCCGGAAGCAGAACAGGGCCTGAAGCCATCATGCGCTTTTGCGGCCAGCTCCCAAAAATGCGAGTTGTAAAATGGAGCTTCAGGGCACTGCAATTCACAAAACTGCAGAGTTATAAATGATAACTCTCGTCCACAAATATATTGAGGGAAGGCAAAGAAGAGGATTTGAAATCAAGGCAGAATTGCAGGAAACAGATTTCAGGAGGTAGATTCCAATCGCCTTTAAAGCACATGAAAAGCGGCAAAACGTTGACAATGATGCCCTAGGCCAAAAAGGGCGTATGCGTTTTTTCCTGAATATATTCAGGAAAAAATGCATACGCCCTTTTTGGCCAACCAAGCAACCTGGAAAGGCAAATCAGTGATACAAAGAAGACTCGCTACCCATCGGTCAAAAGGGCCA